>NC_092333.1:617047500-617375000 GCF_046630445.1 Rutidosis leptorrhynchoides | reverse complement strand
AATACATATATATACACAAACGTATAATTATCGTTTGTTATATAGTTCGTGATATCATCGGTCAAATTGGACGGTCAAACGTTGTGTAAAACTCTTTTTTAAAACATAAATCTCAACAATTTAGATTACTTATCATGTTGGTAAGGTTTAATTTATGTAAATATTAATCTCATAGGTATAAAATGATCGGAAAAATCCGGGTCGTTACAGTACCTACCCGTTAAATAAATTTCGTCCCGAAATTTTAAAATTGTACCTATTTTGCGTTCTCGGGAAACAAATGTGGGTACTTTCGTTTCATCTGATCCTCTCGTTCCCAAGTAAACTCGGGACCCCTTTGAGCATTCCAATGAACCTTAACGATCGGTATGTTGCTCTGCTTGAGTTGTTTAACTTCACGGTCCATGATTTCGACTGGTTCTTCTATGAATTGTAGTTTCTCGTCGACTTGGATTTCTTCAAGAGGAATGGTGAGATCTTCCTTTGCAAGACATTTCTTAAGGTTTGATACGTGAAATGTATTATGTACTCCGGCGAGTTGTTGCGATAACTCGAGTCGATAAGCTACCGGTCCAATGCGTTCGATGATCTTGAACGGGCCTACATACCTTGGGTTCAGTTTACCCCTTTTACCGAAACGTATTACACCTTTCTAAGGTGACATCTTTAACATAACCATGTCACCGATCTGAAACTCTAATGGTTTCCTTCGAACATCGGCGTAGCTCTTTTGGCGACTACGGGCTGTTTTCAATCTCTCCTTGATTTGTACTATCTTTTCAGTCGTCTCGTGTATGATCTCGGGACCAGTTAATTGTCGATCTCCTACTTCATTCCAACAGATAGGGGATCTACACTTCCTTCCATACAGTGCTTCGAATGGTGCAGCTTTAATGCTCGTATGATAACTGTTATTATACGAGAATTCTGCTAATGGTAGATATTTATCCCATCCGTTTCCAAAATCTATCACACATGCCCTGAGCATGTCTTCAACAGTCTGAATTGTTCTTTCACTCTACCCGTCAGTTTGTGGATGATATGCGGTGCTCATATCCAAACGAGTTCCTAGGGCCTCCTGTAGTGATTGCCAAAACTTGATGTAAATCTACTATCACGATCGGATATAATGGAAATAGGTATTCCATGCCTTGAAACAATTTCCTTTATGTATAATCGTAATAGTTTCTCCATTCTATCCGTTTTCTTTATAGGCAAGAAATGTGCAGATTTGGTGAGACGATCAACTATTACCCAAATGGTGTCATAACCCCAGGCAGTCTTAGGTAACTTTGTGATGAAATCCATGGTAATACCGTCCCATTTCCATTCTGGGATTTTTGGTTGTTGAAGTAACCCTGACGGCTTCTGGTGTTCTGCTTTGACTTTGGAACAAGTTAAACATTCCCCAACATATGTTGCAACATCTGTCTTTAAATTAGGCCACCAATAATGCGTCTTAAGATCTTGATACATCTTTCCAACTCCAGGATGTATCGAGTATCTTGTCTTATGTGCCTCATTCAATATCAACTTCCTTAATCCACCCGACTTCGGTACCCAAATACGGTTTGCAAAATATCGAATTCCGTCTTCCCGTATAATGAGTTGCTTCTCATACTTCTTCATTATTTCATTTCCTATGTTTTCTTTAATAAGAGCTTCTCGTTGAGCCTCTTTGATTTGTGAGTTGAGATTCATGCGAATTTTTATGTTCATCACTCGTACTCGAATTGGTTCCCGTTCCTTTCTGCTTAGAGCGTCGGCCACTACATTCGCTTTCCCGGGATGATAGCGAATCTCACAATCATAGTCTTTTATCAGCTCGACCCACCTACGTTGCCTCATGTTCAGCTGTTTCTGATCGAAGATATGTTGAAGGCTTTTATGATCGGTAAACACAGTGCATTTAACCCCATATAAGTAGTGTCTCCATATCTTCAATGCAAACACTACTGCTCCCAGTTCTAGATCATGTATCGTGTAATTCCGCTCGTGAATCTTCAATTGACGAGATGCGTATGCAATAACTTTCTTTCGTTGCATAAGGACGCAACCAAAACCTTGTCGCGAAGCGTCACAATATATCTCAAAATCATCGTTCCCTTCAGGTAACGATAAAATAGGCGCCGTAGTCAACTTCTTCTTCAGTAATTGAAATGCACTATCCTGCTCAGAAGTCCATTCGCACTTCTTTCCTTTTTGTGTTAACGCTGTTAATGGTTTAGCTATTCGGGAAAAATCTTGAATAAACCTTCTATAATAACCAGCTAAACCCAAAAATTGGCGTATCTGCGTTGGTGTCTTAGGAGTCTCCCATTTTTCAATGGCCTCAATTTTAGCTGGGACAACCTGAATTCCTTTGCTACTAACAACATGGCTAAGAAATTGCACTTCTTCCAACCAAAATGCACACTTTGAAAATTTGGCGTATAACTGTTCCTTTCTTAACAATTCTAATACCAACCTTAAATGCTGCTCATGCTCTTGCTCACTCTTGGAATAGATAAGAATATCGTCAATGAAAACGATAACAAACTTATCTAGATACTGACTACAAACTCGATTCATGAGGTCCATGAATACAGCTGGCGCATTCGTTAATCCAAACGGCATGACCAAAAATTCATAATGACCGTAGCGTGTCCGAAAAGCAGTTTTCGGAATATCTTCTTCTTTGACGCGTAGTTGATGATAGCCCGACCTTAGGTCGATTTTCGAGTAAACACGTGATCCTTGCAATTGATCAAATAAGTCATCAATTCTCGGTAGTGGATACCGATTCTTGATAGTTAACTTATTTAATTCACGATAATCTATACACATTCGGAAAGATCCATCTTTCTTCTTGACAAATAAAATCGGAGCTCCCCACGGTGAAGTGCTCGGTCGAATGAAACCATGGTCCAGTAATTCTTGTAACTGGCTTTATAACTCTTTCATCTCAGATGGTGCAAGTCTATATGGAGCACGAGCCACTGGTGCAGCTCCTGGTACTAGATCTATTTGAAATTCTACAGATCTAAATGGAGGTAATCCCGGCAACTCTTTCGGAAAGACTTCAGGAAAATCTCTTGCCACAGGCACGTCATTGATGCTCTTCACTTTCTCCTTCGTTTCAACTTTATTAACATGTGCTAAGATAGCATAGCACCCTTTCTTCAAGCACTTTTGAGCTTTCAAACAACTAATGAGTTTTAGCTTTGAGTTACCCTTCTCTCCATAAATCATTACTGGTGTTTTATCCTTACGAGGAATGCGAATTGCCTTCTTGGCACACACAACTTCAGCTCCTATTTTGGACATCCAGTCCATGCCGACTATTACATCAAAACTTCCTAATTCTATGGGTATCAAATCAATCTTAAATGTTTCTCCAGCTAAATTTATTTTACAATCACGGAAAATTTTATCGGCTTTAATTAGTTTACCATTAGCTAACTCAATAATGTACTTAGCATCTAGAGGTAATGATGAACAATTCAATTTAGCGTAAAAGTCTCTACACACGTAACTTCTATCGGCACCAGTATCAAATATAATAGATGCGAATAAGTTATTAATGGTAAACGTACCCGTAACAAGCTCCGGGTCTTCACACGCCTCTCTAGCATTAATAACAAATGCTCTTCCACGTGCAGATCCATTATTCTTCTCTGGATTTCGGACACTGGCTCTTATAATGACCCTGTTTCCCACACCCGAAATATTTAGAGTTTAAAAGTGAGACTATATACTCACTTTTGCCTTGAAGGTATTTAATTCGAATTGGTCTCCGATAGATATCACGAACCTAACCATATATATAATATATCAACATATTTTCTTTTTAAGTAATCGTTATATGTGTATATATATATATATATATATATATATATATATATATATATATATATATATATATATATATATACTTTTAATACTTTTAATATTTTCTTAGTCCGTAGTTAGCAGTCCGATGTTAGTGGTCCACAATTAGTTGCTTAAATAAAATAAATAAAGACCCCATCGTATTCGTGTTGATCAGAATTAATCTCGACCCATGGTACCATGTTGTCAAATGACGTGTTGCGTACATAAAGTACCGTGTTGTCAAATGATGTGTTGCGTACAATCATGAGGTCTTATGATTAATCTTCTCGTGTTGTTTACGGGTGGTCCTGAAATATATAAAATCAAATCATAATTATTATATATAAAATATCATATTAATTAGAAAAGATATGATTAATTTACTTTTTCTCCAAATATTTTCGTAGCTAAACTAGCTTCGGATACCCAATCTTGTTTTAGTCGTAGTTTCTTCATTACAACTCCGTTTTTGTTGGTTCAACTTGCCACTTCCTTGGATCGAGTCAAATTTTAAGAATATGAACTGAAAATACCTTAGTTTGTATTCGAAATCACAGGTTATAGGTCAAACTTTGGTGAAACTTATGAAAGTGATCATTTTCCATCATAAAAACAACATTTAATGATCATTTTTCTAAAAATACTTACACTTTGAGTTAAACTATGAAATTTTTATGTGTTAACATATTCATAAGAAATATCATTTTTCCAGAACATGAACTTCCAATTCAAAGCTTAAGATGGCTTTTAATTATCCAACCCAAAACAGCCCCCGGTTGCACTCCGATGACGTAGATTTAGTTTTTAAGATGTTCTTTGTAAAACCAAGTTATATCTTGTTAAGTTAGCATATCATTATGATACATTACAGGTCTTGAAGTATTTTAAAAGTTAAGTTAGAAGGATCTATTTAGTTTGCAAACAAGTTTGAAATCATTCAAACTATGTTCTTGTTGTTAAAATTTTACAACACAAAATAAGATAGCTATATAAATATGAATTGAATAAGGTTATGAACAAGGTTACTACCTCAAGTTACTTGGATAAAGTTACTGTAAAAGATGAGAAAAATCCTTGAACCAAAAGAGTGGTGGAGTTGGATCAAAAGGTTGGAAGTAAACTTGTATTTTTGGAAGGATTATTGAAGTTTTCTTGTAAGGAATTTATTATGATGATTAAGGCTTGTTTTTGAAGCTAGATCTTCATGGTTATTTGCTGAGATTGTGAAGAACACTTAAGGTTCCTAAGAGTGTGTTTTTGGTTAGAGAAAATGTGTAGTAAAAATGAAATTGGAATGGAGTATAAATGGTGGTGAAAAGATGTATAAATTTGTAATATTGTGCAAAAGTCTTGTAATATGCCAAATTGATTAATCATGCATGCTAAGATCCAAAATTGGCTGACTCATGGCTGCTAATAAAGTGATTGTGATGTGTATATACTAATAGTAAATACGTATAGGAGCTGGGTATGATACGAGTACATATACTCTAGGTATACGTATAGAAATTTTGAGGAAACGGAACGAGAATTCAAATATAGCTATCTTTTGTAAATATACTTATATTGTTTTATGTATATAAGCCCTTTAAAAGTGATTAAATACATATTTATACGATACTTGTATAAGTATTATAGGTTAAAGGTATATATGTCAAATAACGTTACGTATAGTTATCATTTTGAAAACTTAAGTTAGCAGTCTCAAAGTATACTTATAACTTATTGTTATTAGTACACAATGAGATGTTAAACCATTCTTAGATCATGTTAAATATATATAAATACATATATATACACAAACGTATAATTATCGTTTGTTATATAGTTCGTGATATCATCGGTCAAATTGGACGGTCAAACGTTGTGTAAAACTCTTTTTAAAAAAATAAATCTCAACAATTTAGATTACTTATCATGTTGGTAAGGTTTAATTTATGTAAATATTAATCTCATAGGTATAAAATGATCGGAAAAATCCGGGTCGTTACAATTTAGGTGTAGATAGGGATCAAGGGGGTCCGATGATGGTATGTAGGGAACAGGACGAGACTTTAGGTTTGCAAGTCTATCAAGGTGCAAAGGTATTGACTAGGAGACGCAATCAGGCAATGGCATATCGGGGCAACCATCCATAGGTAGAGAGGGGTTCGGATGATGAGATGGAGGAAGCAGATGACATCAGGGATGTCATTAGGGATAGTTTTACTGACGTTTTCCAGCGTATAGATGAGGTAGAAATGACTAATGAGGATAGGCATCGTCGGTATGAGCAGTGGCAAGCTGCGAATGAGTATGAGACTTCCAGGTGACGCCAACACGATAGCTGGCAAGTTCATCAGCACCAAATCATGAGCCAGCTATCATATCAGGTACCAAATAACTACATTCCAACTCAACCTGCTTACTATCCACCACATCAACCCGACATGCGACCACCCTTTGACCTGTACGACCCAAATCAAGCCTACCAGAACACCTATCACCAACCATGGAACCCGAACGATGATATGAACTAGAACCCCTATCCAAATCAATAGTGTTCCATTGGTGATGTCTTCTCTTTTATTATTTTTATCTATTTATGCTAAACATTTAACATTTTGATACTTTAATGTAATGTTTAATATTTTTATTATTTTGTACTAATATTTCATTTTTGTAATTTGAAAGTGGGATATTATGTAGTGACCCGAACTTTTCCATGTTTATATATATTAATTGAGATTGATATTTACATGATTAAATGTTTCCAACATGTTAAGCAATCAAACTTGTTAAGACTTGATTAATTGAAATAGGTTTCATATAGACAATTGACCACTCAAGTTGACCGGTGATTCACGAACGTTAAAACTTGTAAAAACTATATGATGACATATATATGGTTATATATATAGTTAACATGATATTATGATAAGTAAACATATCATTAATTATATTAACAACGAACTACATATGTAAAAACAAGACTACTAACTTAATGATTTTGAAACGAGACATATATGTAACGATTATCGTTGTAACGACATTTAATGTATATATATCATATTAAGAGATATTCGTACATCATAATATCATGATAATATAATAATTTAAAATCTCTTTTGATATTATAAACATTGGGTTAACAACATTTAACAAGATCGTTAACCTAAAGGTTTCAAAACAACATTTACATGTAACGACTAACGATGACTTAACGACTCAGTTAAAATGTATATACATGTAGTGTTTTAATATGTATTCATACACTTTTGAAAGACTTCAAGACACTTATCAAAATACTTCTACTTAACAAAAATGCTTACAATTACATCCTCGTTCAGTTTCATCAACAATTCTACTCGTATGCACCCGTATTCGTACTCGTACAATACACAGCTTTTAGATGTATGTACTATTGGTATATACACTCCAATGATTAGTTCTTAGCAGCCCATGTGAGTCACCTAACACATGTGGGAACCATCATTTGGCAACTAGCATGAAATATCTCATAAAATTACAAAAATATGAGTAATCATTCATGACTTATTTACATGAAAACAAAATAACATATCCTTTATATCTAATCCATACACCAACGACCAAAAATACCTACAAACACTTTCATTCTTCAATTTTCTTCATCTAATTGATCTCTCTCAAGTTCTATCTTCAAGTTCTAAGTGTTCTTCATAAATTCCAAAAGTTCTAGTTTCATAAAATCAAGAATACTTTCAAGTTTGCTAGCTCACTTCCAATCTTGTAAGGTGATCATCCAACCTCAAGAAATCTTTGTTTCTTACAGTAGGTTATCATTCTAATACAAGGTAATAATCATATTCAAACTTTGGTTCAATTTCTATAACTATAACAATCTTATTTCAAGTGATGATCTTACTTGAACTTGTTTTCGTGTCATGATTCTGCTTCAAGAACTTCGAGCCATCCAAGGATCCATTGAAGCTAGATCCATTTTTCTCTTTTCCAGTAGGTTTATCCAAGGAACTTAAGGTAGTAATGATGTTCATAACATCATTCGATTCATACATATAAAGCTATCTTATTCGAAGGTTTAAACTTGTAATCACTAGAACATAGTTTAGTTAATTCTAAACTTGTTCGCAAACAAAAGTTAATCCTTCTAAATTGACTTTTAAAATAAACTAAACACATGTTCTATATCTATATGATATGCTAACTTAATGATTTAAAACCTGGAAACACGAAAAACACCGTAAAACCGGATTTACGCCGTCGTAGTAACACCGCGGGCTGTTTTGGGTTAGTTAATTAAAAACTATGATAAACTTTGATTTAAAAGTTGTTATTCTGAGAAAATGATTTTTATTATGAACATGAAACTATATCCAAAAATTATGGTTAAACTCAAAGTGGAAGTATGTTTTCTAAAATGGTCATCTAGACGTCGTTCTTTCGACTGAAATGACTACCTTTACAAAAATGACTTGTAACTTATTTTTCTGACTATAAACCTATACTTTTTCTGTTTAGATTCATAAAATAGGGTTCAATATGAAACCATAGCAATTTGATTCACTCAAAACGGATTTAAAATGAAGAAGTTATGGGTAAAACAAGATTGGATAATTTTTCTCATTTTAGCTACGTGAAAATTGGTAACAAATCTATTCCAACCATAACTTAATCAACTTGTATTGTATATTATGTAATCTTGAGATACCATATACACGTATACAATGTTTCGACCTATCATGTCGACACATCTATATATATTTCAGAACAACCATAGACACTCTATATGTGAATGTTGGAGTTAGCTATACAGGGTTGAGGTTGATTCCAAAATATATATAGTTTGAGTTGTGATCAATACTGAGATACGTATACACTGGGTCGTGGATTGATTCAAGATAATATTTATCGATTTATTTCTGTACATCTAACTGTGGACAACTAGTTGTAAGTTACTAACGAGGACAGCTGACTTAATAAACTTAAAACATCAAAATATATTAAAAGTGTTGTAAATATATTTTGAACATACTTTGATATATATGTATATATTGTTATAGGTTCGTGAATCCACCAGTGGCCAAGTCTTACTTCCCGACGAAGTAAAAATCTGTGAAAGTGAGTTATAGTCCCACTTTTAAAATCTAATATTTTTGGGATGAGAATACATGCAGGTTTTATAAATGATTTACAAAATAGACACAAGTACGTGAAACTACATTCTATGGTTGAATTATCGAAATCGAATATGCCCCTTTTTATTAAGTCTGGTAATCTAAGAATTAGGGAACAGACACCCTAATTGACGCGAATCCTAAAGATAGATCTATCGGGCCTAACAAGCCCCATCCAAAGTACCGGATGCTTTAGTACTTCGAAATTTATATCATATCCGAAGGGTGTCCCGGAATGATGGGGATATTCTTATATATGCATCTTGTTAATGTCGGTTACCAGGTGTTCACCATATGAATGATTTTTATCTCTATGTATGGGATGTGTATTGAAATATGAAATCTTGTGGTCTATTATTATGATTTGATATATATAGGTTAAACCTATAACTCACCAACATTTTTGTTGACGTTTTAAGCATGTTTATTCTCAGGTGATTATTAAGAGCTTCCGCTGTCGCATACTTAAATAAGGACGAGATTTGGAGTCCATGCTTGTATGATATTGTATAAAAACTGCATTCAAGAAACTTATTTTGTTGTAACATATTTGTATTGTAAACCATTATGTAATGGTCGTGTGTAAACAAGATATTTTAGATTATCATTATTTGATAATCTACGTAAAGTTTTTTAAACCTTTATTGATGAAACAAAGGTTATGGTTTGTTTTAAAATGAATGCAGTCTTTGAAAAACGTCTAATATAGAGGTCAAAACCTCGCAACGAAATCAATTAATATGGAACATTTTTACTCAATAAGAACGGGACATTTCAGTTGGTATCCGAGCGTTGGTATTAGAGAACCAGAATTTTGCATTAGTGTGTCTTATCGAGTTTGTTAGGATGCATTAGTGAGTCTGGACTTCGACCGTGTTTACTTGAAAAATGATTGCTTAACAAATTTTGTTGGAAATATATATTTTTAACATGTGAATATTATGTGATATATTAATCTCTTAACGCGTTTGATATTATGTGATAGATGTCTACCTCTAGAACAAGTCCCATTGACTCACCTAATAATAATGAAGAGTCAAATGTAAATTGGAATGATTCGTGGACTGATTCACAAGTTCCCGAAGAGGAACCGGAAGAAGAGTCGGAACCGGAAGAAGAATCGGAACCGGAAGAAGAATCGGAACCGGATGAAGAAATAGAACCGGTGGGGGAAATAATAAAACGGTTAAGTAAAAGAAAATCCTCAACCAACCGACCAAGGTTAATTATGGTCAATGGTGTTTCCGCCAAGGAAGCAAAATATTGGGAGGATTACCAATTCTCCGATGAATCGGATTCCGACGAGAATTCCGATGATGTTATAGAAATTACCCCAACTGAATTTAAAAAGGCAAAAGAAAATAATAAGGGAAAGGGCATAAAAATAGAGAAATCTAATTCCAACCCCGATGAACTTTATATGTATCGTCAACCCCCGAAGTCCTTAAGTTGTAACAATGACCCGGGAACCTCTAAACCACCAGGTTTTTCTAAACCAATGTGGATTACGACGGCTCGTATTAGGGGAACATCATATATCCCTAGAAACTTGGCAAAACGAACCAAAACCGAAGAAGAAGAAACAAGCGAGTCGAAATAAGATAGTTGTATTCGTGTGGTGTAATATATGTAATATAGTGTGCTTATGCTTTATGATATATGTAAAAATTGCTTGTATTAATAAGTATTTTTTTTTTATGAATCTAACTCTTGTCTATTTTACAGTATAAAAACACAAAATGGATAGACAACCCAATATTTTAAGAGACCTACCCGGAGACATGATTGATGAAATCTTGTCTAGAGTCGGTCAGAATTCTTCGGCACAACTATTTAAAGCGAGATCAGTTTGTAAGACATTTGAAGAACGTTCCAAGAATGTCTTGGTTTATAAGAGACTTTCGTTGAAAGATGGGGGATATCACATTGGGAAACCCATAAGTTACGATGTGTTTACTTTGACGAATATATTGCGGGGAACCCAAATGCTATTTTACTCAATGGGTTAAGAAATTATTTTGACTCAATATATCCGAATATTGGACTTCGTGATTTAGAAAAAGCGGCTAACATGCAACATAAAGAAGCATGTTATGCTTACGGATTAGTAATGTTCGCTTCTCACCAAAGTGAGAACAAGAACATCGGGCTACAACTATTAAACAAAACGTTCCCACAAGTGACGGAGTCGGTAATTGGGGTAAGAAATGAGGTTTTTAGATTGTTACGGGACTGTTGGACATTACGTAACCCTCGTCCCTTTGACGACGTTACAACACGCTATCTTATCAACGGCCATAACGGTTATGTTCCACAAGACCAAGGATGGGAAGTAATCCTAGTAAAACCAGAATGCATGACTTGTTTCTGGACGTATGAATTACGTGTCTTTATTGCCTTTGCTGAACGACTTGTGTACTAGCTAGAATTATCTTCACAACCATCTTGTATCAAATTTATTGTGTGCTATATTTCATGCTATATGTAAAATAAGCGGTATTGTAAGTTTGTAAAATATTGTGTAAAAGTTTGAACGTGAAATATTATTATAATCAGTTTTTCATATAGAATTGTAGTAGTTGAATTGTATATTAGCTACTAGGTATGAACTTAACGGGTAGGTACTACCCGAATTTAAACTTATAAAATGCTAATATGAAGAAAAAGCTTTTATAAATGAGTTCATATTATGCTACAAAATACTATTAACTACTCTTAATATTCTGTATGATTAACTTGTTCCAATTGACTATTTTGAAGGAAATGGCACCGACTACTCGACACACTGTGAATATGAATGAAGAGGAATTTCGTACTTTTCTAGCTTCAAACATAGCCGCAGTACAGGCTGCGCTACATACCAACAATAACCTTGGATCTAGCAGTACAGGAAATCGTGTAGGATGCACCTACAAAGAATTCACTGCCTGCAAACCTTTGGAATTTGATGGAACCGAAGGACCGATCGGATTGAAACGGTGGACCGAGAAGGTCAAATCGGTGTTTGCCATAAGTAAGTGTACTGAAGAGGACAAAGTAAAGTACGCTACGCATACCTTCACAGGTTCTGCGTTAACATGGTGGAATACCTATCTAGAGCAAGTGGGACAAGACGATGCGTACGCACTACCGTGGTCAGCATTCAAGCACTTGATGAACGAGAAGTACCGTCCCAGAACCGAGGTCAATAAGCTCAAGACAGAACTTAGAGAGTTACGAACCCAAGGATTTGATATTACCACGTACGAAAGACGATTCACAGAATTGTGCCTATTGTGTCCGGGCGCATTCGAAGATGAGGAAGAGAAGATCGACGCGTTTGTGAAAGGATTACCGGAAAGAATCCAAGAAGATATAAGTTCACACGAGCCCGCCACCATACAACAGGCATGTAGAATGGCTCACAAACTAGTGAACCAGATTGAAGAAAGAATTAAAGAACAGACTGCTGAAGAGGCCAATGTGAAGCAAGTCAAAAGAAAGTGGGAGGAAAACGGTGATAAGAATCACCAATACAACAACAACAGCAATTACAACAATAATCGCAACAATTATCCCAACAATCGCAACATCAATCGCAACTACAACAAACGGCCCAACAACAACAACAACAACAACAACAACAGCAACTACAACAATTATCCCAACAACAATAATAACCGCAACAACAACAACAATCAGAAGCAGCTATGCCAAAGGTGTGAAAAGTATCACTCGGGGTTCTGCACCAAATTTTGCAACAAGTGTAAAAGAAATGGTCATAGCGCGGCGAAGAGTGAGGTCTACGGACCAGGGGTTAATAGAACGAAAGGAACAAATGGTGTCGGAACGAGTAATGGCGGAGCAAGTAGTGTCGGAGCAAGTTATGCCAATGTAGTTTGTTATAAATGTGGAAAACCGGGCCACATTATTTGAAATTGCCCGAACCAGGAGAACACGAATGGACAAGGCCGCGGAAGAGTTTTCAATATTAATGCGGCAGAGGCACAAGAAGACCCGGAGCTTGTTACGGGTACGTTTCTTATTGACAATAAATCTGCTTACGTTTTATTTGATTCGGGTGCGGATAGAAGCTATATGAGTAGAGATTTTTGTGCTAAATTAAGTTGTCCATTGACGCCTTTGGATAGTAAATTTTTACTCGAATTAGCAAATGGTAAATTAATTTCAGCAGATAATATATGTCGGAATCGATAAATTAAACTGGTTAGCGAAACATTTAAGATTGATTTGATACCAGTAGAGTTAGGGAGTTTTGATGTGATAATCGGTATGAACTGGTTGAAAGAAGTGAAAACAGAGATCGTTTGTTACAAAAATGCAATTCGCATTATACGAGAAAAAGGAAAACCCTTAATGGTGTACGGAGAAAAGGGAAACACGAAGCTACATCTTATTAGTAATTTGAAGGCTCAAAAACTAATAAGAAAAGGTTGCTATGCTGTTCTAGCACACGTCGAGAAAGTACAAACTGAAGAAAAGAGCATCAATGATGTTCCCATTGCAAAAGAATTTCCCGATGTATTTCCGAAAGAATTACCGGGATTACCCCCACATCGATCCGTTGAATTTCAAATAGATCTTGTACCAGGAGCTGCACCAATAGCTCGTGCTCCTTACAGACTCGCACCCAGCGAGATGAAAGAACTGCAAAGCCAATTACAAGAACTTTTAGAGCGTGGTTTCATTCGACCAAGCACATCACCGTGGGGAGCTCCTGTTTTGTTTGTCAAGAAGAAAGATGGTACATTCAGGTTGTGTATCGATTACCGAGAGTTGAACAAACTTACCATCAAGAACCGCTACCCACTACCGAGAATTGACGACTTATTTGATCAACTACAAGGCTCGTCTGTTTATTCAAAGATTGACTTACGTTCCGGGTATCATCAAATGCGGGTGAAAGAAGATGATATTCCAAAGACTGCTTTCAGAACACGTTACGGTCATTACGAGTTTATGGTCATGCCATTTGGTTTAACTAATGCACCAGCTGTGTTCATGGACCTTATGAACCGAGTGTGTGGACCATACCTTGACAAGTTTGTCATTGTTTTCATTGATGACATACTTATTTACTCAAAGAATGACCAAGAGCACGGTGAACATTTGAGAAAGGTGTTAGAAGTATTGAGGAAGGAAGAATTGTATGCTAAGTTTTCAAAGTGTGCATTTTGGTTGGAAGAAGTTCAATTCCTCAGTCAAATAGTGAACAAAGAAGGTATTAAGGTGGATCCGGCAAAGATAGAAACTGTTGAAAAGTGGGAAACCCCGAAAACTCCGAAACACATACGCCACTTTTTAGGACTAGCTGGTTACTACAGAAGGTTCATCCAAGACTTTTCCAGAATAGCAAAACCCTTGACTGCATTAACGCATAAAGGGAAGAAATTTGAATGGAATGATGAACAAGAGAAAGCGTTTCAGTTATTGAAGAAAAAGCTAACTATGGCACCTATATTGTCATTGCCTGAAGGGAATGATGATTTTGTGATTTATTGTGACGTATCAAAGCAAGGTCTCGGTTGTGTATTAATGCAACGAACGAAGGTGATTGCTTATGCGTCTAGAAAATTGAAGATTCACGAACAAAATTATACGACGCATGATTTGGAATTAGGCGCAGTTGTTTTTGCATTAAAGACTTGGAGGCACTACTTATATGGGGTTAAAAGTATTATATATACCGACCACAAAAGTCTTCAACACATATTTAATCAGAAACAACTGAATATGAGGCAGCGTAGGTGGATTGAATTATTGAATGATTACGACTTTGAGATTCGTTACCACCCGGGGAAGGCAAATGTGGTAGCCGATGCCTTGAGCAGGAAGGACAGAGAACCCATTCGAGTAAAATCTATGAATATAATGATTCATAATAACCTTACTGCTCAAATAAAGGAGGCGCAACAAGGAGTTTTAAAAGAGGGAAATTTAAAGGATGAAATACCCAAAGGATCGGAGAAGCATCTTAATATTCGGGAAGACGGAACCCGGTATAGGGCTGAAAGGATTTGGATACCAAAATTTGGAGATATGAGAGAAATGGTACTTAGAGAAGCTCATAAAACCAGATACTCAATACATCCTGGAACGGGGAAGATGTACAAGGATCTCAAGAAACATTTTTGGTGGCCGGGTATGAAAGCCGATGTTGCTAAATACGTAGGAGAATGTTTGACGTGTTCTAAGGTCAAAGCTTAGCATCAGAAACCATCAGGTCTACTTCAACAACCCGAAATCCCGGAATGGAAATGGGAAAACATTACCATGGATTTCATCACTAAATTGCCAAGGACTGCAAGTGGTTTTGATACTATTTGGGTAATAGTTGATCGTCTCACCAAATCAGCACACTTCCTGCCAATAAGAGAAGATGACAAGATGGAGAAGTTAGCACGACTGTATTTGAAGGAAGTCATCTCCAGACATGGAATACCAATCTCTATTATCTCTGATAGGGATGGCAGATTTATTTCAAGATTCTGGCAGACATTACAGCAAGCATTAGGAACTCGTCTAGACATGAGTACTGCCTATCATCCACAAACTGATGGGCAGAGCGAAAGGACGATACAAACGCTTGAAGACATGCTACGAGCATGTGTTATTGATTTCGGAAACAGTTGGGATCGACATCTACCGTTAGCAGAATTTTCCTACAACAACAGCTACCATTCAAGCATTGAAATGGTGCCGTTTGAAGCACTTTATGGTAGAAAGTGCAGGTCTCCGATTTGTTGGAGTGAAGTGGGGGATAGACAGATTACGGGTCCGGAGATTATACAAGAAACTACCGAGAAGATCATCCAAATTCAACAACGGTTGAAAACCGCCCAAAGTCGACAAAAGAGCTACGCTGACATTAAAAGAAAAGATATAGAATTTGAAATTGGAGAGATGGTCATGCTTAAAGTTGCACCTTGGAAAGGCGTTGTTCGATTTGGTAAACGAGGGAAATTAAATCCAAGGTATATTGGACCATTCAAGATTATTGATCGTGTCGGACCAGTAGCTTACCGACTTGAGTTACCTCAACAACTCGCGGCTGTACATAACACTTTCCACGTCTCGAATTTTAAGAAATGTTTTGCTAAAGAAGATCTCACTCTTCCGTTAGATGAAATCCAAATCAACGAAAAACTTCAATTCATCGAAGAACCCGTCGAAATAATGGATCGTGAGGTTAAAAGACTTAAGCAAAACAAGATACCAATTGTTAAGGTTCGATGGAATGCTCGTAGAGGACTCGAGTTCACCTGGGAGCGTGAAGATCAGATGAAGAAGAAATACCCGCATCTATTTTCAGAAGATTCGTCAACACCTTCAACAGCTTAAAATTTCGGGACGAAATTTATTTAACGGGTAGGTACTGTAGTGACCCGAACTTTTCCATGTTTATATATATTAATTGAGATTGATATTTACATGATTAAATGTTTCCAACATGTTAAGCAATCAAACTTGTTAAGACTTGATTAATTGAAATAGGTTTCATATAGACAATTGACCACTCAAGTTGACCGGTGATTCACGAACGTTAAAACTTGTAAAAACTATATGATGACATATATATGGTTATATATATAGTTAACATGATATTATGATAAGTAAACATATCATTAATTATATTAACAATGAACTACATATGTAAAAACAAGACTACTAACTTAATGATTTTGAAACGAGACATATATGTAACGATTATCGTTGTAACGACATTTAATGTATATATATCATATTAAGAGATATTCATACATCATAATATCATGATAATATAATAATTTAAAATCTCTTTTTATATTATAAACATTGGGTTAACAACATTTAACAAGATCGTTAACCTAAAGGTTTCAAAACAACATTTACATGTAACGACTAACGATGACTTAACGACTCAGTTAAAATGTATATACATGTAGTGTTTTAATATGTATTCATACACTTTTGAAAGACTTCAAGACACTTATCAAAATACTTCTACTTAACAAAAATGCTTACAATTACATCCTCGTTCAGTTTCATCAACAATTCTACTCGTATGCACCCGTATTCGTACTCGTACAATACACAGCTTTTAGATGTATGTACTATTGGTATATACACTCCAATGATCAGCTCTTAGCAGCCCATGTGAGTCACCTAACACATGTGGGAACCATCATTTGGCAACTAGCATGAAATATCTCATAAAATTACAAAAATATGAGTAATCATTCATGACTTATTTACATGAAAACAAAATAACATATCCTTTATATCTAATCCATACACCAACGACCAAAAACACCTACAAACACTTTCATTCTTCAATTTTCTTCATCTAATTGATCTCTCTCAAGTTCTATCTTCAAGTTCTAAGTGTTCTTCATAAATTCCAAAAGTTCTAGTTTCATAAAATCAAGAATACTTTCAAGTTTGCTAGCTCACTTCCAATCTTGTAAGGTGATCATCCAACCTCAAGAAATCTTTGTTTCTTACAGTAGGTTATCATTCTAATACAAGGTAATAATCATATTCAAACTTTGGTTCAATTTCTATAACTATAACAATCTTATTTCAAGTGATGATCTTACTTGAACTTGTTTTCGTGTCATGATTCTGCTTCAAGAACTTCGAGCCATCCAAGGATCCATTGAAGCTAGATCCATTTTTCTCTTTTCTAGTAGGTTTATCCAAGGAACTTAAGGTAGTAATGATGTTCATAACATCATTCGATTCATACATATAAAGCTATCTTATTCGAAGGTTTAAACTTGTAATCACTAGAACATAGTTTAGTTAATTCTAAACTTGTTCGCAAACAAAAGTTAATCCTTCTAACTTGACTTTTAAAATAAACTAAACACATGTTCTATATCTATATGATATGCTAACTTAATGATTTAAAACCTGGAAACACGAAAAACACCGTAAAACCGGATTTACGCCGTCGTAGTAACACCGCGGGCTGTTTTGGGTTAGTTAATTAAAAACTATGATAAACTTTGATTTAAAAGTTGTTATTTTGAGAAAATGATTTTTATTATGAACATGAAACTATATCCAAAAATTATGGTTAAACTCAAAGTGGAAGTATGTTTTTTAAAATGGTCATCTAGACGTCGTTCTTTCGACTGAAATGACTACCTTTACAAAAACGACTTGTAACTTATTTTTCTGACTATAAACCTATACTTTTTCTGTTTAGATTCATAAAATAGGATTCAATATGAAACCATAGCAATTTGATTCACTCAAAACGGATTTAAAATGAAGAAGTTATGGGTAAAACAAGATTGGATAATTTTTCTCATTTTAGCTACGTGAAAATTGGTAACAAATCTATTCCAACCATAACTTAATCAACTTGTATTGTATATTATGTAATCTTGAGATACCATAGACACGTATACAATGTTTCGGCCTATCATGTCGACACATCTATATATATTTCGGAACAACCATAGACACTCTATATGTGAATGTTGGAGTTAGCTATACAGGGTTGAGGTTGATTCCAAAATATATATAGTTTGAGTTGTGATCAATACTGAGATACGTATACACTGGGTCGTGGATTGATTCAAGATAATATTTATCGATTTATTTCTGTACATCTAACTGTGGACAACTAGTTGTAAGTTAGTAACGAGGACAGCTGACTTAATAAACTTAAAACATCAAAATATATTAAAAGTGTTGTAAATATATTTTGAACATACTTTGATATATATGTATATATTGTTATAGGTTCGTGAATCAACCAGTGGCCAAGTCTTACTTCCCGACGAAGTAAAAATCTGTGAAAGTGAGTTATAGTCCCACTTTTAAAATCTAATATTTTTGGGATGAGAATACATGCAGGTTTTATAAATGATTTACAAAATAGACACAAGTACGTGAAACTACATTCTATGGTTGAATTATCGAAATCGAATATGCCCCTTTTTATTAAGTCTGGTAATCTAAGAATTAGGGAACAGACACACTAATTGACGCGAATCCTAAAGATAGATCTATCGGGCCTAACAAGCCCCATCCAAAGTACCGGATGCTTTAGTACTTCAAAATTTATATCATATCCGAAGGGTGTCCCGGAATGATGGGGATATTCTTATATATGCATCTTGTTAATGTCGGTTACCAGGTGTTCACCATATGAATGATTTTTATCTCTATGTATGGGATGTGTATTGAAATATGAAATCTTGTGGTCTATTATTATGATTTGATATATATAGGTTAAACCTATAACTCACCAACATTTTTGTTGACGTTTTAAGCATGTTTATTCTCAGGTGATTATTAAGAGCTTCCGCTGTCGCATACTTAAATAAGGACGAGATTTGGAGTCCATGCTTGTATGATATTGTGTAAAAACTGCATTCAAGAAACTTATTTTGTTGTAACATATTTGTATTGTAAACCATTATGTAATGGTCGTGTGTAAACAGGATATTTTAGATTATCATTATTTGATAATCTACATAAAGTTTTTTAAACCTTTATTGATGAAACAAAGGTTATGGTTTGTTTTAAAATGAATGCAGTCTTTGAAAAACGTCTAATATAGAGGTCAAAACCTCGCAACGAAATCAATTAATATGGAACGTTTTTAATCAATAAGAACGGGACATTTCATATTAAGTCCCATTTCAAATTATCATGCATGTTTATATTTGTATTGTATGTATTTTATCTCATGTACACAACAGGGTAAAACAGCGCATTTTCAAAGACTGGCATTAAGTTCAGCAAAAGCTATTAATTTTGACGACAAGATGCAAAATATATATGAAATAACAACTGCAGGAATGAACAAATGATATGCACCATTTATCATTCAACACAAACAACAATATGTTTGAAAACTTTGGTAAAATTTAATCATTTTTCTACGCTAATCACCCCCAATAATTTAAATTGCTACTGATTTCTTGCAAATGAGGGCATTGCAAGATCTTAAGTGTGGGAAGGGGTTAAATTCTTTCGAGTTTTAAAATTTTAATTTAAACACCTGGTTACTGAAATGTCCCATTCATATTGATTATAAGCGTTCCATATTAATTGATTTCGTTGTGAGGTTTTGACCTCTATATGAGACGTTTTTCAAAGACTGCATTCATTTTTAAAACAACCATAACCTTTATTTTATCAATAAAGGTTTCAAAAGCATTACGTAGATTATCAAATAATGATAATCTAAAATATACTGTTTACACACGACCATTACATAATGGTTTACAATAGAAATATATTACATCGACATATGTTTCTTAAATGCAGTTTTTACACAATATCATACAAACATGGACTCTAAATCTTGTCCTTATTTTAGTATGCAACAGCGGAAGCTCTTAGTATTCACCTGAGAATAAACATGCTTTAAACGTCAACAAAAATGTTGGTGAGTTATAGGTTTAACCTATATATATATCAAATCATAACAATAGACCACAAGATTTCATATTTCAATACACATCCCATACATAGAGATAAAAATCATTCATATGGTGAACACCTGGTAACCGACATTAACAAGATGCATATATAAGAATATCCCCATCATTCCGGGACACCCTTCGGATATGATATAAATTTCGAATTACTAAAGCATCCGGTACTTTGGATGCGGTTTGTTAGGCCCAATAGATCTATCTTTAGGATTCGCGTCAATTAGGGTGTCTGTTCCCTAATTCTTAGATTACCAGACTTAATAAAAAGGGGCATATTCGATTTCGATAATTTAACCATAGAATGTAGTTTCACGTACTTGTGTCTATTTTGTAAATCATTTATAAAACCTGCATGTATTCTCATCCCAAAAATATTAGATTTTAAAAGTGGGACTATAACTCACTTTCACATATTTTTACTTCGTCGGGAAGTAAGACTTGGCCACTGGTCGATTCACGAACCTATAACAAATATGTACATATATATCAAAGTATATTCAAAATATATTTACAACACTTTTAATACATTTTGATGTTTTAAGTTTATTAAGTCAGCTGTCCTCGTTAGTAACCTACAACTAGTTGTCCAACGTTAGATGTACAGAAAAAAAATTGATATATATTATCTTGAATCAATCCACGACCCAGTGTATATACGTCTCAGGCTAGATCACAACTCAAAGTATATATATTTTTGGAATCAACCTCAACCCTGTATAGCTAACTCCCACATTACTGCATATAGAGTGTCTATGGTTGTTCCAAATAATATATACACATGGGTCGATATGATATGTCAAAACATTTGCATACGTGTCTATGGTATCCCAAGATTACATAATATATTAGAATACATGTATAATACAATATAAGTTAGCTAGGATATGATTAATATAGATTTGTTACCAATTTTCACGTTGCTACAACAAGAAAAATTATCCAATCTTGTTTTACCCATAACTTCTTCATTTTAAATCCGTTTTGAGTGAATCAAATTGCTATGGTTTCATATTGAACTCTATTTTATGAATATAAATATAAAAAGTATAGGTTTATAGTCGGAAATATAAGTTACAAGTCATTTTTGTAAAGGTAGTCATTTCAGTCGAAAGAACGACGTCTAGATGACCATTTTAGAAAACATACTTCCACTTTGAGTTTAATCATGATTTTTGGATATAGTTTCATGTTCATAAGAAAAATCATTTTTCCAGAAGAACAACTTTTAAATCAAAGTTTATCATAGTTTTTAATTAACTAACCCAAAACATCCCGCGGTGTTACTACGACGGCGTATGTCCGGTTTTACAGTGTTCTTCGTGTTTCCAGGTTTTAAATCATTAAGTTAGCATATCATATAGATATAGAACATGTGTTTAGTTGATTTTAAAAGTCAAGTTAGAAGGATTAACTTTTGTTTGCGAACAAGTTTAGAATTAACTAAACTATGTTCTAGTGATTACAAGTTTAAACCTTCGAATAAGATAGCTTTATATGTATGAATTGAATGATGTTATGAACATTATTAATAACTCAAGTTTTCTGGATAAAGCTACTAGAAATGAGAAAAATGGATCTAGCTTCAAAGGATTCTTGGATGGCTTGAAAGTTCTTGAAGCAGAATCATGACACGAAAACAAGTTCAAGTAAGATTTCCACTCGAAATAAGATTGTTATAGTTATAGAAATTGAATCAAAGTTTTAATATGAGTATTACCTTGTATTAGAAAGATATCTTACTGTAAATAAGAAAGATTTCTTGAGGTTGGATGATCACTCTATAAGATTGGAAGTAAGCTAGTAAACTTGGAAGTATTCTTGATTTTATGAAACTAGAACTTGTAGAATTTATGAAGAACACTTAGAACTTGAAGATAGAACTTGAGAGAGATCAATTAGATGAATAAAATTGAAGAATGAAAGTGTTTGTAGGTGTTTTTGGTCGTTGGTGTATGGATTAGATATATAGGATATGTAATTTGGTTTTCATGTAAATAAGTCACGAATGATTACTCATATTTTTGTAATTTTATGAGATATTTCATGCTAGTTGCCAAATGATGGTTCCCACATGTGTTAGATAACTCACATGGGCTGCTAAGAGCTGATCATTGGAGTGTATATACCAATAGTACATACATCTAAAAGCTGTGTATTGTACGAGTACGAATACGGGTGCATACGAGTAGAATTGTTGATGAAACTGAACGAGGATGTAATTGTAAGCATTTTTGTTAAGTAGAAGTATTTTGATAAATGTCTTGAAGTCTTTCAAAAGTGTATGAATACATATTAAAACACTACATGTATATACATTTTAACTGAGTCGTTAAGTCATCGTTAGTCGTTACATGTAATTGTTGATTTGAAACCTTTAAGTTAACGATCTTGTTAAATGTTGTTAACTCAATGTTTATTATATCTAATGAGATGTTAAATTATTATATTATCATGATATTATGATATATTAATATATCTTAATATGATATATATACATTTAAATGTCATTACAACGATAATCGTTACATATATGTCTCGTTTCAAAATCATTAAGTTAGTAGTCTTATTTTTACATATGTAGTTCATTGTTAATATACTTAATGATATGTTTACTTATCATAATATCATGTTAACTATATATATATCCATATATATATGTCATCATATAGTTTTTACAAGTTTTTAACGTTCGTGAATCACCGGTCAACTTGGGTGGTCAATTATCTATATGAAACCTATTTCAATTAATCAAGTCTTAACAAGTTTGATTGCTTAACATGTTAGAAACACTTAATCATGTAAATAACAATTTCATTTAATATATATATAAACATGGAAAAGTTCGGGTCACTACAGTACCTACCCGTTAAATAAATTTCATCCCGAAATTTTAAGCAGTTGGAGGTGTTGACGTATCTTCTGGAAATAAATGCGGGTATTTCTTCTTCATCTGATCTTCTCGTTCCCAGGTGAATTCGGGTCCTCTACGAGCATTCCATCGAACCTTAACAATTGGTATCTTGTTTTGCTTAAGTCTTTTAACCTCACGATCCATTATTTCGATGGGTTCTTCGATGAATTGAAGTTTTTCATTGATTTGGATTTCATCTAACGGAATAGTGAGATCTTCTTTAGCAAAACATTTCTTCAAATTCGAGACGTGGAAAGTGTTATGCACAGCCGCGAGTTATTGAGGTAACTCAAGTCGGTAAGCTACTGGTCCGACACGATCAATAATCTTGAATGGTCCAATATACCTTGGATTTAATTTTCCTCGTTTACCAAATCGAACAACGCCTTTCCAAGGTGCAACTTTAAGCATGACCATCTCTCCAATTTCAAATTCTATATCTTTTCTTTTAATGTCAGCGTAGCTCTTTTGTCGACTTTGGACGGTTTTCAACCGTTGTTGAATTTGGATGATCTTCTCGGTAGTTTCTTGTATTATCTCTGGACCCGTAATCTGTCTATCCCCCACTTCACTCCAACAAATAGGAGGCCTGCACTTTCTACCATAAAGTGCTTCAAACGGCGCCATCTCAATGCTTGAATGATAGCTGTTGTTGTAGGAAAATTCTGCTAACGGTAGATGTCGATCCCAACTGTTTCCGAAATCAAAAACACATGCTCATAGCATGTCTTCAAGCGTTTGTATCGTCCTTTCGCTCTACCCATCAGTTTGTGGATGATAGGAAGTACTCATGTCTAGACGAGTTCCTAATGATTGTTGTAATGTTTGCCAGAATCTTGAAATAAATCTGCCATCCCTATAAGAGATAATAGAGATTGGTATTCCATGTCTGGAGACGACTTCCTTCAAATACGGTCGTGCTAACTTCTCCATCTTATCATCTTCTCTTATTGGTAGGAAGTGTGCTGATTTGGTGAGACGATCAACTATTACCCAAATAGTATCAAAACCACTTGCAGTCCTTGGCAATTTAGTGATGAAATCCATGGTAATGTTTTCCCATTTCCATTCCGGGATTTCGGGTTGTTGAAGTAGACCTGATGGTTTCTGATGCTCAGCTTTTACCTTAGAACACGTCAAACATTCTCCTACGTATATAGAAACATCGGCTTTCATACCCGGCCACCAAAAATGTTTCTTGAGATCCTTGTACATCTTCCCCGTTCCAGGATGTATTGAGTATTTGGTTTTATGAGCTTCTCTAAGTACCATTTGATATTACGCGAGGTGTATATAAAATAGCTTAAATTTTACTAGGAAATACTATTAAATACGATACAATTTTACACAAGATATTTATTTATTTATTGAATGGATATACTTAAACCTTGCTACAACACTTATATGCAGTGTACCTAATCATACAGTAGTGTAGTTTTTAGTAAGTCCGGTTCGTTCCACAGGGGAAAAAAATCTTTAAACAAAGCTTAACGCTATATTAGTTTTATTTTATAAAAATACAAATATATATAAGTAATATTATTATTATAAAGGGGGGTTTTTACCGTTTAATGACCGGTTTGTCGATTTTAAAAACTTTAGTCGCAGTTAAAACCTGATGTAAAATAATAAAAATAAATATAACTTAATTTAAAGCGTAAAGTAAATAACAATAATGAAATTGCGATAAATAAAAGTGCGATAAAATAAAATTGCGATAATTAAAAAGTACGATAATTAAAAGTGCAATTAAATACAATAATAATAAATAAAAGTGAGATAATTAGAAGTGCAATTAAATATAAAATAAAGGAAATTAAATATGAAATAAAATAATTATGCTTATTTAAACTTCCATAATCATGATGTTTGACGTGTTGATTTTAGTTTTATGCCCATGGGTTAATTGTCCTTTGTCCTGGATTATTTAATATGTCCGTCTGGTTTTTGTCCATAACAGTCCATCAGTCATAAATATAAAGTGCGAGTATCCTCGTCAAATTATCCTTATACCCGAAGTTAAATATTCCAACTAATTGGGGACTTAAACTGTAATAAGATTTTAATACTTTGTTTAATAATTACACCAGGTTATCGACTGCGTGTAACCCAAGGTTTTAATACTTTGTTAACAATTATGCCAAGTGTCCTTGTACATAATTTCACCCCTGTTTTAATAATTCTAGTGGCTATTAATCCATTCCCGTGTCCGGTTAAATGAACGATTATTCGTACATATAAATATCCCGCCCATCGTGTCCGATTGAGTGTATATGGTTATTTATAGGGACGTCCAATTGTAAATCTTTATATTAAAATTAACAAACTATCATTTAGTTAAACAAATATAAAGCCCATTAATAGCCCATAGTCTAATTTTCACAAGTGTCGTTCTTTTGTCCAAACCCCAATTATGGTACAACGTCCAATTACCCAATTTTAGTAATTAGCCCAACATCATGATTACTTCATTTTAAATAAGCATAATAATAACTTAGCTACGAGACATTAAATTAAAAAGGTTGAACATAACTTACAATGATTAAAAATAGCGTAGCGTTACACGGACAGAATTTCGACTTACACCCTTACAACATTCGCTAACATACCCTTATTATTAGGATTAAAATTAAAATTAAAATTAAAATATAAATATAAATATTTACGTATAGATATAGAGAGGATGGATATATGATATTTTTTTACGTCGAACTGCGCTGGCTTTTATAGGAATTTTCGTCCAGGGGAGCTCCGCGACTCGCGGCATTTTTTTCCTTCAAACTCCGCGAGTCGCGGAGTTTGATTTTACAGCTCACCCAGCTTTGGCTCTTTGTTTGCCGACGATTTTTAAATATATTATAATATATATATTAATTTTAAGAATTAATTATATATTATATTATTTTCATGTGCATAGTTGACTTGTAATTTTTAGTCCGTTGCGTCGAGCGTTGAGAGTTGACTCTGGTCCCGGTCCCGGATTTTCGAACGTCCTTGCGTACAATTTAATATCTTGTACTTTGCGTTTTGAATCTTGTACTCTTGTAATTTCGAGACGTTTCTTATCAATAATTGGAACCTCTTTGATTGTCTTTTGTACTTTTGAGCTTTTTGGTCGTTTGCGTCTTCAATTCGTCGAATCTGCCTCCTTTTATTATTTAAACGAATATCACTTGTAAATAGGACAATTGCAACTAAAAGCTTGTCTTTCTTGAGGAATAATGCTATGAAATATATGTTCGTTTTTAGCATTATCAAATATTCCCACACTTGAGCGTTGCTTGTCCTCAAGCAATATAGTCTTGAATACTAGAATCACTTCTTTATTCTTCACACTTTGTACATCAGTGATTTCTTTACGGCGGTATAAACAATGGTAGTAACGATATGGTTTACAGTCCCACATGACTATAAAAATTTAGATCCTTTAAGGAAATTGGATCTTTATGAAAACATTTGATCTTTTGAAAATTTTAATCTAGCTTTTACCCTAGATAAGTTTTTCAGAATAACCCTTCACCGGTGTTTGCAAATTGTTTTTGTGGGTTTGGTGGGTTTTAGATTTGAAAATTTTAGCTCAAAACTTGCGGTTTTGTGTCACCCACTTGCTAACCTTGTATTAGGAAAGCAACACGTCCAGTATACTTGCTCCGAATATTACCTTTCGATAAACTACCGTCCGGTTGTAAAGGAAAGCGTTGAACAAGCAACTGTTAAGGCAATGTCCCCTGACATGCTTTTAATTATGGTTTATAACGTGTCGGACACAATTACTATCCTTTGTAGGAGCAATAGTAAAGCTCACCCTTATAATTTTTTCGGTCTGGCACAAGGTCCTGTATTTGACCATGCTATGCATCCACCGTTCTTACGGTTGACACCCGATTTGGTTCAGATGACCTAATGAATTCCAGATGAATTCCTAGGATTTTACGTTCAATGGTAATGAACGCATTTAAAATGGGTTTTCAGAAAACAAATCGGTTTATAATTTGATCAAAATATTTTCTCGTTCAAGATCGAGTTTAGATATCATTGAATTCCATGAGTTTGTAATTCTCAATCTTTAAGGTCAATCTCTAGGATTGAGTAATATCAGTCTTAAAAGCTGATTTTTGATCTTTAAAGGAGATTATCCTTTCTGGGGATCTGATTTATTAGTCTTATCAAGCTAATTTGCACGGTGCCCCCCATTTTACGAGACAGATCCTCTCATGGTTAGGATCAGTCTGATCACATGGCGACCCTGTTTTATGCTGAGGTCCGTGGATTTCCTGCTGATTTTAGAGATGACTTTTCTAGATTTTTCATCAACCTACAGCTGGTCTGGACGACAACTTCATGACCTAAATCAAGAAGCATGTTTCTTTTTCGGAAGACTTTACTTCCTTTTAACGATGGAATTGATTCATCGTGTAGATCCATCTCTTTTTTTCTTTCATCGGGTAAAACAGTTTAGTTTAGTCCAAAGCAAAAGTATCTTCAATTATTTGTTACAGAAATATGTGACATATGTTTAAGATAACTTGGTAATTTTTCCTACACTTGACTTTTATTTTCCTTTTTATTGTCCTCTATTCCATTTTAAATGAATTTTAACATTTTGGTTTGTTTCTCAATTTATGTCCTTTCCGAGGTAACAATAATTTTGGTGTTAACACCTAGTTTTATCGTTCATAAATATGTATAAACATGATTTTGAGTTCATTTAATTGAAAATTTTGAAAATTTTTACTAGAATTGGGTAGTCAGTATATAAGACTAGGGCTGTTCTTTATTATCAGAGAGCACTAGATTCTAATACAACTACTACGTTACTAGTATTTTTAATGGTAACCAAGTGTTTAAGATAAAAATTTTAAAAATCCGAAAGAATTTAACCCCTTCCCACACTTAAGATCTTGCAATGCCCTCATTTGCAAGAAATCAGTAACAATTTAAATTATTGAGGGTGATTAGCGTAGAAATGGTTAAATTTTACCAAAGTTTCCAAACATATTGGCGTTTGTGTTGAATGATAAATGGTGCACATCATTTGTTCATTCCGTCTTGTTGTTATTTCACATATATTTTGCATCTTGTCGTCAAAATTAGTTGCTTTTGCTGAACTTAATGCCAGTCTTTGAAAATGCGTTGTTTTACCCTGTTGTGTACATAAGATAAACTACAAACATATATACATATTTTTGAAGTTTGGTATATTACCCCACATTCAAAAATTATTAAAATCTAATAATAAAAGTTAGAAAATTATAAAAACTATTACAATATTAACATAAGTATTAAATGTATCAACATTACAAATTATAAAATAAATAAAACTAAGTAGACTAGGGATGATACTGATACCAGTAGGGGTTCCATGCATAACCGTATGTGTTATAGAATGCTTCGGCTGGGTTATACGTAGGATACGGTGGTTGCATCTCTATAGACCAGGGAGGAAATACAGGCGATGGAGTAGGAATATAGTTTCTACCTACATGTTGGCAATGAGCTATGATTTGGTTTTGATGAACTTGCCAATCTTCAAATGCTCTATGTCTAGCATTTTCATACTCTTGTGAAGCTATAAACCTTTGCATTTCTGTCATTTCATTTCCCCCTCCCACATTACCTGGCTGTTGGTTTCTCTCAACCTGTGGATGTCTACCATTATATCGTACTGCGGCGTTATTTCGCCTCTTCAAAACCTTCGCACCATGGTATACATTTAAACCTATTGTATCGCGGAGTTCTGGTTCTTTGACTAATAATCCCCCCCGACCACATTGAGATACTCAACAATTAATGTAATAAATATACCACCTCCTATTATGCTATGCGGTCTCATCCCCCTAACCATAGCTGATAAATAATAACCCACACAATAAGGTATACTTACAGCGCTTTGTGGGTCTCGAATACACATGTGGTAAAACAAATCCTGTTCATTTACCTTTTCCTTATTCTTACCTCGTTGTGTAATCGAATTGGCTAAAAACCTATGAATTACTCTTAACTCTGCTCTATCTATATCCAAATAAGAGTAATTTCCCCCTTTAAATCGGTGATGACTAGTCATTTGACTCCATACACCATGCGTATCAAAATTTTCATCAATTTTCCTACCGTTCAATATCACCCCTCTACAATCGGCAGATGCTAACTCCTCAGGCGTATATATACGTAAGGCCTGAGCCATGTCTAGTAGAGACATGTGGCACATCGAACCTCCTAACAAAAATCTAATAAAAGATCGATCGGTTAAACTAGTTACCCGATCATTTATTTCTATACTACACAATAATTCTTCACACCATACTTTATATACAGGTCTACGCATGTTGAATAAACGTACCCAATCGTTAAAAGTAGAATTACCATACCTCTGTGTAAGTAATTCTCTAATTGGCTCGGCTAATTCTACAGCTTCTAACGGTGCCCATTCTATTAACCTAGGTACTTCAACTGCTTTAGAATGAAGAGTATGCAAGCCCCTTTGGTATTTTGGATAATCTATCCAACGTCTGTCAAATCTCAAGTTCGGGTGCAAATCTTCCAAGTGCATATATGAAAATGTCATAACTGGATGAGGTATATCTTGTTTATAATAGCTATCAACATCCTGTTGTTCCGCATTCTCAGGAGGAGCATTGCGAGCTTGGGATGAAGATTCACCCCTTTCAGTCTGCAAAACACATCAAACACAATTTTTGTGCATCCAAATATGCATTAGTGTCAGCAAAATCATCAATCAAAATAATTACAATGACATGTTCAATTTATATCAAACTTATGCTCATTTTCATATTTTTATCAAATCTATACTTTTTCAAATAAGCATATACGAAAATGTTTGCCAAGTTCATAAGCATTCAACTCAAATAACATGTCAAAATAATCATTAGTAGCAATTAAACAAGTTTCAAATGGCATTATTTCTCAAAAATCAAATTCATGAATTTTAGACTTGAAAAAGTCCACTTTAATTCTCAAAAATCATGTTTAGGCTCAAAGTTTGGATCATTTAACTACCTAAACATGTTACACTACTTAATTTAGCAATAATTCATGACAAAAATCGGCCATAACCTGTTTATAACAAAAAGCCCCAAATTTGCTCAAGAACACAAACCCTAGATTACTCAAAATTTGAAGTTTAAGGCTTCTAATCATGTTAAATAGCATCAATCTAGGTTATACAAGCATAATACATAAACAATTTAAGCATAATTACACTAAAAAGCATCAAAATCGAATTGGGTATAAAATTGCTCAAGAACACTAATTTTCGGATTAAATGGTGTTTAGGTGTAGAAATTTACCATTTTTCTTGAGTAATTCCTTGATAGCATCCTTCTCAACATGATTTTAGTAAAAGATTTGATGAAAAATGGCTAAAAATTACAAAATTGAGAGTGTTTTTTTCGTTTGTTTTCGCAGTAAAATGAGTTGTGGGTGTGTGCAACTGAGCTGTTCGGCCCTTTTTATTTTTTTTCTGTAATTTCGGTCCTCCGCGACTTGCGGTGTTTGACCCTTACAAACTCCGCGAGTCGCGGCGTTTGTTTTTTTTTTTGTTTTTTTTTTTTGTAAAAACCTTATCTTATAAAACAATTAATTAATTAATTTTAAAATTTTGTTTCCCTTGTTATTTAGGACGAGGTCGTTTCGGAACGATGTCCTAGTCCGTCCTTCGAAAAAATTTTAAAATTTGTCTTTTTGTAGTGATTGTTTTAAAAGCTAAGATTTTTGGGGTTTTTTAATGTTTTTGGCATACTTTAATTCAATAAGATTAAAAATAATGATAATAAAAATTCTCGTCCCTCCCTCGGGTAAAGCAATTTCGGTTCAAAGACCTAGTCTTCAACTTACGACGAATTATAAAAATCATATTTTTAACTTAGCAAAATAAAGTAAATTTTTGTTTTTAAATTCACACCAAACTTAAATTTAAAATGCATAAAATTAAAAATTCACACCAAACTTAATTAAAAATTCATATTATAAATTCACACCAAACTTATATTATATTTTTATTTTTATACATACAAACTTATATTAAAAAGATTAATTTTTTAAATATTTACAATTTTAAATATATTGATTTAAAAAGTTTACAATAATTTTTTTTAATACTAAATTATTAATTTTAAAAACATGGTAAAAATAAAATTAAAAATCTTTTTGGTCTTTTATCCCACTTTAATCAATCAAATATTATCAAAAATATGCGCCCCTCTTTTCGGTAAAGTAATTTCGGTTCCATGACCTAATTTAACTCATGACGAATTTTTGAAATATTTTGGGTTGATTGATTAAAGATATTTATACCTTAAGAATAAACGTTAAATTTCGCAGTGATGTAATAAATTTTTGTATGATATCAATAATTTCGGTCGCCAAACCTAATTTTATTCAATACCAATTTAATACTTTATAGCGAACAAATTAGCGTTTATTATCAAAAGGTTAAAAATAAAAATAAAAATAAAAACTGTACAGACTTACCTGTGAGATAGTATTCTTAGTGATATGATCTATCCCATTCATAAGATAGTCAGTTTAATTGACTTTCCATGGCTACATAGGCGTAATCTCGAGCATTCAGTGTTTTTTCTTCTAAACATATGAACGGTCCGTCTCTGCATAAAGTAACAAATTCGGTGTTTGAATAGGTTTGATTATTTGAACATTTACCTCCATGTGACCATTTTCCGCATTTGTGACATCTTTCTAGGTGTCTTGCTCTTCTTTTCGCTGCGGATTTTGATTTTCCTTTACCAAATTGTAACTTATTATCTTCGCATCTGGATTATTTTCTTACTCCGTCCAATCTTTCTCTGATTACTGATACTATTTCACTCAGAAATGTGTCATTATTACGTTTAGTGATCAAAGCGTGTAGCATTAGACCATGATTTAGTTCACAGGAAGTCTTCATTTCGTAAAAACCTAAAAAAATAAAAATTCAGAATGGGGGGAGAAGACTAGTTCTTTAGGGTCTGCTAGGGAAAGACCATTCGGGTTCCATTTTCGAGAACTACACGAAAACAGAAAATCTAACTCTAACAGAAATACATAAAATCCTTAAAAGACTTGATTCTCCCCACACTTAGTTAGCTGTGGTATCGAAATTGTGATTAACTTCGTTGTCGACTTCCATCGGACTATCTATGTAATGTTTAACTCTGTGACCATTAACTTTAAATTCAATTCCATTTGAATTTATTAATTCTATCGTTCCGTATGGGAAAACTCTTTTGACTATGAATGGTCCAGACCATCTTGATTTCAATTTTTCCAGGAAATAGCTTGAGTCGTGAATTGAAAAGAAGAACTCTGTCTCCTTCTTTAAATTCTTTTAAACTTCTGATTCTTTTATCATGCCATTTCTTCGTTCTTTCTTTATAGATTAACGAATTTTCGTATGCTTCATGTCTTAATTCTTCTAATTCGTTTAGTTGACTTAACCGTAGACGTCCAGCTTCATGTAAATCAAGATTACATGTCTTCAAAGCCCAAAATGCTTTGTGTTCAATTTCTACTGGAAGATGACATGCTTTTCCATAAACGAGTCTAAAAGGTGTGGTTCCAATTGGAGTTTTGTAGGCTGTTCTAAAAGTCCAGAGTGCATCCTCCAACTTAATGGACCATTCCTTCGGATTTGATCCTACGGTTTTTTCTAGAATACGTTTTAAAGCTCGGTTAGTATTTTCAACTTGTCCACTTGTTTGTGGATGATATGCGGTGGAGATTTTATGAGTTACTCTATATCTTTTAAGAACTTTCTCAAGTTGATTATTACAGAAATGAGTTCCCCGATCACTTATTAAAGCTTTCGGTGTTCCAAACTTTGCAAAAAGACGTTTTAAAAAGTTAACTACAACTCGTGCATCATTAGTTGGGAGAGCTTGTGCTTCCGCCCATTTAGATACATAATCAATGGCTACGAGAATATAGAGATTATTATGAGATTTTGGAAATGGACCCATAAAGTCAATACCCCAAATGTCAAATGCTTCACATACTTGAATGACATTTTGTGGCATTTCATCACGTTGACTTATTTTTACGGCCCTTTGACAAGCATCACAGGATTTGCAAAGAAGGTGTGCGTCTTTGTAAATTGTAGGCCAATAGAATCCAGCATCATAAACTTTTCTTGCTGTTAGTTGAGGCCCATAGTGCCCTCCTGTTGGTCCTGTGTGACAATGGTTTAAAATTTTACTAGCTTCATCTCCGAATACACATCGGCGTATTATTCCATCTGGACAACTTTTAAACAGATGTGGATCTTCCCAGAAATAGTGTTTTATATCACTAAAGAATTTCTTTCGTTTTTGGTACGATAATCCTTTTTCAAGGAATCCACATACTAAGTAGTTTGCATAGTCTGCAAACCATAGAATTTCATTATAATCTATCTTCAATAGATATTCATCAAGAAAGTTGTCTTGTATGGCCGATTCATTTAGAACTTCTAATTCGGGATTTTCAAGACGAGAAAGATAAACAGCGATGAGATTTTCTGCTCCTCTTTTATCTCGGATTTTAATATCGAACTCTTGTAAGAGTAAGATCCAACGGATTAATCTTGGTTTGGCATCTTGTTTCGAAAATAGGTATCTAAGAGCAGAATGGTCGGTATAGACCACCATTTTTGCGAGAACGAGATATGAACGAAATTTGTCAAAAGCAAAGACAATAGCAAGGAGTTCTTTTTCATTAGTTGTGTAATTCGTTTGTGCTCCTTGTAACGTCTTACTAGCATAATATATAGGTTGAAATCATTTTTCAATCCTTTGTCCTAAAACGGCTCCCATTGCAAAATCACTTGCATCGCACATAAGTTCAAACGGTAGATTCCAATTTGGTGTTATCATGATCGGCGCATTAGTGAGTTTCTCTTTAAGAATATTAAAAGATTTGATGCATTCATCTGAAAAGATGAATGGAGCATCTTTTTCTAGGAGTTTATTCATAGGAGTGGCAATTTTAGAAAAATCTTTTATGAAACGTCGGTAAAAACCGGCATGCCCTAGAAAACTCCTAACTCCTCTAACATTGGTGGGATGTGGAAGTTTAGCAATTACATCTACTTTAGCTCTATCCACTTCAATTCCTTCTTTTGAAATTTTATGTCCAAGAACGATGCCTTCTTTAACCATGAAATGGCATTTCTCCCAATTAAGTACTAGATTTGATTGTTCGCATCTAATAAGCATTCGTTCTAGATTAACTAGACATGATTCAAATGTATCACCGAAGACTGAAAAGTCATCCATGAAAACTTCCATGCATTCTTCTATCATGTCATGAAAAATCGCCATCATGCACCTTTGAAAGGTTGCAGGGGCGTTGCAAAGTCCAAATGGCATGCGTTTGTAAGCAAAAGTACCATAAGGGCACGTGAATGTGGTTTTCTCTTAATCTTCGGGTGCTATTGGAATTTGAAAATATCCGGAAAAACCATCAAGAAAACAATAGTAACTATTTCCGGCTAATCTTTCCAACATTTGATCAATAAAAGGTAAGGGAAAGTGATCTTTTCTGGTGGCGTCATTTAATTTTCTATAATCAATACATACACGCCATCCTGTTACAGTCCTAGTAGGAATAAGCTCATTTTTTTCATTTGTAATGACAGTTATACCACCCTTCTTAGGCACGCATTGAACTAGGATTACCCATGGACTATCAGAAATTGGATAAATTAAACCTGCATCTAGCAGTTTAATTATTTCTTTTTTAACAACATCTTGCATATTAGGATTTAGTCTTCGTTGGCGTTGCACATACGTTTTATGACCTTCTTCCATAAGGATTTTATGTGTGCAATACGAAGGACTTATTCCTTTAATATCATGAATCTTCCATGCAATAGCTGGTTTATGAGCTTTCAACACAGAAATGAGTTGTGATTTTTCATTTTCAGTAAGAGAAGACGATATTATTACAGGTAATTCAGATTCACCATGTAAATAAGCGTATTCTAAATGGTTTGGAAGTGGCTTTAACTCTAATGTCGGTGGTTCTTCTATCGATGATTTATATCGATATCTGTCTTCTTCTTTTAGCATTTGAATTTCTTCTGTTGTTGGTTCATATCCATTAGCTATTAGTGTAGCTAACATTTCAGCTTCATCAATTGGTTCAGTTCCTTCTCCTAAAGAACATTCTCCTGTTCCTTGTAATTCTGGAAATTCTTCTAACAATTCTGCATGTGAATCTATAGTTTGAATATAATAACATGTATCATCCGCAGATTGCGGTTGTTGCATTGCTCTATCAACTGAAAAGGTAACACTCTCGTCCTCTATACTTAGGGTCAATTTTTTACCAAACACGTCTATCATTGCTTTAGCCGTGTTTAAGAATGGTCTTCCTAATATGAGAGGAACTTGAGAATCTTCTTCCATGTCCAGAACAACAAAATCTACTGGAAATACTAAAGTACCAACTTTAACTAGCATCTTCTCCATTATCCTTCTAGGATATTTTATTGATCGATCGGCTAGTTGTATACTTATTCTTGTTGGTTTCAATTCTCCAAGGTCTAGTTTAGTGTATAGTGAATACGGCATTAAATTTATACTAGCACCTAAGTCTGCTAATGCTTCTATTGAACTAAGACTACCCAGAAAACATGGAATTGTGAAACTTCCTGGATCAGATAATTTTTCTGGTATCTTATTCAACAGTACTGCAGAACAATTAGCATTCATAGTAACAGCCGAGAGTTCTTCCATTTTCTTTCTATTCGTGATTAGATCTTTCAAGAATTTAGCATATCTAGGCATTCCTGAAATCACATCAATGAAAGGAAGATTTACATTTATCTGTTTAAACATATCCAAGAATTTGGATTGCTCGGCTTCAAGTTTTTCTTTTTTCATTTTACTTAGGTAAGGAAGTGGTGGTTGGTATGGTTTAACATAAGGTTTAGCCTTAACTATGTTATCTTCATTAACCTTTTCAACTACCGGTTCTTTTTCCTTATCTTGATCAGGTGTGGTTTTTGTGGAGTAGGAATAGCTTCATCAGAAGTTACAGGTATTTCAGGTGGTTTAAGTGTTGTACCACTTCTTGTGGTAATGGCTTTAGCTGTTTCATTCCGGGGGTTAGCATTTGTATCACTAGGTAAACTTCCCGGTTTTCTTTCACCTATTAACCTTGCTAGGTTACTTACTTCTTGTTCCAAATTTTGAATAGAAGCTTGTTGATTTCTAAATGCTTGAGCATTTTTTTCATTAGTTTGTTTCTGAGATGTGAAAAACTGTGTTTGAGTTTCAACTAGCTTTGTCATAATATCTTCTAAATTCGGCTTTTTATCATCGGGTTGTGGTGGTTTGTTTTGAAAATTAGGTCTTTGCTGGTTTTAAGTATTATTGGATACTTGTTGATTGCTAGGACCTTGTTGGTTATTGTATGGAATATTTCGATTATAATTCTGGTTTTGATTGTAGATCGGTCTTGGTGGTTGATAATTATTCTGATAATTATTTTCAGGCCTTTGGTTTAGATATGAAACAATCTCTCTTTGTTCCATTGTTAGTTCAATACTGAGACAATCTTTTGTCAAATGTGGTCCTCCACACTGCTCACAACTAATTCGTATTGAGTGGATATCTTTAGTCATCTTTTCCATTCGTCTCTCGACAGCATCTATCTTTGCAGAAATGGAATCTAAGTCATGGCTAGAATCGGCTCTAGCTGCTTTAGATGATCTAACAATATCTTTTTCTTGGTGCCACTCATGTGAGTGGGAAGCGGTGTTATCAATAATTTTGTAAGCATCAGTTTCGGTTTTCTTCATAATAGAACCACCAGCTGCTATATCGATGTCTTTCCTTGTAGTGATGTCGCATCCTTGGTAGAATATTTGTACTATTTGACAGGTGTCTAAACCATGTTGCGGAGATCCTCTTAATAACTTTCCAAATCTTGTCCATGCCTCATATAGAGTTTCATTCGGTTTCTGTGTGAACGTAACAATTTCTCCTTGAAGTCTTACGGCTTTAGATGCAGGAAAGAATTGTTTAAGAAATTTTTCAACTAAAACGTCCCATGTATCAATCGCCCCTTCAGGTAACGATTCCAACCAATCTTTGGCTTCTCCCTTTAAAGTCCAGGGAAATAACATGAAATATATCTGTTCATCCTCAACTTCTCTTATTTTAAATAGTGTGCAGATCCTATTAAAGGTACGAAGATGTTCGTTTGGATCTTCCTTCGGCGCACCACTAAATTGGCATTGATTAGTCACCACGCGTAGAATTTGTCCTTTGATTTCATAATCTGGCGCATTGATGTCTGGATGAGTAATTGCGTGACCTTGGCCAGTGCGTTTAGCTCTCATTCGGTCTTCCATACTTAAAGGTTCCAGATTCTTCATAATTGAATTTGTTGAATCGGAATCACTAGAGGATTCTGGTTTAATGGTTCGTTCCTCAACAATCTCTGTTTGAATGATTGGTGGTTCCGGAGGAAAAATTAATGGTTCAGGATCTATGAATTGTCCCTGAATATTCTCCGAATTCTCAATTGTGAGGTCGGGTTCAAAAAATGGATTATTGAAAATTTGAACTGGAGTACTTGGTCGACTGGATGACGATTCTAAAGAAAAATCAACGGCGGTAATATTTGCTAGATGTCTTGATCTAGTTACAGGTGGTGAACGTACAAAAGGTGGTGAACGTCTTGCTCGGTGCATTCACTGAATATCCTATTAGTTTTTAAAAGGAAAGAAAAATTATATAAGTTATCCAATTAATAGACTTTTCTGATTTTGCCCACGTTTCGAATAGCCAAAAGATGCAGCAGAGGGGCAGGATTCGTTTGGTCTCAATATAATTGAGGACTGTTTGGCTCCAATAACCCGATCCACGTACAAATCCAACTATTACTACGAACCAGAAAATATTGATGTCTATCAATTTAACCACTTAAAATAAATTTTTGTAATTTTAAGAAATTTAGATAAGAAGTAGAGAAAATTCTAAGTCCTAAAAACTAGAATAGCGAGAAATAAGAAAGAAAAAGAGCGCGTCGAAAAAGAAAAGAATTGAAAAATAAAAGGTGTCGAAAAATAAGAAATAATAAAAAAAATGACTTATAGAACTTAAAAACACTCGACTAACCCAACCTTATTACTATCACTAACTTAAAATTATAATCGCAAATTGAGATTACTAATTGGAGTGATAATTGATACATAGGTAAAAGGCGTCGAAAAATAAAAATAAGAAAGTAGCGCGTTGAAACTTAAAAAGGCACTAAAAACTAAAAATTAAAAGTTGCTTATAAAAATATTAAAGCTTACAAGTAAAACTATATCCCAAATGGCAATATCTTAAAAAGGAACTAAAACTTAAAAAGGCGTCGCAAAATTCTAAAGCACCTAAATCTTAGTCTAAAGAAAAAGCACTTAAGGGGTTTTACGGCAAAGCCTAAAAATCTAGAAATAAAAATAACTATGGCAAAAACTATGTTTTAAAACTAAAAATGAGCGAAAAATACAAATATTATGCTAAAACAAATAAAAAGGGACAAAATATAAAAATAAACTAAAAGTTGTAAAAAGTACAATTTTTATAAAAATATTATTTTTATATTATTTATTTTATAAAACTATTAATTTTATAAACTAATTACACTAATTTAACTAAAAATACAAAATAAAAATAAAAACTAAATTATATAATAAAAATACCCTAATTAGGGTTTAATTTAAATAATAATAATAAAAACCCGTAATAAATGCAGGATTAGGGTTCTGTGTAACCCGTGTCAGACGGCTCCACGAGTCGCGATGTTTCCAGTTAAAAACCCCCGCAAGTCACGGGGTTTGTATTTTCAAACGTGTACCAGGCGAAAATCATTCGGTTTCTGTTTTTTATTTATATTTATATATATATATATATATTTTTTTATTTTTCTGTTTTTAATTTAATTAAAATATTTATATAATTTAAATAAAACTTATCTTTAAAAACTAAGATAGAAATAAAATACTTTATAACAATCTAAAAAAAATAGATTTATATATATTTATATATTTTTTTTTTCAGTTTTTTAAAATTTTTTTATATTTTAAATAAACACAAAATATTTAAATAAAACTTATATTTTTTATAAAATAAAAATAAAGAAACTTTATAAAACTTAAATATTTAACAAACTCTTAAAAATATTTATATTTTTGTTTTTCTTTTTATATTTTTGAATATTTAAAACGTATTTTTACAAAAGCGTATTTTTTTATATTAGTAAACTAAAAATAAATTTTTTTTTTATATTAGCGTCGCGCTTCCGGCTTTTAAGCTAGATGTTCCCCGGCAGCGGCGCCAAAAATACTTGATGTTATGCGAGGTGTATATAAAATAGCTTAAATTTTACTAGGAAATACTATTAAATACGATACAATTTTACACAAGATATTTATTTATTTATTGAATGGATATACTTAAACCTTGCTATAACACTTATAGGCAGTGTACCTAATCGTACAGTAGTGTAGTTTTTAGTAAGTCCGGTTCGTTCCACAGGGGAAAAAAATCTTTAAACAAAGCTTAACGCTATATTAGTTTTATTTTATAAAAATACAAATATATATAAGTAATATTATTATTATAAAGGGGGGTTTTTACCGTTTAATGACTGGTTTGTCGATTTTAAAAACTTTAGTCGCAGTTAAACCTGATGTAAAATAATAAAAATAAATATAACTTAATTTAAAGCGTAAAGTAAATAACAATAATGAAATTGCGATAAATAAAAGTGCGATAAAATAAAATTGCGATAATTAAAAAGTACGATAATTAAAAGTGCAATTAAATACAATAACAATAAATAAAAGTGCGATAATTAGAAGTGCAATTAAATATAAAATAAAGGAAATTAAATATGAAATAAAATAATTATGCTTATTTAAACTTCCGTAATCATGATGTTTGACGTGTTGATTTTAGTTTTATGCCCATGGGTTAATTGTCCTTTGTCCTGGATTATTTAATATGTCCGTCTGGTTTTTGTCCATAACAGTCCATCAGTCATAAATATAAAGTGCGAGTATCCTCGTCAAATTATCCTTATACCCGAAGTTAAATATTCCAACTAATTGGGGACTTAAACTGTAACAAGATTTTAATACTTTGTTTAATAATTACACCAGGTTATCGACTGCGTGTAACCCAAGGTTTTAATACTTTGTTAACAATTATACCAAGTGTCCTTGTACATAATTTCACCCCTGTTTTAATAATTCTAGTGGCTATTAATCCATTCCCGTGTCCGGTTAAATGAACGATTATTCGTACATATAAATATCCCGCCCATCGTGTCCGATTGAGTGTATATGGTAATTTATAGGGACGTCCAATTGTAAATCTTTATATTAAAATTAACAAACTATCATTTAGTTAAACAAATATAAAGCCCATTAATAGCCCATAGTCTAATTTTCACAAGTGTCGTTCTTTTGTCCAAACCCCAATTATGGTACAAAGCCCATGTAACATCCCGCCTTTTTCCTTTTACTTTCCGTTTAACTATTTTAAAGTCCGTTATATATTTATAATATCTTTCGTTAATACGCGTTTTAAATTATCTCGATTAGGTAATTCACGCACCCGATTCAAACTTGAGGGACTAAAATTGACACGGGGCAAACTAGTTGACTAGGTCAACTAGTCCACCCCAATCACCACCATTCAATCATCTCCATCTCTCTCTCTTTCTCTCTAGCAAGAACACACACACAATTTCCAAATTCATTAAATCATCATCTAAATTCGATCTAGGAGGCTTACAACAAAATAAATTACATAATCGTGATCCTCTCTTCATCCTCTTCATTTTGGTACCAACTTCATCTCGTTTGGGTAACATTTCTAAAACTCTAGATTTCTCTAAATTCGTGTTTTTGACTTGAAATGGTGTTAGTTAGTGTCTATGGCTCATTGTGATGTCGTGTATGTAATTTGTATGCTCGATCTTGTTATTCGGTGTAACTAGCATGAACACTTGAAATGGGTTAGTTTAATCTTTGATTTTGATTGATTAAATGTTGTTAGATGTTAAACCCATTGTGTTAAAAGTGTTACTAGCATCGTTAGTTTCGTTTTGGTATGTTGGATGATATGAAAACCTTGCGTTAACATGATTATTGATTTTGTGATTCTTAATTAGGGTTTGATGAACCTTAAAATGAACTTTTGATGCATTGAATGCTTGTTAATGTTGTTAGTAAGTGTTAGGTTGTATTGTATGCTTGATTACCTACGAAATGGCGTATTGTATGTAGGTAGTAAGTTTCCGAATCATTGATATGTATTTATGAACTTGGATGCGGTTAATGATGAGCATTAAATGAGGTTTTGGTTGTTGTAAGTGTTGAATTGATAGACGAAATGTGTTTAGTCGTTTTCCTCGTCAAAATACCTTCCCAACGGTGTATGATACATGTTCTAGGTGTTTTCGGTTAGCAAATTGTATTTGTTTGAGTTTTGGTTCGTGCATTTCTTTGTTGCAGCAAAAACAGGGCCTGAATACAGATCTGGACGCCGTCCAGATTCTTGGACGCCGTCCAGCCCTTCAGACTTGGACGCCGTCCAGTATTTTGGATGCCGTCCAGGCCTTCAAAGCTGGACGCCGTCCAGACAATCTGGACGCCGTCCAGATACCCTGGCAGGCTACTGTCTTCGTTGGTCATTTTACGGAAAATGTTTGCTATGCTATGGACCTCCGATTCACATGTAACTTGTTCTAACATGCTCATATATGATTAAAAACCTCAGAAAAATAGTTCGGGACCCGACCCGAACGTGTTGACTTTTTCGTTGACTTTGACCCGACCTAAGTTGACTTTTAATCAAACTTAACCAAATGTTTGTGCAATCATTCTAACATGCTTTTATACTTGTGCCTTGCATGAAACATGACAATTTGATTTCACATGCTACATAATCGAGTCTTAACGAGCCATAGGACTAATTGAACATCTTTGACCTATCGTGTTTACCATTATTGATACAACTTATTGTTTAGGTCAAGACTAGCATTGTTCTTTGCACACGTTTACTTGTTGAAGTACTTTACTACTCGTGCACTCAAGGTGAGATCATAGTCCCACTTTTACTCTTTTGAAACTTACATTTGGGATGAGAAAACATAAACGTTCCTTTTTAACTAAGTGAACACAAGTACAGGAAAACAAACATTCTACATACGAGTTTAGAACAAAAATCCTCAATTCGATTATCATTAGTTACACTTGCCGGGTGTAAGCGAGAACTTATGTTATATGGCCATATGGGTTTTACAAACCCTCATTCAAACGGTTCGCTACCGTTTACGAATGAAATGTATTTTCGAGAAACAGTGTATGTTCTAACTCTATTGTGATGGGGTTCTATGGAAGGAATGTTAAGCATTGATAATTGGGTGCTTGTGAAACAAACTTTTGGAATGTATTACTATTATCTCATTGTTGCAAATCTTGTGGTTCACTTGTACTTACTTACTCAAACCTATGATTTCACCAACGTTTTCGTTGACAGATTTCTATATTTTTCTCAGGTCCTTGAACGATACATGATACATGCTTCCGCTCATTATTTTGATACTTGCATTGGATGTCGAGTATATATGCATACATGGAGCGTCTTTTGGCTACTTTTAAATTGTGTCGCATAAGTTTCATTGTACTTATAACTTTGTAACGTAACTTGTGGTGGAACTATTCTTGTAAACTTTGAACAATCTTTACATTTGAAATGAATGCGACATATCTTTTGGTCAAACGTTGTTTTAAAAGACTTATGACCACGTAACGGGACCTAGGTAGACGGCGCCGTCAAACATGATTTGGTCGGGTCGCTACAGATGGTATCAGAGCGTTGGTTGTAGGGATTTAGAGTTCATTGGTGTCAACCTCGAGTCATAGGGTACATTGGTCAGTCTAGACTACAACCGGCATATAGACTTGAAGTAGGAATTACTTGACTACTTGTGCATTTATACTCGAACGCTTCTACTCATATCTACTCTTAGTTCATCTTAATCTTACGTTGTTTAATTTGATTGACACGCCACCTTGACTATATTAAATGATGTCGAATGCACATATGAATCAGGGTAATATAATTTCCGGGATTATATTACGGTGACTCATATGAACGTTCCGACATTATGACATAAAGAATTTAAGGCGAGTCGAGGAAAAACTTCCCTTTATCTTTATTCTATATCACGGTTAGTATTATTGAGAATACTAATCAATGATATTCTTGTGTCTTGAAGGAACAATGGCTCCTCGTCGTGTACGCCGCAATGAAACTCCCGAACAAGCTCTCGAACGGATGATAGCTACCGCCGTAGATGCGGCCATGGCCGGTCACTCATCCAACAACAACAACAATAATAATAACAACCACAACAACAACAACAACAATGGAGCCGGTAACTCAAACGAAGGGTGCTCCTATAAATCCTTCATGGGGTGCAAACCTCACACTTTTGATGGAACCGGGGGACCGGTCGTGCTCACCCGATGGTTTGAGCAAACGGAAGCCGTCTTCAGCATAAACGGTTGTCGGGACCAAGACAAGGTCAAATACTCCACTCACACCTTCGCCGATGTCGCTCTTACATGGTGGAATACTTATGTACAATCGGTGGGTACCGATGAAGCTCACCCCCTCTCTTGGGCCGACTTGAGGGAAAAGATGATTGTCGAATATTTCCCTCGTGAAGAAACCCGAAGGCTCGAACAAGAGCTAAGAACTTTAAAGGCGATCGGAAATGATCTCAAGGCTTATAATCAACGATTTTCCGAACTAGCCTTGATGTGCCCAAATCTTGTGAACCCCGAAGCTTTAAGGGTTGAACTTTACATGGATGGTCTTCCAAAGAGTATCAAACACGGAGTAATGTCATCCAAACCTACTAATCATCAAGAAGCTTTGAACATGGCCCACAAATTAATAGAAACGGTTGACAAAATCGTAGTTCCGGCACCTAAAGCCGAGGACAAGTCGGGTAACAACAAAAGAAAATGGGAAGCTCCCCAATCAAGCAACAACAACTTTGCCAAGAAATCTTTCACCTCCGACGGCAAGAAGGGTTATGCCGGAAATCTACCCCTTTGCAACAAATGCAACAAACATCACTTTGGCGAATGTAGTAAGCTAATTTGCCATCGGTGCCAAGGAATTGGTCATAAGGCCAACGATTGTAAAAGTGCCACTCCCGTCGCTCGAAAATGGCCCAATGCACCAAAGACGGGCACTTGTTACGAATGTGGCCAAACGGGTCATTATAGGAATGCATGCCCAAAGAAGAAAGATAACCCCAACACGCGCGGCCGAGCTTTCAACATCAACACCGAGGAAGCCCGGGATGACACTGAACTAGTCACGGGTACGTTTCTTCTCAACAATTCTTATGTCTCTTGCTTATTCGATTCGGGTGCCGATAAATGCTTTGTATCCAAGACTTTGAGTCATTCTTTTAGCACTCCACCTCTTCCATTAGATACCACTTATACCATTGAAGTGGCTAACGCAAAACTATTAAGTGCCGACACATATTACCGGGGGTGTACGTTAAACATTTTGGGTAATGAGTTTGAAATCGACTTGATACCCATGGAACTAGGTAGCTTCGATGTAATAATCGGTATGAATTGGCTAGCCAAAACGAAATCTCACATCCTTTGTGATTTTAATGCAATCCGAATCCCTATCGAGAATGGTGAACCTTTGATCGTCTATGGAGATAAGAGTTGCACCGGACTCAACCTCGTTTCGTGTATTAAAGTTAGAAAACTACTCCGTAAGGGTTGTTTTGCGATCCTTGCTCACGTTAAGAAAGTCGAGTCCGATGAGAAGCACATCGATGATGTGCCAATTGTTAGTGACTATTCCGATGTATTTCTCGACGAATTGCCGGGTCTTCCACCTCATCGACCGGTTGAATTCCAAATCGATCTTATTCCGGGAGCCGCACCCGTAGCACGTGCACCGTATAGACTTGCTCCATCCGAAATGCAAGAATTGCAAAGTCAAATCCAAGAACTACTTGATCGTGGTTTTATCCAACCTAGCCATTCACCATGGGGCGCTCCGATTTTGTTTGTTAAAAAGAAAGACAGATCCCTACGAATGTGCATTGATTATCGTGAACTAAATAAATTGACGGTTAAGAACCGATATCCTCTTCCTCGCATCGATGACCTCTTTGATCAACTACAAGGGTCTTGTGTATATTCGAAAATCGATCTCTGCTCGGGTTATCATCAATTAAGGGTTAAAGGGGAAGATGTCTCCAAAACCGCTTTCCGGACTCGTTATGGTAGTTATGAATTCCTTGTCATGCCATTTGGTCTCACTAACGCACTGGCGGTGTTCATGGATCTTATGAACCGCGTGTGCAAACCGTATCTCGATAAATTCGTTATTGTGTTCATCGATGACATATTGATCTATTCTAAAAATGAAGAAGAACACGAACAACATCTCCGACTTGTGCTTGAACTCTTGAGACAAGAACGAATTTATGCCAAATTCTCCAAGTGTGAATTTTGGTTAAAGGAAGTTCAATTTCTTGGTCATGTTGTAAGTGATCAAGGTATTAAAGTCGATCCCACAAAAATCGAAGCCATTAGTAAATGGGAGACTCCTACTACTCCTACTCACATTCGTCAATTCTTGGGTCTCGCCGGGTACTATCGTAGATTCATCGAAAACTTCTCTTTGGTTGCACGCCCTCTAACCGCATTAACTCACAAGGGAAAGAAATTCATTTGGGCGACCGAACAAGAATCCGCATTTCGAATCTTGAAAATGAAGCTAACCACTGCTCCTATCTTGTCAGTTCCCGAAGGCAATGATGACTTTGTTGTATATTGCGATGCCTCGAAACATGGTTTTGGGTGTGTATTGATGCAACGAACGAAAGTCATTGCTTATGCTTCTCGACAACTCAAAATTCATGAACGGAATTACACGACTCATGATCTCGAACTCGAAGCCGTTGTCTTTGCACTTAAAATGTGGAGACACTATCTTTATGGAACCAAGAGTACTATCTTCACCGATCACAAAAGCCTTCAACACATCTTCGATCAAAAGTAACTAAACATGAGACAACGACGGTGGATTGAAACTTTGAACGATTACGATTGCGAGCTTCGTTACCATCCCGGGAAGGCAAATGTAGTAGCCGATGCCTTAAGTCGAAAAGAAAGAGCGGTGCCTCTTCGTGTCCGAGCCTTAAACATCACCATCCACACAAACCTTAATAGCCAAATTCGGGTAGCCCAAGATGAGGCCCTCAAGGATGAAAACCTTTAACACGAGCTCTTGAATATTCTCGTCTCTCGATTCGAAATTAGGGAGACCGGACTCCGATATTACGCCGGAAGGATTTGGGTGCCTAGTTATGGGGACTTACGAAGCCTTATTTTAGATGAAGCCCATAAGTCACGATACTCGATTCACTCCGGTGCCAATAAGATGTACCACGACCTCAAACAACTATATTGGTGGCCGAACATCAAAAGGGACGTAGCTACTTATGTTTCCAAGTGTTTGACATGTTCCAAAGTCAAAGCCGAACACCAAAGACCGTCCAGACTACTTCAATAACCCGAGATCCTGCAATGGAAGTGGGAAAGGATAACGATGGATTTTATCACCAAGCTACCAAAAACGACGGGCAGTTATGATACCATTTGGGTTATTGTTGACCATCTCACCAAATCCGCACACTTCCTTGCCATGAAAGAAATGGACAAAATGGAGAAACTTGCACAACTTTACATTAAGGAGATCGTAGCCCGACACGGTGTACCTTTATCGATTATCTCCGACCGAGATGGCCGTTTCGTTTCTAGATTTTGGCGTACATTGCAAGAAGCGTTGGGAACGCGTTTAGACATGAGCACCGCATATCATCCTCAAACTGATGGACAAAGCGAACGTACAATTCAAACCTTAGAAGACATGTTACGAGCTTGCGTGGTTGATTTCGGAAAAGCTTGGGACAAGCACTTACCTCTCGCTGAGTTCTCTTACAACAATAGTTATCACGCGAGTATTAAAGCCGCACCTTTTGAAGCGCTATATGGCCGAAAATGTCGTTCACCTCTTTGTTGGGTCGAGGTAGGCGACGTGCAAATCACCGAACCCGAACTCATTCACGAAACCACCGAGAAGATCGTTCAAATCCGAGATAGGCTTCGGACGGCCCGGAGTCGTCAAAAGTGCTATACCGACAAAAGACGCAACGACCTTGAATTTCAAGTCGGTGACCGCGTCATGTTAAAAGTCGCACCTTGGAAGGGTGTAATCCGTTTTGGGAAACGCGGGAAGCTAAATCCGCGGTATATTGGTCCTTTCGAAATCTTGGAGCGTATTGGAACCGTTGCTTATCGTTTAGATCTTCCACCTCAATTGAACTCCGTTCATCCTACCTTCCATGTATCTAACTTGAAAAAGTGCCTTGCCAAACCCGATATCGTCATTCCTCTCGAGGAACTTACTATTGATGAAAAACTTCATTTTGTGGAGGAACCGGTTGAAATTGTGGACACCTCCGTCAAGACATTGAAACAAAGCCGAATTCCGATTGTTAAAGTCCGTTGGAATGCCAAAAGGGGACCCGAGTTTACTTGGGAAAGGCAAGATCAAATGCAAAAGAAATACCCTCACTTATTCCCGATTCAGGAAACGCAAGATTTCGGGGAAGAAACAACGACTACTACGCCTACTTAAATTTTGGGACGAAATTTCTTTTAAGGAGTAGGTAATGTAACATCCCGCCTTTTTCCTTTTACTTTCCGTTTAACTATTTTAAAGTCCGTTATATATTTATAACATCTTTCGTTAATACGCGTTTTAAATTATCTCGATTAGGTAATTCACGCACCCGATTCAAACTTGAGGGACTAAAATTGACACGGGGCAAACTAGTTGACTAGGTCAACTAGTCCACCCCAATCACCACCATTCAATCATCTCCATCTCTCTCTCTTTCTCTCTAGCAAGAACACACACACAATTTCTAAATTCATTAAATCATCATCTAAATTCGATCTAGGAGGCTTACAACAAAATAAATTACATAATCGTGATCCTCTCTTCATCCTCTTCATTTTGGTACCAACTTCATCTCGTTTGGGTAACATTTCTAAAACTCTAGATTTCTCTAAATTCGTGTTATTGACTTGAAATGGTGTTAGTTAGTGTCTATGGCTCATTGTGATGTCGTGTATGTAATTTGTATGCTCGATCTTGTTATTCGGTGTAACTAGCATGAACACTTGAAATGGGTTAGTTTAATCTTTGATTTTGGTTGATTAAATGTTGTTAGATGTTAAACCCATTGTGTTAAAAGTGTTACTAGCATCGTTAGTTTCGTTTTGGTATGTTGGATGATATGAAAACCTTGCGTTAACATGATTATTGATTTTGTGATTCTTAATTAGGGTTTGATGAACCTTAAAATGAACTTTTGATGCATTGAATGCTTGTTAATGTTGTTAGTAAGTGTTAGGTTGTATTGTATGCTTGATTACCTACGAAATGGCGTATTGTATGTAGGTAGTAAGTTTTCGAATCATTGATATGTATTTATGAACTTGGATGCGGTTAATGATGAGCATTAAATGCGGTTTTGGTTGTTGTAAGTGTTGAATTGATAGACGAAATGTGTTTAGTTGTTTTCCTCATCAAAATACCTTCCCAACGGTGTATGATACATGTTCTAGGTGTTTTCGGTTAGCAAATTGTATTTGTTTGAGTTTTGGTTCGTGCATTTCTTTGTTGCAGCAAAAACAGGGCCTGAATACAGATCTGGACGCCGTCCAGATTCTTGGACGCCGTCCAGCCCTTCAGACTTGGACGCCGTCCAGTATTTTGGACGCCGTCCATGTAGTGACCCGAACTTTTCCATGTTTATATATATTAATTGATATTGATATTTACATGATTAAATGTTTCCAACATGTTAAGCAATCAAACTTGTTAAGACTTGATTAATTGAAATATGTTTCATATAGACAATTGACCACCCAAGTTGACCGGTGAATCACGAACGTTAAAACTTGTAAAAACTATATGATGACATATATATGGATATGTATATAGTTAACATGATACTATGATAAGTAAACATATCATTAAGTATATTAACAATGAACTACATATGTAAAAACAAGACTACTAACTTAATGATTTTTAAACGAGACATATATGTAACGATTATCGTTGTAAAGACATTTAATGTATATATATCATATTAAGAGATATTCATACATGATAATATCATGATAATATAATAATTTAAAATCTCATTTGATATTATAAACATTGGGTTAACAACATTTAACAAGATCGTTAACCTAAAGGTTTCAAAACAACACTTACATGTAACGACTAACGATGACTTAACGACTCAGTTAAAATGTATATACATGTAGTGTTTTAATATGTATTTATACACTTTTGAAAGACTTCAATACACTTATCAAAATACTTCTACTTAACAAAAATGCTTACAATTACATCCTCGTTCAGTTTCATCAACAATTCTACTCGTATGCACCCGTATTCGTACTCGTACAATACACAACTTTTAGATGTATGTACTATTGGTATATACACTCCAATGATCAGCTCTTAGCAGCCCATGTGAGTCACCTAACACATGTGGGAACCATCATTTGGCAACTAGCATGAAATATCTCATAAAATTACAAAAATATGAGTAATCATTCATGACTTATTTACATGAAAACAAAATTACATATCCTTTATATCTAATCCATACACCAACGACCAAAAACACCTACAAACACTTTCATTCTTCAATTTTCTTCATCTAATTGATCTCTCTCAAGTTCTATCATCAAGTTCTAAGTGTTCTTCATATATTCTACAAGTTCTAGTTACATAAAATCAAGAATACTTTCAAGTTTGCTAGCTCACTTCCAATCTTGTAAGGTGATCATCCAACCTCAAGAAATCTTTGTTTCTTACAGTAGGTTATCATTCTAATACAAGGTAATAATCATATTAAAACTTTGGTTCAATTTCTATAACTATAACAATCTTATTTCAAGTGATGATCTTACTTGAACTTGTTTTTCGTGTCATGATTCTGCTTCAAGAACTTCGAGCCATCCAAGGATCCGTTGAAGCTAGATCCATTTTTCTCTTTTCCAGTAGGTTTATCCAAGGAACTTAAGGTAGTAATGATATTCATAACATCATTCGATTCATACATATAAAGCTATCTTATTCGAAGGTTTAAACTTGTAATCACTAGAACATAGTTTAGTTAATTCTAAACTTGTTCGCAAACAAAAGTTAATCCTTCTAACTTGACTTTTAAAATCAACTAAACACATGTTCTATATCTATATGATATGCTAACTTAATGATTTAAAACCTGGAGACACGAAAAACACCGTAAAACCGGATTTACGCCGTCGTAGTAACACCGCGGGCTGTTTTGGGTTAGTTAATTAAAAACTATGATAAACTTTGATTTAAAAGTTGTTATTCTGATAAAATGATTTTTATTATGAACATGAAACTATATCCAAAAATTATGGTTAAACTCAAACTGGAAGTATGTTTTCTAAAATGGTCATCTAGACGTCGTTCTTTCGACTGAAATGACTACCTTTACAAAAAAGACTTGTAACTTATTTTTCCGACTATAAACCGATACTTTTTCTGTTTAGATTCATAAAATAGAGTTCAATATGAAACCATAGCAATTTGATTCACTCAAAACGGATTTAAAATGAAGAAGTTATGGGTAAAACAAGATTGGATAATTTTTCTCATTTTAGCTACGTGAAAATTGGTAACAAATCTATTCCAACCATAACTTAATCAACTTGTATTGTATATTATGTAATCTTGAGATACCATAGACACATATACAATGTTTCGACCTATCATGTCGACACATCTATATAAATTTCGGAACAACCATAGACACTCTATATGTGAATGTTGGAGTTAGCTATACAGGGTTGAGGTTGATTCCAAAATATATATAGTTTGAGTTGTGATCAATACTGAGATACGTATACACTGGGTCGTGGATTGATTCAAGATAATATTTATCGATTTATTTCTGTACATCTAACTGTGGACAACTAGTTGTAGGTTACTAACGAGGACAGCTGACTTAATAAACTTAAAACATCAAAATATATTAAAAGTGTTGTAAATATATTTTGAACATACTTTGATATATATGTATATATTGTTATAGGTTCGTGAATCAACCAGTGGCCAAGTCTTACTTCCCGACGAAGTAAAAATCTGTGAAAGTGAGTTATAGTCCCACTTTTAAAATCTAATATTTTGGGATGAGAATACATGCAGGTTTTATAAATGATTTACAAAATAGACACAAGTACGTGAAACTACATTCTATGGTTGAATTATCGAAATCGAATATGCCCCTTTTTATTAAGTCTGGTAATCTAAGAATTAGGGAACAGACACCCTAATTGACGCGAATCCTAAAGATAGATCTATTGGGCCTAACAAACCCCATCCAAAGTACCGGATGCTTTAGTACTTCGAAATTTATATCATATCCGAAGGGTGTCCCGGAATGATGGGGATATTCTTATATATGCATCTTGTTAATGTCGGTTACCAGGTGTTCACCATATGAATGATTTTTATCTCTATGTATGGGATGTGTATTGAAATATGAAATCTTGTGGTCTATTATTATGATTTGATATATATAGGTTAAACCTATAACTCACCAACATTTTTGTTGACGTTTTAAGCATGTTTATTCTCAGGTGATTATTAAGAGCTTCCGCTGTCGCATACTTAAATAAGGACGAGATTTGGAGTCCATGCTTGTATGATATTGTGTAAAAACTGCATTCAAGAAACTTATTTTGTTGTAACATATTTGTATTGTAAACCATTATGTAATGGTCGTGTGTAAACAAGATATTTTAGATTATCATTATTTGATAATCTACGTAAAGTTTTTTTAAAACCTTTAGCTATGAAATAAAGGTTATGGTTTGTTTTAAAAATGAATGCAGTCTTTGAAAAACATCTCATATAGAGGTCAAAACCTCGTAACGAAATCAATTAATATGGAACGTTTTTAATCAATAAGAACGGGACATTTCAGTTGGTATCCGAGCGTTGGTCTTAGAGAACCAGAATTTTGCATTAGTGTGTCTTATCGAGTTTGTTAGGATGCATTAGTGAGTCTGGACTTCGACCGTGTTTACTTGAAAAATGATTGCTTAACAAATTTTGTTAGAAACTATATATTTTTAACATGTGAATATTATGTGATATATTAATCTCTTAACGCGTTTGATATTATGTGATAGATGTCTACCTCTAGAACAAGTCCCATTGACTCACCTAATAATAATGAAGAGTCAAATGTAAATTGGAATGATTCGTGGACTGATTCACAAGTTCCCGAAGAGGAACCGGAAGAAGAGTCGGAACCGGAAGAAGAATCGGAACCGGAAGAAGAATCGGAACCGGATGAAGAAATAGAACCGGTGGGGGAAATAATAAAATGGTTAAGTAAAAGAAAATCCTCAACCAACCGACCAAGGTTAATTATGGTCAATGGTGTTTCCGCCAAGGAAGCAAAATATTGGGAGGATTACCAATTCTCCGATGAATCGGATTCCGACGAGAATTCCGATGATGTTATAGAAATTACCCCAACTGAATTTAAAAAGGCAAAAGAAAATAATAAGGGAAATGGCATAAAAATAGAGAAATCTAATTCCAACCCCGATGAACTTTATATGTATCGTCAACCCCCGAAGTCTTTAAGTTGTAACAATGACCCGGGAACCTCTAAACCACCAGGTTTTTCTAAACCAATGTGGAAAACGACGGCTCGTATTAGGGGAACATCATATATCCCTAGAAACTTGGCAAAACGTACCAAAACCGAAGAAGAAGAAACAAGCGAGTCGGAATAAGATAGTTGTATTCGTGTGGTGTAATATATGTAATATAGTGTGCTTATGCTTTATGATATATGTAAAAATTGCTTGTATTAATAAGTATTTTTTTTATGAATCTAACTCTTGTCTATTTTACAGTGTAAAAACACAAAATGGATAGACAACCCAATATTTTAAGAGACCTACCCGGAGACATGATTGATGAAATCTTGTCTAGAGTCGGTCAGAATTCTTCGGCACAACTATTTAAGGCGAGATCGGTTTGTAAAACATTCGAAGAACGTTCCAAGAATGCCTTGGTTTATAAAAGGCTTTCGTTCGAAAGATGGGGGATATCACATTGGGAAATCCATAAGTTACGATGTGTTTACTTTGACGCATATATTGCGCGGAACCCAAATGCTATTTTACGCAATGGGTTAAGAAATTATTTTGACTCAATATATCCGAATATTGGACTTCGTGATTTAGAAAAAGCGGCTAACATGCAACATAAAGAAGCATGTTATGCTTACGGATTAGTAATGTTCGCTTCTCACCAAAGTGAGAACAAGAACATCGGGCTACAACTATTAAACAAAACGTTCCCACAAGTGACGGAGTCGGTAATTGGGGTAAGAAATGAGGTTTTTAGATTGTTACAGGACTGTTGGACATTACGTAACTCTCGTCCCTTTGACGACATTACAACACGCTGTCTTATCAACGGCCATAACGGTTATGTTCCACAAGACCAAGGATGAGAAGTAATCTTAGTAAAACCAGAATGCATGACTTGTTTCTGGACGTATGAATTACGTGTCTTTATTGCCTTTGCTGAACGACTTGTGTACTAGCTAGAATTATCTTCACAACCATCTTGTATCAAATTTATTGTGTGCTATATTTCATGATATATGTAAAATAAGCGGTATTGTAAGTTTGTAAAATATTGTGTAAAAGTTTGAACGCGAAATATTATTATAATCAGTTTTTCATATAGAATTGTAGTAGTTGAATTGTATATTAGCTACTAAGTATGAACTTAAAGGGTAGGTACTACCCGAATTTAAACTTATAAAACGCTAATATGAAGAAAAAGCTTTTATAAATGAGTTCATATTATGCTACGAAATACTATTAACTACTCTTAATATTCTGTATGATTAACTTGTTCCATTTGACTATTTTGAAGGAAATGGCACCGACTACTCGACACACCGTGAATATGAATGAAGAGGAATTCCGTACTTATCTAGCTTCAAACATAGCCACAGTACAGGCTGCGCTACATACCAACAATAACCTTGGATCTAGCAGTACAGGAAATCGTGTAGGATGCACCTACAAAGAATTCACTGCCTGTAAAACTTTGGAATTTGATGGAACCGAAGGACCGATCGGATTGAAACGGTGGACCGAGAAGGTCGAATCGGTGTTTGCCATAAGTAAGTGTACTAAAGAGGACAAAGTGAAGTACGCTACGCATACCTTCACAGGTTCTGCGTTAACATGGTGGAATACCTATCTAGAGCAAGTGGGACAAGACGATGCGTACGCACTATCGTGGTCAGCATTCAAGCACTTGATGAACGAGAAGTACCGTCCCAGAACCGAGGTCAATAAGCTCAAGACAGAACTTAGAGGGTTACGAACCCAAGGATTTGATATTACCACGTACGAAAGACGATTCACAGAATTGTGCCTATTGTGTCCGAGAGCGTTCGAAGATGAGGAAGAGAAGATCGACGCGTTTGTGAAAGGATTACCGGAAAGAATCCAAGAAGATATAAGTTCACACGAGCCCGCCTCCATACAACAGGCATGTAGAATGGCTCACAAACTAATGAACCAGATTGAGGAAAGAATTAAAGAACAGGCGGCTGAAGAGGCCAATGTGAAGCAAGTCAAAAGAAAGTGGGAGGAAAACGGTGATAAGAATCACCAATACAACAACAACAGCATTTATAACAATAATCGCAACAATTATCCCAACAATCGCAACATCAATCGCAACTACAACAAATGGCCCAACAACAACAACAACAACAACAACAACAACAACAACAACAACAACTACAACAATCATCCCAACAATAATAATAACTGCAACAACAACAATCAGAAGCAGCTATGCCAAAGGTGTGAAAAGTATCATTCGGGGTTCTGCACCAAATTTTGCAACAAGTGTAAAAGAAATGGTCATAGCGCGGTGAAGTGTGAGGTCTACGGACCAGGGGTTAATAGAACGAAAGGAACAAATGGTGTCGGAACGAGTAATGGTGGAGCAAGTAGTGTCGGAGCAAGTTATGCCAATGTAGTTTGTTATAAATGTGGAAAACCGGGCCACATTATTAGAAATTGCCCGAACCAAGAGAACACGAATGGACAAGGCCGCGGAATAGTTTTCAATATTAATGCGGCAGAGGCACAGGAAGACCCGGAGCTTGTTACGGGTACATTTCTTATTGACAATAAATCTGCTTACGTTTTATTTGATTCGGGTGCGGATAGAAGCTATATGAGTAGAGATTTTTGTGCTAAATTAAGTTGTCCATTGACGCCTTTGGATAGTAAATTTTTACTCGAATTAGCAAATGGTAAATTAATTTCAGCAGATAATATATGTCGGAATCGAGAAATTAAACTGGTTAGCGAAACATTTAAGATTGATTTGATACCAGTAGAGTTAGGGAGTTTTGATGTGATAATCGGTATGGACTGGTTGAAAGAAGTGAAAGCAGAGATCGTTTGTTACAAAAATGCAATTCGCATTATACGAGAAAAAGGAAAACCCTTAATGGTGTACGAAGAAAAGGGCAACACGAAGCTACATCTTATTAGTAATTTGAAGGCACAAAAACTAATAAGAAAAGGTTGCTATGCTGTTCTAACACACGTCAAGAAAGTACAAACTGAAGAAAAGAGCATCAATGATGTTCCCATTGCAAAAGAATTTCCCGATGTATTTTCGAAAGAATTACCGGGATTACCCCCACATCGATCCGTTGAATTTCAAATAGATCTTGTACCAGGAGCTGCACCAATAGCTCGTGCTCCTTACAGACTCGCACCCAGCGAGATGAAAGAACTGCAAAGCCAATTACAAGAACTTTTAGAGCGTGGTTTCATTCGACCAAGCACATCACCGTGGGGAGCTCCTGTTTTGTTTGTCAAGAAGAAAGATGGTACATTCAGGTTGTGTATCGACTACCGAGAGTTGAACAAACTTACCATCAAGAACCGCTACCCATTACCGAGAATCGATGACTTATTTGATCAACTACAAGGCTCGTCTGTTTATTCAAAGATTGACTTACGTTCCGGGTATCATCAAATGCGGGTGAAAGAAGATGATATTCCAAAGACTGCTTTCAAAACACGTTACGGTCATTACGAGTTTATGGTCATGCCGTTTGGTTTAACTAATGCACCAGCTGTGTTCATGGACCTTATAAACCGAGTGTGTGGACCATACCTTGACAAGTTTGTCATTGTTTTCATTGATGACATACTTATTTACTCAAAGAATGACCAAGAACACAGTGAACATTTGAGAAAGGTGTTAGAAGTATTGAGGAAGGAAGAATTGTACGCTAAGTTTTCAAAGTGTGCATTTTGGTTGGAAGAAGTTCAATTCCTCGGTCACATAGTGAACAAAGAAGGTATTAAGGTGGATCCGGCAAAGATAGAAACTGTAGAAAAGTGGGAAACCCCGAAAACTCCAAAACACATACGCCAGTTTTTAGGACTAGCTGGTTACTACAGAAGGTTCATCCAAGACTTTTCCAGAATAGCAAAACCCTTGACTGCATTAACGCATAAAGGGAAGAAATTTGAATGGAATGATGAACAAGAGAAAGCGTTTCAGTTATTGAAGAAAAAGCTAACTACGGCACCTATATTGTCATTGCCTGAAGGGAACGATGATTTTGTGATTTATTGTGACGCATCAAAGCAAGGTCTCGGTTGTGTATTAATGCAACGAACGAAGGTGATTGCTTATGCGTCTAGACAATTGAAGATTCACGAACAAAATTATACGACGCATGATTTGGAATTAGGCGCGGTTGTTTTTGCATTAAAGACTTGGAGGCACTACTTATATGGGGTCAAAAGTATTATATATACCGACCACAAAAGTCTTCAACACATATTTAATCAGAAACAACTGAATATGAGGCAGTGTAGGTGGATTGAATTATTGAATGATTACGACTTTGAGATTCGTTACCACCCAGGGAAGGCAAATGTGGTAGCCGATGCCTTGAGCAGGAAGGACAGAGAACCTATTCGAGTAAAATCTATGAATATAATGATTCATAATAACCTTACTACTCAAATAAAGGAGGCGCAACAAGGAGTTTTAAAAGAGGGAAATTTAAAGGATGAAATACCCAAAGGATCGGAGAAGCATCTTAATATTCGGGAAGACGGAACCCGGTATAGGGCTGAAAGGATTTGGGTACCAAAATTTGGAGATATGAGAGAAATGGTACTTAGAGAAGCTCATAAAACCAGATACTCAATACATCCTGGAACGGGGAAGATGTACAAGGATCTCAAGAAATATTTTTGGTGGCCGGGTATGAAAGCCGATGTTGCTAAATACGTAGGAGAATGTTTGACGTGTTCTAAGGTCAAAGCTGAGCATCAGAAACCATCAGGTCTACTTCAACAACCCGAAATCCCGGAATGGAAATGGAAAACATTACCATGGATTTCATCACTAAATTGCCAAGGACTGCAAGTGGTTTTGATACTATTTGGGTAATAGTTGATCGTCTCACCAAATCAGCACACTTTCTGCCAATAAGAGAAGATGACAAGATGGAGAAGTTAGCACGACTGTATTTGAAGGAAGTCGTCTCCAGACATGGAATACCAATCTCTATTATCTCTGATAGGGATGGCAGATTTATTTCAAGATTCTGGCAGACATTACAACAAGCATTAGGAACTCGTCTAGACATGAGTACTGCCTATCATCCACAAACTGATGGGCAGAGCGAAAGGATGATACAAACACTTGAAGACATGCTACGAGCATGTGTTATTGATTTCGGAAACAGTTGGGATCGACATCTACCGTTAGCAGAATTTTCCTACAACAACAGCTACCATTCAAGCATTGAGCGCCGTTTGAAGCACTTTATGGTAGAAAGTGCAGGTCTCCGATTTGTTGGAGTGAAGTGGGGGATAGACAGATTACGGGTTCGGAGATTATACAAGAAACTACCGAGAAGATCATCCAAATTCAACAACGGTTGAAAACCGCCCAAAGTCGACAAAAGAGCTACGCTGACATTAAAAGAAAAGATATAGAATTTGAAATTGGAGAGATGGTCATGCTTAAAGTTTCACCTTGGAAAGGCGTTGTTCGATTTGGTAAACGAGGGAAATTAAATTCAAGGTATATTGGACCATTCAAGATTATTGATCGTGTCGGACCAGTAGCTTATCGACTTGAGTTACCTCAACAACTCACGGCTGTACATAACACTTTCCACGTCTCGAATTTGAAGAAATGTTTTGCTAAAGAAGATCTCACTATTCCGTTAGATGAAATCCAAATCAACGAAAAACTTCAATTCATCGAAGAACCCGTCGAAATAATGGATCGTGAGGTTAAAAGACTTAAGCAAAACAAGATACCAATTGTTAAGGTTCGATGGAATGCTCGTAGAGGACCCGAGTTCACCTGGGAGCATGAAGATCATATGAAGAAGAAATACCCGCATCTATTTCCAGAAGATTCGTCAACACCTTCAACAGCTTAAAATTTCGGGACGAAATTTATTTAACGGGTAGGTACTGTAGTGACCCGAACTTTTCCATGTTTATATATATTAATTGATATTGATATTTACATGATTAAATGTTTCCAACATGTTAAGAAATCAAACTTGTTAAGACTTGATTAATTGAAATATGTTTCATATAGACAATTGACCACCCAAGTTGACCGGTGATTCACGAACGTTAAAACTTGTAAAAACTATATGATGACATATATATGGATATGTATATAGTTAACATGATACTATGATAAGTAAACATATCATTAAGTATATTAACAATGAACTACATATGTAAAAACAAGACTACTAACTTAATGATTTTTAAACGAGACATATATGTAACGATTATCGTTGTAAAGACATTTAATGTATATATATCATATTAAGAGATATTCATACATGATAATATCATGATAATATAATAATTTAAAATCTCATTTGATATTATAAACATTGGGTTAACAACATTTAACAAGATCGTTAACCTAAAGGTTTCAAAACAACACTTACATGTAACGACTAACGATGACTTAACGACTCAGTTAAAATGTATATACATGTAGTGTTTTAATATGTATTTATACACTTTTGAAAGACTTCAATACACTTATCAAAATACTTCTACTTAACAAAAATGCTTACAATTACATCCTCGTTCAGTTTCATCAACAATTCTACTCGTATGCACCCGTATTCGTACTCGTACAATACACAGCTTTTAGATGTATGTACTATTGGTATATACACTCCAATGATCAGCTCTTAGCAGCCCATGTGAGTCACCTAACACATGTGGGAACCATCATTTGGCAACTAGCATGAAATATCTCATAAAATTACAAAAATATGAGTAATCATTCATGACTTATTTACATGAAAACAAAATTACATATCCTTTATATCTAATCCATACACCAACGACCAAAAACACCTACAAACACTTTCATTCTTCAATTTTATTCATCTAATTGATCTCTCTCAAGTTCTATCATCAAGTTCTAAGTGTTCTTCATATATTCTACAAGTTCTAGTTACATAAAATCAAGAATACTTTCAAGTTTGCTAGCTCACTTCCAATCTTGTAAGGTGATCATCCAACCTCAAGAAATCTTTGTTTCTTACAGTAGGTTATCATTCTAATACAAGGTAATAATCATATTCAAACTTTGGTTCAATTTCTATAACTATAACAATCTTATTTCAAGTGATGATCTTACTTGAACATGTTTTTCGTGTCATGATTCTGCTTCAAGAACTTCGAGCCATCCAAGGATCCGTTGAAGCTAGATCCATTTTTATCTTTTCCAGTAGGTTTATCCAAGGAACTTAAGGTAGTAATGATGTTCATAACATCATTCGATTCATACATATAAAGCTATCTTATTCGAAGGTTTAAACTTGTAATCACTAGAACATAGTTTAGTTAATTCTAAACTTGTTCGCAAACAAAAGTTAATCCTTCTAACTTGACTTTTAAAATCAACTAAACACATGTTCTATATCTATATGATATGCTAACTTAATGATTTAAAACCTGGAGACACGAAAAACACCGTAAAACCGGATTTACGCCGTCGTAGTAACACCGCGGGCTGTTTTGGGTTAGTTAATTAAAAATTATGATAAACTTTGATTTAAAAGTTGTTATTCTGATAAAATGATTTTTATTATGAACATGAAACTATATCCAAAAATTATGGTTAAACTCAAAGTGGAAGTATGTTTTCTAAAATGGTCATCTAGACGTCGTTCTTTCGACTGAAATGACTACCTTTACAAAAACGACTTGTAACTTATTTTTCCCACTATAAACCTATACTTTTTCTGTTTAGATTCATAAAATAGAGTTCAATATGAAACCATAGCAATTTGGTTCACTCAAAACGGATTTAAAATGAAGAAGTTATGGGTAAAACAAGATTGGATAATTTTTCTCATTTTAGCTACGTGAAAATTGGTAACAAATCTATTCCAACCATAACTTAATCAACTTGTATTGTATATTATGTAATCTTGAGATACCATAGACACATATACAATGTTTCGACCTATCATGTCGACACATCTATATAAATTTCGGAACAACCATAGACACTCTATATGTGAATGTTGGAGTTAGCTATACAGGGTTGAGGTTGATTCCAAAATATATATAGTTTGAGTTGTGATCAATACTGAGATACGTATACACTAGGTCGTGGATTGATTCAAGATAATATTCATCGATTTATTTCTGTACATCTAACTGTGGACAACTAGTTGTAGGTTACTAACAAGGACAGCTGACTTAATAAACTTAAAACATCAAAATATATTAAAAGTGTTGTAAATACATTTTGAACATACTTTGATATATATGTATATATTGTTATAGGTTCGTGAATCAACCAGTGGCCAAGTCTTACTTCCCGACGAAGTAAAAATCTGTGAAAGTGAGTTATAGTCCCACTTTTAAAATCTAATATTTTGGGATGAGAATACATGCAGGTTTTATAAATGATTTACAAAATAGACACAAGTACGTGAAACTACATTCTATGGTTGAATTATCGAAATCGAATATGCCCCTTTTTATTATGTCTGGTAATCTAAGAATTAGGGAACAGACACCCTAATTGACGCGAATCCTAAAGATAGATCTATTGGGCCTAACAAACCCCATCCAAAGTACCGGATGCTTTAGTACTTCGAAATTTATATCATATCCGAAGGGTGTCCCGGAATGATGGGGATATTCTTATATATACATCTTGTTAATGTCGGTTTCCAGGTGTTCACCATATGAATGATTTTTATCTCTATGTATGGGATGTGTATTGAAATATGAAATCTTGTGGTCTATTATTATGATTTGATATATATAGGTTAAACCTATAACTCACCAACATTTTTGTTAATGTTTTAAACATGTTTATTCTCAGGTGATTATTAAGAGCTTCCGCTGTTGCATACTTAAATAAGGACGAGATTTGGAGTCCATGCTTGTATGATATTGTGTAAAAACTGCATTCAAGAAACTTATTTTGTTGTAACATATTTGTATTGTAAACCATTATGTAATGGTCGTGTGTAAACAGGATATTTTAGATTATCATTATTTGATAATCTACGTAAAGTTTTCTTAAAACCTTTAGCTATGAAATAAAGGTTATGGTTATTTTAAAAATGAATGCAGTCTTTGAAAAACGTCTCATATAGAGGTCAAAACCTCGTAACGAAATCAATTAATATGGAACGTTTTTAATCAATAAGAACGGGACATTTCAGTCCAGGCCTTCAAAGCTGGACGCCGTCCAGACAATCTGGACGCCGTCCAGATACCCTGGCAGGCTACTGTCTTCGTTGGTCATTTTACGAAAAATGTTTGCTATGCTATGGACCTCCGATTCACATGTAACTTGTTCTAACATGCTCATATATGATTAAAAATCTCAGAAAAATAGTTCGGGACCCGACCCGAACGTGTTGACTTTTTCGTTGACTTTGACCCGACCTAAGTTGACTTTTAATCAAACTTAACCAAATGTTTGTGCAATCATTCTAACATGCTTTTATACTTGTACCTTGCATGAAACATGACAATTTGATTTCTCATGCTACATAATCGAGTCTTAACGAGCCATAGGACTAATTGAACATCTTTGACCTGTCGTGTTTACCATTATTGATACAACTTATTGTTTAGGTCAAGACTAGCATTGTTCTTTGCACACGTTTACTTGTTGAAGTACTTTACTACTCGTGCACTCAAGGTGAGATCATAGTCCCACTTTTACTCTTTTGAAACTTACATTTGGGATGAGAAAACATAAACGTTCCTTTTTAACTAAGTGAACACAAGTACAGGAAAACAAACATTCTACATACGAGTTTAGAACAAAAATCCTCAATTCGATTATCATTAGTTACACTTGCCGGGTGTAAGCGAGAACTTATGTTATATGGCCATATGGGTTTGACAAACCCTCATTCAAACGGTTCGCTACCGTTTACGAATGAAATGTATTTTCGAGAAACAGTGTATGTTCTAACACTATTGTGATGGGGTTCTATGGAAGGAATGTTAAGCATTGATAATTGGGTGTTCGTGAAACAAACTTTTGGAATGTATTACTATTATCTCATTGTTGCAAATCTTGTGGTTCACTTGTACTTACTTACTCAAACCTATGATTTCACCAACGTTTTCGTTGACAGATTTCTATGTTTTTCTCAGGTCCTTGAACGATACATGATACATGCTTCCGCTCATTATTTTGATACTTGCATTGGATGTCGAGTATATATGCATACATGGAGCGTCTTTTGGCTACTTTTAAATTGTGTCGCATAAGTTTCATTGTACTTATAACTTTGTAACGTAACTTGTGGTGGAACTATTCTTGTAAACTTTGAACAATCTTTACATTTGAAATGAATGCGACATATCTTTTGGTCAAACGTTGTTTTAAAAGACTTATGACCACGTAACGGGACCTAGGTAGACGGCGCCGTCAAACATGATTTGGTCGGGTCGCTACAGATGGTATCAGAGCGTTGGTTGTAGGGATTTAGGGTACCATAATAATAACTTAGCTACGAGACATTAAATTAAAAAGGTTGAACATAACTTACAATGATTAAAAATAGCGTAGCGTTACACAGACAGAATTTCGACTTACACCCTTACAACATTCGCTAACATACCCTTATTATTAGGATTAAAATTAAAATTAAAATTAAAATTAAAATTAAAATTAAAATTAAAATATAAATATAAATATTTACGTATAGATATAGAGAGGATGGATATATGATATTTTTTTACGTCGAACTGCGCTGGCTTTTATAGGAATTTTCGTCCAGGGGAGCTCCGCGACTCGCGGCATTTTTTTCCTTCAAACTCCGCGAGTCGCGGAGTTTGATTTTACAGCTCACCCAGCTTTGGCTCTTTGTTTGCCGTTTATTTTTAAATATATTATAATATATATTAATTTTAAGAATTAATTATATATTATATTATATTCATGTGCATAGTTGACTTGTAATTTTTAGTCCGTTGCGTCGAGCGTTGAGAGTTGACTCTGGTCCCGGTCCCGGATTTTCGAACGTCCTTGCGTACAATTTAATATCTTGTACTTTGCGTTTTGAATCTTCTACTCTTGTAATTTCGAGACGTTTCTTATCAATAATTGGAACCTCTTTGATTGTCTTTTGTACTTTTGAGCTTTTTGGTCGTTGAATCTGCCTTTTGTCTTCAGCTTTTATTATTTAAACGAATATCACTTGTAAATAGGACAATTGCAACTAAAAGCTTGTCTTTCTTGAGGAATAATGCTATGAATTATATGTTCGTTTTTAGCATTATCACCATTTCTCTCATATCTCCAAATTTTGGTACCCAAATCCTTTCAGCCCTATACCGGGTTCCGTCTTCCCGAATATTAAGATGCTTCTCCGATCCTTTGGGTATTTCATCCTTTAAATTTCCCTCTTTTAAAACTCCTTGTTGCGCCTCCTTTATTTGAGTAGTAAGGTTAGTGTGAATCATTATATTCATAGATTTTACTCGAATGAGTTCTCGGTCCATTCTGCTCAAGGCGTCGGCTACCACATTTGCCTTCCCCGGGTGGTAACGAATCTCAAAGTCGTAATCATTCAACAATTCAATCCACCTACGCTGCCTCATATTCAGTTGTTTCTGATTAAATATGTGTTGAAGACTTTTGTGGTCGGTATATATAATACTTTTGACCCCATATAAGTAGTGCCTCCAAGTCCTTAATGCAAAAACAACCGCGCCTACTTCCAAATCATGCGTCGTATAATTTTGTTCGTGAATCTTCAATTGTCTAGACGCATAAGCAATTACTTTCGTTCGTTGCATTAATACACAACCGAGACCTTACTTTGAGGCGTTACAATATATCACAAAATCATCATTCCCTTCAGGTAATGACAATATAGGTGCCGTAGTTAACTTTTTCTTCAATAACTGAAACGCTTTCTCTTGTTCATCCTTCCATTCAAATTTCTTCCCTTTATGCGTTAATGCAGTCAAGGGTTTTGCTATTTTGGAGAAATCTTGGATGAATCTTCTGTAGTAACCAGCCAATCCTAAAAATTGACGTATATGCTTCGGAGTTTTTGGGGTTTCCCACTTTTCAACGGTTTCGATCTTTGCCGGGTCCACCTGGATACCTTCTTTGTTCATTATGTGACCGAGGAATTGAACTTCTTTCAACCAAAATGCACACTTTGAAAACTTAGCGTACAGTTTTTCTTTCCTCAATACTTCTAGCACTTTTCTCAAATGTTCTTCGTGCTCTTGATCATTCTTTGAGTAAATAAGTATGTCATCGATGAAAACAATGACAAACTTGTCAAGATATGGCCCACACACTCGGTTCATAAGGTCCATGAACACAACTGGTGCGTTAGTCAATCCAAACGGCATAACCATAAACTCGTAATGACCATAACGCGTCCTAAAAGCAATTTTTGGAATATCATCCTCCTTTACTCGCATTTGATGATATCCAGGACGTAAATCGATCTTCGAATAAACCGACGAGCCTTGTAGTTGATCAAATAAGTCATCAATTCTCGGCAGTGGATAACGGTTTTTGATGGTAAGTTTGTTCAACTCTCTGTAGTCAATACACAACCTAAATGTACCATCCTTCTTCTTGACAAACAAAACAGGAGCTCCCCATGGTGATGTGCTTGATCGAATGAAATCACGTTCTAACAGTTCTTGCAGTTGGCTTTGCAGTTCTTTCATCTCGCTGGGTGCGAGTCTATAAGGAGCACGAGCTATTGGTGCAGCTCCTGGTACAAGATCTATTTGAAATTCAACAGATCGATGTGGAGGTAGTCCCGGTAATTCTTTCAGAAATACATCGGGAAATTCTTTTGCGACGGGAACATCATTGATGCTCTTTTCTTCAGTTTTGTGACGATCGCTCCAAATCCATATGGACGAACACGTCATTCATCGATTTCATTGCGAGGTATTTGACCTCTATATGATACGTTTTGTAAACATTGCATTCTTTTGAAAAGGCACACCATAAATGAATATTTAAATCAAAGGTTTTCGACATCTGATGATTTCTACATATAGACAATCACCGTAAATAAGTTTACAATAGTACTTCCATTGACAATGCAGTCAAAATAAGATACATGGTGATGATTTGGTGAATGCAACATTTCCTTGATAAATATGCCATGTAAGACTCCATGCACATAGCTTGTCTAACATATAAGTAAACAGCAGAAGACTTTTAGGAACCTGAGAATAAACATGCTAACAAGTGTCAACACAAAGGTTGGTGAGTTCATAGTTTTAGTGTTTCGCATAATCTGTATATAAAAGTGGATCACAAGATTTCAGTTGTTTCATCCAGAAACGTTTATCAAACTATTCTACGAAATTGAGCACCCTGGTAACTAAACTTAACGTATATATAATTTGTACCCTTTGTATAATCATTTTAATAATACACGCAAACCAACGTGTACGCTTCTCAAATAGCATACGTCCGTTAAAAGGCTAGTGCTCTAGCTCGGACGGGGATATCAAGCCCTATGGATCCATATACTACTACTCGCGCCCACCAGTTCTTATAACTGGCAGTTAACAGTTACCAAAGCTAAGGGATTTTCGGTTCAAACTCAGTGTAGAATTTAGTATGTACTTGTATCCATTGCGTTTAAAATAAAGTGCATGTATTCTCAGCCAAAAAAATATAGATTGCAAAAGCAATTAAAAAGGGATCAATGAAACTCACCTTAGCAGCATATAAAGTCGTTCACCAAAATGTGATCGAAACACGGATTACCAAATAACCGTAGATCTCAACGTATCAATATTGTGATTCAATATTGCAGGAAAGTACGTAGATGCAACAGAGATGATAAACACTAGGTTTGATTTGCAAACAATACTCATGAACATTACCCATAACCTCCATAGCTATAACCCATAGTTTTCTTAACTCTATCCCGCTCAAAAACCCATTTTGAAAGTGACATGCTCATGACCTCGTCGTAGTATTTTATGTATAATACTAATTAATAATATTACTACTAATAATATTAAGATTAATAATAATATTAATCTTAATAATAATAATAATAATAATAATAATAATAATAATAATAATAATAATAATAATAATAATAATAATAATAATAATAATAATAATATAATTGAGAGACAGAGAGATTTGAGAAGAAAAAAATAAATAAATTCGAACAAAACTGCGAGCTTTATAGACCTGGCCTGATTTCCACTGCCATGCGATCGCATGGCTGGGCAGTGTAATTCCCATGCGATCGCATGGGAAACTTTTCCAGCTCACAATGTTTTGGCAACTAGCTCGTCGACATATTTTTATAATATATATAATATATAATTTAAATTAATTAATTATATATTATATTTTATTCTCGTGCATGGTTGATTTGTAATTTTTGTTTCGATAAGTCGTACGTCGTCACTCGACTTATGTCCCGGCTCCGGTTTTTCGAATGTCCCTTCGTACGCTGATAAAACTTGTACATTACATTTTGGGACACGTACCTTAGTCAAAATATAGCCTTAAATTATCCCTAAATTATATCACTCAAAATATAACTTATACATTTGAGTGTTTTGGTCATTTACTTCTATAAATCATCGTCTCGCTATTTGTTAAAATACATTTTAAAATAGTGTTTACTGTAGCAAAGTTACTGTAGCAAATAGTGATTTTCGAAAACACTGTAGCATTTTGGGTACTGTAGCTATTTGAAAATACTGTAGCAAATTAGTGTTTTACTGGTTCATCTTAAATGCTTTAGTTAACTTATCTGAATATCAATCGAATCAATAAACGAATGTTACTATCGTTTACTAAATAACTTGAAATTATATATATGTATATATCTTTTTAATATACATAAATCAGTTTTTAAATACACATTGGAAGTTATTTATAAATAAATTTTAAAAATAAATATTTTAACTTATCATATATATTCAAATAGATATTTAAACCAATAAGTTTAATGTACAGTATCAAACAATTAATACATTGTTACCTTTTCAAGTTATAGTATATATGTATCTATTTACATATAATTGTTCGCGAATCGTCGAAAACAATCGAAGGGTATTTAAATATATAAAAGTAGTTCAAAAATTTTGAGATTCAGTTTTACAGACTTTGCTTATCGTGTCAGAAATGTTAATCATACAAAGATTAAGTTTAAATTTGGTCAGAAATTTCCGGGTCATCACAAGTTTGTACTTTCTCGACGTGTGCTAGAACAGCATAGCAACCTTTTCTTTTTAGTTTTTTGTGCCTTCAGGTTACTAATAAGATGTAGCTTCGTGTTGCCCTTTTCTTCGTACACCATTAAGGGTTCTCCTTCTTCTCGTACAATGCGAATTGCATTTTTATAACATACGATCTCTGCTTTTACCTTCTTCAGCCAGTCCATGCCAACTATTACATCAAAACTCCCTAACTCTACTGGTATCAAATCAATCTTAAATATTTCGCTACCCAGTTTAATTTCTCGATTCCGGCATACATAATCTGCTGAAATTAATTTACCGTTTGCTAATTCGAGTAAAAATTTACTATCCAATGGCGTCAATGGATAACTTAATTTAGCACAAAAATCTCTACTCATATAGCTTCTATCCGCACCCAAATCAAATAAAACGTTGTCAATAAGAAACGTACCCGTAACAAGCTCCGGGTCTTCCTGTGCCTCTGCCGCATTAATATTGAAAACTCTTCCACGGCCTTGTCCATTCGTGTTCTCCTGGTTCGGGCAATTTCTAATAATGTGGCCCGGTTTTCCACATTTATAACAAACTACATTGGCATAACTTGCTCCGACACTACTTGCTCCGCCATTACTCGTTCTGACACCATTTATTCCTTTCGTTCTGTTAACCCCTGGTTCGTAGACCTCGCACTTCACCGCACTATGACCATTTCTTTTACACTTGTTGCAAAATTTGGTGCAGAACCCCGAGTGATACTTTTCACACATTTGGCATAGCTGCTTCTGATTGTTGTTGTTGTTGTTGCGGTTGTTATTATTGTTGGGATGATTGTTGTAGTTGTTGTTGTTGTTGTTGTTGTTGTGGTTGTTGGACCGTTTGTTGTAGTTGCGATTGATGTTGCGATTGTTGGAATAGTTGTTGCGATTATTGTTGTAATTGCTGTTGTTGTTGTATTGGTGATTCTTATCACCGTTTTCCTCCCACTTTCTTTTGACTTGCTTCACATTGGCCTCTTCAGCCGCCTGTTCTTTAATTCTTTCCTCAATCTGGTTCATTAGTTTGTGAGCCATTCTACATGCCTGTTGTATGGAGGCGGGCTCGTGTGAACTTATATCTTCTTGGATTCTTTCCGGTAATCCTTTCACAAACGCGTCGATCTTCTCTTCCTCATCTTCGAACGCTCTCGGACACAATAGGCACAATTCTGTGAATCGTCTTTCGTACGTGGTAATATCAAATCCTTGGGTTCGTAACCCTCTAAGTTCTGTCTTGAGCTTATTGACCTCGGTTCTGGGACGTTACTTCTCATTCATCAAGTGCTTGAATGCTGACCACGATAGTGCGTAAGCATCATCTTGTCCCACTTGCTCTAGATAGGTATTCCACCATGTTAACACAGTACCTGTGAAGGTATGCGTAGCGTACTTCACTGTGTCCTCTTCAGTACACTTACTTATGGCAAACACCGATTCGACCTTCTCGGTCCACCGTTTCAATCCGATCGGTCCTTCAGTTCCATCAAATTCCAAAGGTTTGCAGGCAGTGAATTCTTTGTAGGTGCATCCTACACAATTTCTTGCGCCGTTAGCTGCATTGCTAGATTCGGAGTTATTGTTGGTATGTAGCGCAGCCTGTACTGCGGCTATGTTTGCAGCAAGAAAGGTACGAAATTCCTCTTCGCTTATATTCATGGTTTGTCGAGTAGTCGGTGCCATTTCCTTCAAATAGTCAAATGAAACAAGTTAATCATACAGAATATTAAGAGTAGTCAATAGTATCTCGTAGCATAATATGAACTCATTTATAAAAGCTTTTTCTTCATATTAGCGTTTTATAAGTTTAAATTCGGGTAGTACCTACCCGTTAAGTTCATACTTAGTAGCTAATATACAATTCAACTACTACACTTCTATATGAAAAACTGATTATAATAATATTTCGCGTTCAAACTTTTACACAATATTTTACAAACTTACAATACCGCTTATTTTACATATAGCATGAAATATAGCACGCAATAACTTTGATACAAGATAGTTTTGAAGATAATTCTAGCTAGTACACAAGTCAAATAATTATAGATAATTCTATCAATACTCAGTTTTATTGATATTTTCTCAGTGAATCATGTTGGTGCTCATGGAACTCTTGCTAACTTCGCAAGGTACGAATGATGTTTTCTAGAAAGTTTCGAATACATCGAAGATGAAAGTATAAAATCAACCATATAATTGAATAATATACTTAGTTTATTATGAAATGGAATTCATTGAGTTGGAAACAGAGATTGTAGTTAACGATGGTTAAGTCATTAACGAAGTATGTACATCATAGCATATTAGTAATATGAATTAACCGAGTAGTACCTACCAGTTAAGATTCACACGTAATAACTTGGTACGAAAAGATTTATTTTGATTTCAAAATTCATATATATTAAATATACATAAAATTTCTTCAGGGGAAATGAGTTAATACTTCATCGGTTATTGTTGCTGGTATTTCTTGGTAACTACAGTGCGTATGACGTTGATGCTCGTGGAACAGATTGTGAAGTTGAGGTTTGCGATGCGGATGTTGTTGGTGGTGGTAATGGTACTGTTGGTGTTGTTGTCGGTGGTACTGTTGATGCCGGTGATGCTGCTGGTGCTTATAACCTTTGCACCATATTCTCCAAAGCCACTACCCGAGCGCGAAGCTCGTTGACTTCTTTTACTACACCGGGATGATTGGCGGTTCGGACGAGCGGATGAATAAGATCCAGAATTTGAGAGAGTATATGATCATGACGAGATATTCTGGAGATGAGAGAGAAAATGGTATTACGAACAGGTTCGCCGGTAAGTGCTTCAGGTTCTTCGCCAAGAGGGCAATGTGGTGGATGGAAGGGATCGCCTTCTTCTTGTCTCTAATAATTAAGTAGGCTACGAACCCATCCCCAATTCATCCAGAATAGATGATGGCTAATTGGTTGATCCATTCCAGTTACACTTTCTTCAGAGTTCAGGAGAATATCCATATCGGAATAGCTGTCGGAATTTAAGGAATTTGAACTAGATACGGGATCCATCTTGTATAATTAGATAGATGATTTTTGATATGAAATAGATTATAGAATTTAGTTTAGTATTCCTCAATACATAATTTACATATGTATATATAATACCAAATTCCATAAATCACGGAGAAATTTTCGGAAGATGTCAGGAAAAGTTTACAGTAACAGATACGCTAAGATATGAATTTTTGTCTATACACTATTTATGCAATCAATGCAGTAAAACGTGTCTAGACTTAAGAACGATAAGCATGTAATTTTCGACAAGAAATGATAAGCAAAACTTTTAACATGCAGACACGGTCGAAGTCCAGACTTACTAATGCATCTTAACAACTATCAGTTAGACACATTCATGCAAGACCTGGTTCGCTAGGACCAACGCTCTGATACCAACTGAAATATAGTTGGGGACAACCACCGTCCCACCCAGTGCCTTCCCAGCTAACCGCCTGGTGACCAGTGAGTGTACCTCAGATACTGATTTTAGGGCCTGCCTCTCGGCTATTGCCAACCCTCGTAAGGGATCGCAAGGAGTAAGAGCCAATGCTTCATCACAGGTAACACTGTGAGAACCTCCTTTACGACTAACCCGCCACACATGGACGACGTTATACCAGCTCTGATGCCAACTGTGACGATCGCACCAAATCCATATGGACGAACACGTCATTCATCAATTTCATTGCGAGGTATTTGACCTCTATATGATATGTTTTGTAAACATTGCATTCTTTTGAAAAGGCACACCATAAATGAATATTTAAATCAAAGGTTTTCGACATTTGATAATTTCTACATATAGGCAATCACCGTAAATAATAGTTTACAATAGTACTTCCATTGACAATGCAGTCAAAATAAGATACACGGTGATGATATGGTGAATGCAACGTTTCCTTGATAAACATTTCATGTAAGACTCCATGCACATAGCTTGTCTAACATATAAGCAAACAGCGGAAGACTTCTAGGGAACCTGAGAATAAACATGCTAACAAGTGTCAACACAAAGGTTGGTGAGTTCATAGTTTTAATGTTTCGTATAATCTGTATATAAAGGTGGATCACAAGATTTCAGTTGTTTCATCCAGAAACGTTTATCAAAATATTCTACAAGATTGAGCACCCTGGTAACTAAACTTAACGTATATATAATTTGTACCCTTTGTATAATCATATTAATAATACACGCAAACCAACGTGTACTCTTCTCAAATAGCATACGTCTATTAAAAGGCTAGTGCTCTAGCTCGGACGGGGATATCAAGCCCTATGGATCCATATACTACTACTCGCACCCACCAGTTCTTATAACCGGCAGTTACTAGTTACCAAAGCTAAGGGATTTTCGGTTCAAACTCAGTGTAGAATTTAGTATGTACTTATATCCATTGCGTTTGAAATAAAGTTCATGTATTCTCTGCCTAAAAATATAGATTGCAAAAGCAATTAAAAAGGGAGCAAATGAAACTCACCTTAGCAGCATATAAAGTCGTTCACCAAAATGTGATCGAAACACGGATTACCAAATAACCGTAGATCTCAACCTAGAGAACATATGTTGGTCAATAAATGTCTATCAAGCTAGGTCAGGTCATAGTGTATCACAATCCTAATGCTCGATATTGACATACAAAAGTTATCCAATGTTGTTTCAAAAAGTCAATTTTGACAATAGTTTAACAAAACGAGATGTACCTTATATAAGGATTCATTTACTCGGTTGGTAATATTCAAAAATCCAATTTATCAATCTCGTAAACAAGTTGTTTAAATTTTAATTGTAGATTCAAAAATAATTTCAATTAACTTCAATCATAATTCAGTTGCTCACATCTTTTAATCCGTTCATCGAAATTATTCGATATCTAAATAAAAAGTTATTGATTTTTCGTCAGCTTTCCAAAAACATATATATCATATACCTTTTACCAGTTATATATGTATTTAATTCGTGGTACATCATAAACTGTTTAACAAGGAAATTTAGCATACAAGCATGTATAAATATATATACTCGAGCACTAGACATGGATACACAATTATTATATAAAATATAAAATATAAGTACTTACATATCAATATTGAGATTCAATATTGTAGAAAAGTACGTAGACGTAACGGAGATGATAACACTAGGTTTGACTTGCAAATAATACCCATGAATATTACCCATAACCTCCTTGGCAATAACCCATAATTTTCTTAGCTTTATCCGGCTCATAAAACTATTTGGAAAGTGACACGCTCATCACCTCGTCGTAGTATTTTATGTATAATACTAATAATAATACAAATACTACTAATAATAATAAGATTAATAATAATATTAATCTTAATAATAATAATAATAATAATAATAATAATAATAATAATAATAATAATAATAATAATAATAATAATAATAATAATAATATAATTAATAAATATAATACGGAGTAATTTTTAAATTAAAACAGAGGCAAATATCTCGAGCTTTATAGGTGTGGCCTGTCCAGGACTGCCATGCGATCGCATGGCCTCCAAGACCATTTCCCATGCGATCACATGGGATGGATTTCCAGCTCATGATCTTTTAACTTCTAGTTTGTCGACATATTTTTTTATTATTAATATAATATATTTAATTTATATAATTAATTATATATTATATTAAATTCACATGCATAGTTGACTTGTAATTTTCATTCTGATAAGTCGTACGTCGTCACTCGACTTATGTCCCGGTTCCGGTTTTTCGAACGTCCTATCGTATACTGAGAAAACTTGTACTTTACGTTTCGTGAATCGTACCTTTGTCAAAATATAGTCTTAAATCATCCATAAACTATACCACTGTACCAATTCACTGTAGCAAAGCCAATTTACTGTAGCAAATAGTGATTTTCAAAAACACTGTAGCATTTTGGGTACTGTAGCAATTTGAAAATGTTACTATCGTTTACTAAATAACTTGAAATTATATATATGTATATATCTTTTTTTAATATACATAAATCAGTTTTTAAATACACATTGGAATTTATTTATAAATAAATTTTAATAATAAATATTTCAACTTATCATATATATTCAAATAGATTTTTAAACCAATAAGTTTAATGTACGGTATCAAATAATTAATACATTGTTACCTTTTCAAGTTATAGTATATATGTATCTATTTACATATAATTGTTCGCGAATCGTCAAAAGTATTTCAAAAATTTTGAGATTCAGTTTTACAGACTTTGCTTATCGTGTCGGAAATGTTAATCATACAAAGATTAAGTTTAAATTTGGTCAGAAATTTCCGGGTCATCACAGTACCTACCCGTTAAAGAAATTTCGTCCCGAAATTTGAGTGAGGTCGTCATGGCTAACAATAAAAATGTTTTAATGACGAATATGAGTTGATAATAAAGTTTTATCTTTGTTTGAATAATATGAATAAAATAATCCAATTACTCGAAGCGTATGAGAGAAGTTATCGTAATCAAGTGAAATGGAGAATAGAGATGCGTCTTATCTCTTGATGTAGCAACGATTGATTTCCAGATTTTAAGGAATAGAAAATCTTCATAATTTAAATAAGATTTGATTTTTCGGAATTTGCGGAAATTAGGATTTTCTTTGATTAAATGCGTAATCTGCCTCTATTGCTGCGTCCGATATTTTGCTATAAATTGACCTATTCCGTTTCATTTATTTTCAACACTCCTATAATCTTCTTTATTATTTCATACATCCCAATAGATTGTGAAAATGCTTAATCCAGTTCTGATTCTTGATATTTTCCTGGCTATCGTATCCTTCATTCTTCTTTTTCATCTGCCACCAGAGGAAGTTATTTTCTTCTACTATTACCTTGGGGTTATAGTGTTTTTCATTCTCCCGTGTCTTTATATTGCTATACACATTGATATACATGGTTTGTAATTTCAAGGTTGTTATCGGGCTTTATATTCTCCATTATATTTCGGAGCTTCATGCTTTCGTTTTCTCTTCCCGACCTTAAGTCAAGCGGACAATGGTCTAGAATTCATAGGTATGAAGTTTCAGATGAACATAACTAATGTTCTAAGAAAGAAATGGTAATAGCACAATCTGACTTGTCAAATTACCAGAATACCTCGAAAAAGACCGAATCATTAAGAAAATATTTTCTTGATATTTTTAGAGATTATATAGAATGAAAGAGTTATGTAACATGGTTCATGATGAGGGTATGATATGTGAACCTTTATCACTTTCCATTAGAAACTCAGCATGACTTACTGTAATATAATCACGTTGATCAAGTGTCATTATATTATATTAACTCATGCTTCAATTCCCAACATTACTTCAAAACATTTATATTTTAAACTTGAAAGTTTCGGAATTTAGAAACTAAAATAGTTTCTTTTATGGTGTAACACAGATATCGTAAAGAGAAAATTGATTTTCGATAAGAATGATTATGAAATTATCTCCAGAAATATGGAGGATATTTATAATGAAAGATACGATGATATCTTAGAATTTCTAATATCAGACGATGATGAAAATATTGTCCGCAAGGGTTTAGATTCGGAAGCAAGGTATTCGTTAATGGCTTCAGCAGATACTGAATCATTTGGATTCTTTGAAGACAGGTTTCGTCCTTGTGATTTATCCACAGCCTCTTTCATACTTTGCTCAATCCGTTTTCCAGTTCCAAACTTTCTCTTTTTCTCAGCTTTACCACCATACTATTCTTTATCATCAAACTTTTGACTGTTAAGGTCGTTTACAGTTTTTGCTGCTTCATCAACATTTTTCCAAAATTCGGAGAACTAGTTTCGTAGTTTGGGGTGTTTTCGGAAACTTCACATTCGAAGTATGTAAGTCCAGGAGGTAGACGTTATATGTACACATATAACTGTTGGCGTAGACGTGCTACAAGATTTCAAAATACTGATTGCTAATTCCCGATAGTTGGTATGGCAATTGCCGTTACAAGATGTGGATGAGTACATGATACGGTTTTAATGAGTATATATGTATATATCTTTTTTTAATATACATAAATCAGTTTTTAAATACACATTGGAAGTTATTTATAAATAAATTTTAATAATAAATATTTCAACTTATCATATATATTCAAATAGATATTTAAACCAATAAGTTTAATGTACGGTATCAAATAATTAATACATTGTTACCTTTTCAAGTTATAGTATATATGTATCTATTTACATATAATTGTTCGCGAATCGTCGAAAACAACCGAAGGGTATTTAAATATATAAAAGTAGTTCAAAAATTTTGAGATTCAGTTTTACAGACTTTGCTTATCGTGTCGGAAATGTTAATCATACAAAGATTAAGTTTAAATTTGGTCAGAAATTTCCGGGTCATCACAACGATACATATAAAGTTCATCGGGTTTGGAATCAAATTTTTCTATTTTTATGCCCTTTCCCTTATTGTTCTCTTTTGCCTTATTAAATTGTGTTGGAGTAATTTCTATAACATCATGGGAATCCTTGTCGGGATCCGATTCATCGGAGAATTGGTAATCCTCCCAATACTTTGCTTCCTTGGCGGAAACACCATTGACCATAATTAACTTTGGTAGGTTGGTTGAGGATTTTCTTCTACTTAACCGTTTTATTATTTTCCCCACTGGTTCTATTTCTTCTTCTGATTCCGATTCTTCTTCCGGTTCCGATTCTTCTTCCGGTTCCGACTCTTCTTCCGGTTCCTCTTCGGGAACTTGTGAATCAGTGCACGAATCATTCCAATTTACATTTGACTCTTCATTATTATTAGGTGAGTCAATGGGACTTGTTCTAGAGGTAGACATCTATCACATAATATCAAACAAATTAAGAGATTAATATATCACATAATATTCACATGTTAAAAATATATAGTTTCCAACAAAATTTGTTAAGCAATCATTTTTCAAGTAAACACGGTCAAAGTCCAGACTCACTAATGCATCCTAACAAACTCGATAAGACACACTAATGCAAAATTCTGGTTCTCTAATACCAACGCTCGGATACCAACTGAAATGTCCCGTTCATATTGATTATAAACGTTCCATATTAATTGATTTCGTTGCGAGGTTTTGACCTCTATATGAGACGTTTTTCAAAGACTGCATTCATTTTTAAAATAACCATAACCTTTATTTTATCAATAAAGGTTTCAAAAGTATTACGTAGATTATCAAATAATGATAATCTAAAATATACTGTTTACACACGACCATTACATAATGGTTTACAATAGAAATATATTACATCGACATATGTTTCTTAAATGCAGTTTTTACACAATATCATACAAACATGGACTCCAAATCTTGTCCTTATTTTAGTATGCAACAGCGGAAGCTCTTAGTATTCACCTGAGAATAAACATGCTTTAAACGTCAACAAAAATGTTGGTGAGTTATAGGTTTAACCTATATATATATCAAATCGTAACAATAGACCACAAGATTTCATATTTCAATACACATCCCATACATAGAGATAAAAATCATGCATATGGTGAACACCTGGTAACCGACATTAACAAGATGCATATATAAGAATATCCCCATCATTCCGGGACACCCTTCGGATATGATATAAATTTCGAAGTACTAAAGCATCCAGTACTTTGGATGGGGTTTGTTAGGCCCAATAGATCTATCTTTAGGATTCGCGTCAATTAGGGTGTCTGTTCCCTAATTCTTAGATTACCAGACTTAATAAACAGGGGCATATTCGATTTCGATAATTCAACCATAGAATGTAGTTTCACGTACTTGTGTCTATTTTGTAAATCATTTATAAAACCTGCATGTATTCTCATCCCAAAAATATTAGATTTTAAAAGTGGGACTATAACTCACTTTCACATATTTTTACTTCGTCGGGAAGTAAGACTTGGCCACTGGTCGATTCACGAACCTATAACAAATATGTACATATATATCAAAGTATATTCAAAATATATTTACAACACTTTTAATACATTTTGATGTTTTAAGTTTATTAAGTCAGCTGTCCTCGTTAGTAACCTACAACTAGTTGTCCAACGTTAGATGTACAGAAAAAAATTGATATATATTATCTTGAATCAATCCACGACCCAGTGTATACACGTCTCAGGCTAGATCACAACTCAAAGTATATATATTTTTGGAATCAACCTCAACCATGTATAGCTAACTCCCACATTACTGCATGTAGAGTGTATATGGTTGTTCCAAATAATATATACACATGGGTCGACATGATATGTCAAAACATTTGCATACGTGTCTATGGTATCCCAATATTACATAATATATTAGAATACATGTATAATACAATATAAGTTAGCTAGGATATGATTAATATAGATTTGTTACCATTTTTCACGTTGCTACAACAAGAAAAATTATCCAATCTTGTTTTACCCATAAGTTCTTCATTTTAAATCCGTTTTGAGTGAATAAAATTGCTATGGTTTCATATTGAACTCTATTTTATGAATCTAAATAGAAAAATTATAGGTTTATAGTCAGAAATATAAGTTATAAGTCATTTTTGTAAAGGTAGTCATTTCAGTCGAAAGAACGACGTCTAGATGACCATTTTAGAAAACATACTTCCACTTTGAGTTTAATCATGATTTTTGGATATTGTTTCATGTTCATAAGAAAAATCATTTTCCCAGAAGAACAACTTTTAAATCAAAGTTTATCATAGTTTTTAATTAACTAACCCAAAACAGCCCGCGGTGTTACTACGACGGCGTATGTCCGGTTTTACAGTGTTCTTCGTGTTTCCAGGTTTTAAATCATTAAGTTAGCATATCATATAGATATAGAACATGTGTTTAGTTGATTTTAAAAGTCAAATTAGAAGGATTAACTTTTGTTTGTGAACAAGTTTAGAATTAACTAAACTATGTTCTAGTGATTACAAGTTTAAACCTTCGAATAAGATAGCTTTATATGTATGAATCGAATGATGTTATGAACATCATTACTACCTAAATTTTTCTGTATAAAGCTACTAGAAATGAGAAAAATGGATCTAGCTTCAAAGGATCCTTGGATGGCTTGAAAGTTCTTGAAGCAGAATCATGACACGAAAACAAGTTCAAGTAAGATTTCCACTCGAAATAAGATTGTTATAGTTATAGAAATTGAATCAAAGTTTGAATATGACTATTACCTTGTATTAGAAAGATATCTTACTGTAAATAAGAAAGATTTCTTGAGGTTGGATGATCACTCTACAAGATTGGAAGTAAGCTAGCAAACTTGGAAGTATTCTTGATTTTATGAAACTAGAACTTGTAGAATTTATGAAGAACACTTAGAACTTGAAGATAGAACTTGAGAGAGATCAATTAGATAAAGAAAATTGAAGAATGAAAGTGTTTTTAGGTGTTTTTGGTCGTTGGTATATGGATTAGATATATAGGATATGTAATTTTGTTTTCATGTAAATAAGTAATGAATGATTACTCATATTTTTGTAATTTTATGAGATATTTAATGCTAGTTGCCAAATGATGGTTTCCACATGTGTTAGGTGACTCACATGGGCTGCTAAGAGCTGATCATTGGAGTGTATATACCAATAATACATACATCTAAAAGCTGTGTATTGTACGAGTACGAATACGGGTGCATACGAGTATAATTGTTGATGAAACTGAACGAGGATGTAATTTTAAGCATTTTTGTTAAGTAGAAGTATTTTGATAAATGTCTTGAAGTCTTTCAAAAGTTTATGAATACATATTAAAACACTTCATGTATATACATTTTAACTGAGTCGTTAAGTCATCGTTAGTCGTTACATGTAAATATTGATTTGAAACCTTTAAGTTAATGATCTTGTTAAATGTTGTTAACTCAATGTTTATTATATCTAATGAGATGTTAAATTATTATATTATCATGATATTATGATATATTAATATATCTTAATATGATATATATACATTTAAATGTCGTTACAACGATAATCGTTACATATATGTCTCGTTTCAAAATCATTAAGTTAGTAGTCTTGTTTTTACATATGTAGTTCATTGTTAATATACTTAATGATATGTTTACTTATCATAATATCATATTAACTATATATATATATCCATATATATGTCATCATATAGTTTTTACAAGTTTTTAACGTTCGTGAATCACCGGTCAACTTGGGTGGTCAATTGTCTATATGAAACCTATTTCAATTAATCAAGTCTTAACAAGTTTAATTGCTTAACATGTTGGAAACACTTAATCATGTAAATAACAATTTCATTTAATATATTTATAAACATGAAAAAGTTCGGGTCACTACAGTTACCATTAAAAATATTAGTAACACAGTAGTTGTATTAGAATATAGTGCTCTCTGATAATAAAGAACAGCCCTAGTCTTATATACTGACTACCCAATTCTAGTAAAATTTTTAAAAATTTTCAAATAAATGAATTCAAAATCATGTTTATACATATTTATGAATGATAAAACTAGGTGTTAACACCGAAATTATTGTTACCTCGGAAAGGACATAAATTGAGAAACAACCCAAAATGCTTGAATTCATTTAAAATGGAATAGAGGAGAATAAAAAGGCAAAGAAAGGAAAATAAAAGCAAAGTGTGGGAAAAATTTACCAAGTTATTTAGAACATATATCACATATTTTTGTACAAATAATTGAAGATACTTTTGTGTTGGACGATATTAATCAGTTTTACCCAGTTTATTGTAATTTATAAGGAAGTAAAGTCTTCCGAGAAAAAGACACGCGCTTCTTGATTTAGGTCAGGAAGTTGTCGTCCAGACCAGTTGTAGAGTCTACGAAAAACCTTGAAAAGTTTTCTCAAAAATTAGCTGGAAATCCACGGACCTCAGCATCAAACAGGGTCGCCAAGTGGTCAGACTTATTCTAACCATGAGAGGATCTGTATCGTACAATGGGGGGCACCAGAAAGGATAATCTCCTTAAAAGATTAAAAATCAGCTTTTAAGCCTGATATTACTCAATCCTTGAGATTGACCTTAAAGATTGAGAATTCAAACTTATGGAATTCGATGATATCTAAATTCGAGCTTGAACGAGAAAATATTTTGATCAAAATTACAAACCGATTTGTTTTCTGAAACCCTATTTTCAATGCGTTCATTACCATTGAACGTAAAATCCTAAGAATTCACCGAAATTCATTAGGTCACCTGAACCAAATCGGGTGTCAACCGTAAGAACGGTGGTTGCATAGCATGGTCAAAGACAGGACCTTGTGCCAGACCGAATAACTATAGGGTGATCTTTACTATTGCTCCTACAAAGGAGAGTAATTTCATCCGACACGATATAGACCATAATCAAAAGCATGTCATTTGACATTGCCTTAACAGTTGCTTGTTCAACGCTTTCCTTTACAACCAGACGGTAGTTTACCGAAAGGTAATATACGGAGCAAGTAAACTGGACGTGTTGCTTTCCCAATACAAGGTTAGCAAGTGGGTGACACAAAACCATAAGTTTTGAGCTAAAATTTCAAATCTGAAACCCACAAAACCCACAAAAACAATTTGCAAATACCGGTGAAGGGTTATTCTGAAAAACTTATCTAGGGTAAAAGCTAGATTGAATTTTCAAAAGATCAAATGTTTTCATAAAGATCCAATTTTCTAAAGGATCTAAATTTTTTATAGTCATGTGGGACTGTAAACCACATCGTTACTATCATTGTTCATACCGCCATATTAAAATCACTGATGTACAAAGTGTGAAGAATAAAGAAGTGATTCTAGTAGAGTTATATTCAAGTTTTATATTGCTTGAGGACAAGCAACGCTCAAGTGTGGGAATATTTGATAATGCTAAAAACGAACATATATTTCATAGCATTATCCTTCAAGAAAGACAAGCTTTTAGTTGCAATTGTTCTATTTACAAGTGATATTCGTTTAAATATTAAAAGGTAAAGACAAAAGACAGATTCGACGATTTGAAGACGCAAACGACCAAAATGCTAAAGAGTACAAAGTACAATCCAAATGGTTCAATTTATTGATGAGAAACGTCTCAAAATTACAAGAGTACAAGCCATAAAACGCAAAGTACAAGATATTAAATTGTACGCAAGGACGTTCGAAAATCCGGAACCGGGACATAAACCGAGAAGAAACGCGCAAGTCAACGGAGCTAAAATTACAAGTCAACGGAACACAAGAATATAATATAATATATATAATTATATTTAATTATATATATTATATTATATATATTAAAAAATCATAGCAGCCCACGTTTTAATCGATGAGTGAGCATGAGAAAATCTCATGCGATCGCATGAGCCCAACAGTGTGACCACATCTATAAATAGCAGCATATTTCGGACGAATGAAGTACACCATATATCCATATACTCTCTATCTCTCAAATATATATTTATATTTATAATTAAGTTTAATAATAATAAGGTTATGGTAGCGAATGTTGTAAGTTTGTAAGTCGAAATTCTGTCCGTGTAATACTACGTGATTAATACTCATTGTAAGTTACGTTCAACCTTTTTAAATTAATGTCTCGTAGCTAAATTATTATTATGCTTATTTAAATCGAAGTAATCGTGATGTTGGGCTAAATATTAAAGACGAGGTTATTGGGCTTTGTACCATAATTGGGGTTTGGACAAAAGACCAACATTTGTGGAAATTGGACTATGGGCTAATAATGAGCTTTATATTAACTAAATGATACCTCGTTAATTTAATATAAATGTTACAATTTGACGTATCTATAAATAACCACATACGCTTAATCGGGTACGGTGGGCGGGATATTTATAAATACAAATTATTGTTCATTTTACTGGACACAGGAAATGATTAATAGTTAATGGACTCATTAAAACAGGGGTAGATCATTCAAGGGTAATTGGTGTAATTGTTAACAAAGTAGTAAAACCTTGGATTACACGTAGTCGATAACCTGGTGTATTCATTAAACAAAGTATTAAGACCTTGTTACAGTTCGAATCCCCAATTAGTTGGAATATTTGACTTTGGATATAAGGTTAATTTGATGAAGATCCTCGCACTTTATAATTATGACCAATGGACTATTATGGACAAAACCGTATGGACATATCGAATAATCCAGGACAAAGGACAATTAACCCATGGTAATAAATTAAAATCAACACGTCGAACATCATGATTACAGAAGTTTAAATAAGCATAATTCCTTTATTTTATATCTTATCGCACTTTTAATTATTATACTTTTTAATTATCGCAATTTTATTTATCGTCATTTTATCGCACTTTAAATTATCGCACTTTTATTATCGTTATTTAATTTACGCTTTAAATTAAGTCATTTGTATATTTAATATTTTACATTAGGTTTTAATTGTAACTTAAGACATAAAATCGATAAACAGGTCATTAAACGGTAAAACCCCCTTTTTTATAATAATAATAATACTACTTATATATATATATATAAATAAATATATATATATATATATATATATATATATATATATATATATATATATATATATATATATATATATATATATATATATATATATATATATATATATATATATATATATATATATATATATATATTGATACAAATATAGTTTAAAATAAATATAGCGTTAAACTTGGCTAGCTCCCTGCGGAACGAACCGGACTTACTAAAAACTACACTACTTTACGATTAGGTACACTGCCTATAGTGTTGTAGCAAGGTTTAGGTATATCCACTCTAATAATAAATAAATAACTTGTGTAAAATTGTATCGTATTTAATAGTATTTCGTAGTAAAAATATAACTATTTCGTACACACCTCGCATAACATCAACAAGGCTTCGTTGCAGCATGGGTGATGATTTTCTTAAAAATTGCTTGATTCTTTACATTGAGAGAGACATTGTAGAAACCCTTTCAATAGATGAGATAATAGATGATTTCGCTACCAAGAAACGTAGGCGTGTTCGACTTCAAATGCGAAAGGTACAATGTTAAACAATTAACTTATTAGTGCATGTTTATACATATTTAACTTATACAATTATTATAACTATTTTATAGGTTACTCAATGAGACAACGGATCAACGCATGGTAGATATTAATCTATTTTTGGATGATTTCTTTTGAAAAACTTGTTCTTTTATTTAAGAATGGTCTTCGTTTTCATTCTTTTGTAATGATGATGCATTGTTATTATATGTGGTTGGATTTGTTACAATTGATCGTTGATTATATACATAGAATGTTTATTTTTTATAGTGATTATATTATTTTTTTTCGTAAGCATCCCCTATCATGAAATCCTGGCTTCGCCTCTAGACATGACTATTAACATGTTGTAGAAATGCAACAATAATTCTATTAGAGTCTAACCTACACATCATATACTACATGTTGATATTTTGCTACATTCTTTTTTAAGTGTAGATCCTTTTAGAATGTTGTTCTTAAATTTTCACTGCAACAACAACTACATACATTCAAAATCATTGCGCACACATGCTTTGGAAATGTGTATTATAAGAATCGGTACCAATATTAACACATTCAAATACTATATTTTTGAGCTGCGGTGCAACACACGAGCTCTTAAATTGTAACGACCCAACCCGATAACTAACCGTTAACGTACATGTTTTTTTAAACATGGCTAACCACCATTTCCTGTACTAAGGTGCGTCGAGCATAGTGGAACCGCGACGCGGTCCACAACTAGAACCAGAGGTCAGCTCTTATCAATAAGGCTGTAACCAAAATACATGTAGGGGCGTGACGCGGCTAAAAGCACCGCAGCGCGACTTAACGCGTTGACTGGTGCCGAACTTCATCCTTGACACACAATACCATTTTTATAAACCTTAACAAATACATTCATCCCAAAACGTAATTAAAACGTCATAACACATAAGTTTAGTTAAATTAAGACAACAATAAAAGTTCCACACCCCAAGACCACGTTGACCCGTTTACATCTTAAGAGTAGTATTTTCGACCCATTGAGTTTAATTCTGAAACAACTACGAGCATGATGTTTGGGGATAAACTACCCAATCCTAGTTCGTTTCCAAAAGTAATCCAAGCAAGCAACAAAATGGAAATCATCTAAATCACGAGCATACCTGATAATGCTAAAAATGAACATATATTTCATAGCATTATCCCTCAAGAAAGACAAGCTTTTAGTTGCAATTGTTCTATTTACAAGTGATATTCGTTTGTATAATAAAAAGTGAAGACAAATGACAGATTCGACGAATTGAAGACGCAAACGACCAAAAAGCTCAAAAGTACAAAGTACAATCAAAGTGGTTCAAATTATTGATGAGAAACGTCTCAAAATTACAAGAGTACAAGACGCGAAACGCAAAGTACAAGATATTAAATTATACGAAAGGACGTTTGAAAATCCGGAACCGGGACCAAAGTCAACTTTCAAAGCGCGACGCAACGGAGCGAAAATTACAAGTTAACTATGCACATAAATATAATATAATATATAAATAATTCTTACAATTATTTATATATTATATATATTTAATTAAACCGTCGGCAAGAAGAAAACAACAACATGTGAGCTCTCCCAGCTGGCCATGCGATCGCATGGCCAGGAAGTAGAAATGTCATGCGGTCGCATGACCCCAATATGCTGGCCACATCTGAAAATTTCACAGTTTTTGGCCAAATAAAACACATCTTTTTCTTCTCTTCATCTCAAACGTATATATATATATATATATATATATATATATATATATATATATATATATATATATATATATATATTATAATTTTAATTTTAATTTTAATTTTAATAATAAGGGTATGTTAGCGAATGTTGTAAGGGTGTAAGTCAAAATTCGGTCCGTGTAGCGCTACGCTATTTTTAATCATTGTAAGTTATGTTCAACCTTTTTAAATTAATGTCTCGTAGCTAAATTATTATTATGCTTATTTAAGCCGAAGTAATCATGATGGCCCGCTAAAATATTAAAATTGGGTAATTGGGCTTTGTACCATAATTGGGGTTTGGACAAAAGAACGACACTTGTGGAAATTAGACTATGGGCTATTAATGGGCTTTATATTTGTTTAATTAAATGATAGTTTGTTAATTTAATATAAAGATTTACAATTGGATGTACCTATAAATAACCACATACACTCGATCGGACACGATGGGCGGGATATTTATAAGTACGAATAATCGTTCATTTAACCGGACACGGGAATGGATTAATAGTTAATGGATTTATTAAAACAGGGGTGAATTATGTACAAGGACACTTGGCGTAATTATTAACAAAGTATTAAAACCTTGGGTTACACGTAGTCGATATCTTGGTGTAATTATTAAACAAAGTATTAAGACCTTGTTACTCAATTAGTTGGAATATTTGACTTTGGATATAAGGATAATTTGACAAGGACACTCGCACTTTATATTTATGACTGATGGACTGTTATGGACAAAACCCAGACGGACATATTGAATAATCCAGGACAAAGGACAATTAACCCATGGGAATAAACTAAAATCAACACGTCAAACATCATGATTACGGAAGTTTAAATAAGCATAATTCTTTTATTTTGTATTTAATTGCACTTTTAATTATCGTACTTTTTAATTATCGCAATTTTATTTATTGTCATTTTATTTATCATTTTAATTTATCGCATTTCCTTATCGTCATTTACTTTACGCTTTAAAATTAATTTATATTTATTTTTAATATTTTACATTAGGTTTTAACTGCGACTAAAGTTTTAAAATCGACAAACCGGTCATTAAACGGTAAAAACCCCCTTTTTATAATAATAATACTACTTATATATATTTATATTTTTACAAATATATTTTTTAAAAATATAGCGTTAAACTTGGCTAAGATCCCTGTGGAACGAACCAGACTTACTAAAAACTACACTACTGTACGATTAGGTACACTGCCTATAAGTGTTGTAGCACGGTTTAGGTATATCCACTCTATAAATAAATAAATAACTTGTGTAAAATTGTATCATATTTAATAGTATTTCCTTGTAAAAATATAACTATTTTGTACCCCTTCGCTTTAACATCAAGTATTTTTTAGCGCCGCTGCCGGGGAAATAACATAAAATACCGAAAGCGCAACGCTATATAAAAAAACATTTTTATTAAGTTGTTATCATTTTTTTTAAAGTATAAAAAAAAAGAAAAATATATCCATATTTTTAAGTTTAGTTAAATTAAAAAGTTTATATTTTTTTATTGTGAAAAGTTATAAAAAATTAATAAGTATTTTTTTTATAAGTTTTTATTATAAATTATATTTCATATATATTAAAAACAGAAAAAAAAAAAACTAAATAAGTACTCGGGCTGGTCACTGTAGAAGCCCAACAACTTTGGCCTGGAAACCCAAGCCATGCGACCGCATGAAATTTCTACATACAATCCATGTGATCGCATGGATTGATTTGACAGGCCCTATTCCTCAGTCTGCAAGTTAGGGTTGCGATTTTTAATTATTATTAATATTAATTAATTATAATTAGGGTTAATTATAATATTAATTATTTTAGTTTTTAGTTATTTTGTATTTTAAGTATTAATTAGTTTTAATAAATTATAAAATTAATACTTTTATATAATAAATAATATAAAAATAATATTTTTATAAAAATTGTACTTTTTACAACTTTAAGTTTATTTTTATATTTTGTATCTTTTTATTTGTTTTAGCGTAATATTTGTATTTTTCGTTCGTATTTAGTTTTAAGTCATAGTTTTTTCCATAGTTATTTTTATTTCTAGATTTTTAGGCTTTGCCGTAAAATCCCTTAATTGCTTTTTCTTTAGACTAAGATTTAGGTGCTTTAGAATTTTGTGACGCCGTTTTAAGATTTTTGTATTTTTTTTTAAGTTATTACCGTTTTGGATATAGAATTTCGCTAAGCTTTAATACCTTTAGACGCAACTTTTAATCCTTAGTTTTTAGACTTTTAAGTTTAGACGCTCTACTTTCTTATTTTTATTTTTCGACGTTTTCCGACGCACTCTTTTTCTTTCTTATTTCTCGACGCTCTAGTTTTTAGGACATAGAATTTTCTATTTCTTCTCTAAAATTTCAAAACGAAAAATTATTTTAAGTGGTTAAATTGATAGACATCCAAAATTTTCTGGTTCGTAGTAATAGTTGGATTTGTTAGTGGCTGAGTTGTGAGCTTCCGATTTAAAGGGTTCTGGCTCCCTGCTACATCTTTTGGCTATTCGAAACGTGGGCAAAATCAGAAAAGTCTATTTAATTTGATAACTTATATAATTTTTATCTTTTATAACTAATAGGATATTCAGTGAATGCACCGAGCAAAACGTTCACCACCTTTTATACGTTCACCACCTGTAACCAGATCGAGACATCTAGCCAATATTTTCGCCGTTGATTTTTCTTTAGAATCGTCATCAAGTCGACCAAGTACTCCTATTCAAATTTCCGATAATCCATTTTTTGAACCCGACCTCACAATTGAGAATCCGGAGGATATTCAGGAACAATTCAGAGATCCTGAACCACTAATCTTTCCTCCAGAACCACCAATCATTCAAACAGAGATTGTCGAGGAATAACCCATTAAATCAGAATCCTCTAGTGATTCAGATTCAACAAATTCAATAATGGAAAATTTGGAACCTCTAAGTATGGAAGACCAAATGAGAGCTAAACGCACTGGCAAAGGTCACGCAATTACTCAACCAGACATTAATGCGCCAGATTATGAAATTAAAGGAAAAATCCTACACATGGTAACTAATCAATGCCAATTTAGTGGTGCGCCGAAGGAAGATCCAAACGAACATCTTTGAACCTTTAATAGGATCTGTACTCTATTTAAAATCAGATAAGTTGAGGATGAACAGATATATCTCATGTTATTTCCCTGGACTTTAAAGGGAGAAGCCAAAGATTGGTTAGAATCATTACCTGAAGGGGCGATTGATACATGGGACGTTTTAGTTGAAAAATTTCTTAAACAATTCTTTCCGGCATCTAAAGCCGTAAGACTTCAAGGAGAAATTGTTACGTTCACACAAAAGCCAAACGAAACTCTATATGAAGCGTGGACAAGATTTGGAAAGTTATTGAGAGGATGTCCGCAACATGGTTTAGACACTTGTCAAATAGTACAAATATTCTACCAAGGATGTGACATCACTACAAGAAAAGACATCGATATAGCAGCTGGTGGTTTCATTATGAAGAAAACCGCAACTGACGCTTACAAAATTATTGATAACACTGCTTCCCACTCACATGAGTGGCATCAAGAAAAAGATATCGTTAGATCATCTAAAGCAGCTAGAGCCGATTCTAGCCATGACTTTGATTCCATTTCTGCAAAGATAGATGCTGTCGAGAGACGAATGGAAAAGATGACTAAAGATATTCACTAAATACGAATTAGTTGTGAGCAGTGTGGAGGACCACATTTAACAAAAGATTGTCTCAGTATTGAACAAACAATGGAACAAAGAGAGAATGTTTCATATCTAAACCAAAGGCCGGGAAATAATTGTCAGAATAATTATCAACCGCCAAGACCAATCTACAATTAAAATTAGAATTATAACCGAAATGTTCCATACAATAACCAACAAGGCCCTAGCAATCAACAAGTATCCAATAATACTTACAATCAGCAAAGACCTATTTTTCAAAATAAACCACCACAAACCGATGATAAAAAGCCAAATTTAGAAGATATGATGTCGAAGCTAGTTGAATCTCAAACGCAGTTTTTCACATCTCAGAAACAAACCAATGAACAAAATGCTCAAGCATTTAGAAATCAACAAGCTTCTATTCAAAATTTGGAACAAGAAGTGAGCAACCTAGCAAGGTTAATAGGTGAAAGAAAACCGGGAAGTCTAAATAGCGATACAAATGCTAACCCCCGGAATGAAACAGCTAAAGCCATTACCACAAGAAGTGGTATTACACTTAAACCACCTAAAATACCTATAATTTCTGATGACGCTATTCCTACTCCACAAGAACCACAACCTGAGCAAGATAAGGAAACAGAACTGGTAGTTGAAAAGGTTAATGAAGATAACACAGTTAAGGCTAAACCTTATGTTAAACCATACCAACCACCACTTCCTTACCCGAGTAAAATGAGAAAAGAAAGACTTGAAGCCGAGCAATCCAAATTCTTAGATATGTTTAAACAAATAAATGTAAATCTTCCTTTCATTGATGTAATTTCAGGAATGCCAAGATATGCTAAATTCTTGAAAGATCTAATTACAAATAGAAAGAAAATGGAAGAACTCTCGTCTGTTACTATGAATGCTAATTGTTCTGCAGTACTGTTGAATAAGATACCAGAAAAACTATCAAATCCAGGAAGTTTCACAATTCCATGTTTTATGGGTAGTCTTAGTTTAATAGAAGCATTGGCAGACTTAGGTGCTAGTATAAATTTAATGCCATATTCACTATACGCTAAACTAGACCTTGGAGAATTGAAACCAACACGAATAAGCATACAACTAGCTGATCGATTAGTAAAATATCCTAGAGGGATAATGGAAAACATGCTAGTTAAAGTTGGTACTTTAGTATTTCCAGTAGATTTTGTTATTCTGGACATGGAAGAAGATTCTCGAGTTCCTCTCATATTAGAAAGACCATTCTTAAACACGGCTAAAGCAATAATAGACGTGTTTGGTAAGAAACTGACCCTAAGTAAAGATGACGAGAGTGTTACCTTTTCAGTTGATAGAGTCATGCAACAACCGCAATCTGCAGATGATACATGTTATTATATTCAAACCATAGATTCACATGCAGAATTGTTAGAAGAATTTCCAGAATTACAAGGAACAGGAGAATGTTCTTTAGGAGAAGGAACTGAACCAATTGATGAAACTGAAATGTTAGCTACACTTATGGCTATTGGATATGAACCAACAACAGGAGAAATTCAAATGCTAAAAGAAGAAGACAGATATCGATACAAATCATCGATAGAAAAACCACCGACATTAGAGTTAAAGCCACTTCCAAACCATCTGGACGCTTATTTACATGGTGAATCTGAATTACCTGTAATAATATCGTCTTCTCTTACTGAAAATGAAAAAGCTCAACTCATTTCTGTGCTAAAAGCTCATAAACCAGCTATTGCATGGAAGATTCATGACATTAAAGGAATAAGTCCTTCGTATTGCACACATAAAATCCTTATGGAAGAAGGTCATAAAACGTATGTGCAACGCCAACGAAGACTAAATCCTAATATGCAAGATGTTGTTAAGAAAGAAATAATTAAACTGCTAGATGCAGGTTTAATTTATCCAATCTCTGATAGTTCATGGGTAAGCACAGTTCAATGCGTACCTAAGAAGGGTGGCATGACTGTCATCACAAATGAAAAAAATGAGCTTATTCCTACTAGGACTGTAACAGGATGGCGTGTTTGTATTGATTATAGAAAATTAAATTACGCCACCAGAAAAGATCACTTTCCCTTACCTTTCATTGATCAAATGTTGGAAAGATTAGCTGGAAATAGTTACTATTGTTTTCTTGATGATTTTTCCGGCTACTTTCAAATTCCAATAGCACCCAAGGACCAAGAGAAAACCACATTCACGTGCCCTTATGGTACTTTTGCTTACAAACGCAAGCCATTTGGACTTTGCAACGCCCCTGGAACCTTTCAAAGGTGCATGATGGCGATTTTTCACGACATGATAGAAGAATGCATGGAAGTTTTCATGGATGACTTTTCAGTCTTCGGTGATACATTTTAATCATGTCTAGTTAATCTTGAACGAATGCTTATTAGATGCGAACAATCAAATCTAGTACTTAATTGGGAGAAATTCCATTTCATGGTTAAAGAAGGCATCGTTCTCGGTCATAAAATTTCAAAGGAAGGAATTGAAGTGGATAGAGCTAAAGTAGATGTAATTGCTAGACTTCCACATCCCACCAATGTTAGAGGAGTTAGGAGTTTTCTAGGGCATGCCGGTTTTTACCGACGTTTCATAAAAGATTTTTCTAAAATTGCCACTCCTATGAATAAACTCCTAGAAAAGGATGCTCCATTCATCTTTTCAGATGAATGCATTAAATCTTTTAATATTCTTAAAGAAAAACTCACTAATGAGCCGATTATGATAACTCCAAATTGGAATCTACCGTTTGAACTAATGTGCGATGCAAGTGATTTTGCAATGGGAGCCGTTTTAGGACAAAGGATTGAAAAACAATTTCAACCTATTTATTATGCTAGTAAAACGTTACAAGGAGCACAAACGAATTACACAACTACTGAAAAAGAACTCCTTGCTATTGTCTTTGCTTTTGACAAATTTCGTTCATATCTCGTTCTAGCTAAAACGGTGGTCTATACTGACCATTCTGCTCATAGATACCTACTTTCAAAACAAGATGCCAAACCATGATTAATCCGTTGGATCTTACTCTTACAAGAATTCGATATTGAAATCCGAGATAAAAAGGGAGCAGAAAATCTCGCCGCCGATCATCTTTCTCGTCTTGAAAATCCTGAATTAGAAGTTCTAAATGAATCGGCCATACAAGATAACTTTCCTGATGAATATCTATTAAAGATAGATTATAATGAAATTCCATGGTTTGCAGACTATGCAAACTATTTAGTATGTGGATTCCTCGAAAAAGGGTTGTCGTACCAAAAACAAAAAAATTTCTTTAGTGATATAAAACACTATTTCTGGGAAGATCCACATTTGTTTAAAAGTTATCCCGATAGAATAATACGCCGATGCGTATTCGGAGATGAGGCTAGTTAAATCTTAAACCATTGTCACACAGGACCAACAGGAGGGCATTATAGGCCTCAACTTACAGTAAGAAAAGTTTACGATGCTGGATTCTATTGGCCTATAATTTTCAAAAACGCACACCTTCTTTGCAAATCCTGTGATGCATGTCAAAGGGCCGAAAAAATAAGTCAACGTGATGAAATGCCACAAAATGTCATTCAAGTATGTGAAGTATTTGACATTTGGGGTATTGACTTTATGGGTTCATTTCCAAAATCTCATAATAATATCTACATTCTCGTTGCTATTGATTATGTATCTAAATGGGTGAAAGCACAAGCTCTCTCAACTAACGATGCACGAGTTGTAGTTAACTTTTTAAAACGTCTTTTTACAAGGTTTGGAACACCGAAAGCTTTAATAAGTGATCGGGGTACTCATTTTTGTAATAATCAACTTGAGAAAGTTCTCAAAAGATATGGAGTAACTCATAAAATCTCAACCACTTATCATCCACAAACAAGTGGACAAGTTGAAAATACTAACCGAGCTTTAAAACGTATTCTAGAAAAAACCGTAGGATCAAATCCGAAGGAATGGTCCATGAAATTGGAGGATGCACTCTCGGCTTTTAGAACAGCCTACAAAACTCCAATTGGAACCACACCTTTTAAACTTGTTTACGGAAAAGCATGTCACCTTCCAGTAGAAATTGAACACAAAGCATTTTGGGCTTTGAAGACATGTAATCTTGATTTACATGAAGCCGGACGTCTACGGTTAAGTCAATTAAACGAATTAGAAGAATTAAGACATGAAGTGTATGAAAGTTCGTTAATCTATAAAAAAAGAACGAAGAAATGGCATGATAAAAGAATCAGAAGTTCAAAAGAATTTAAAGAAGGAGACAGAGTTCATCTTTTCAATTCACGATTCAAGCTATTTCCTGAAAAATTGAAATCAAGATGGTCTGGACCATTCATAGTCAAAAGAGTTTTCCCGTACAGAACAGTAGAATTAATAAATTCAAATGGGATTGAATTTAAGGTTAATGGTCACAGAGTTAAACATTACATAGATAATCCAATGAAAGTTGAAGATGAAGTTAATCACAATTTTGACACCACAGCTAACTAAGTGTGGGAAGGTTCGAATCTTTTTAGGGTAATATGTATTTCTGTTAGAGTTAGATATTCTGTTTTTGTGTAGTTTCCGAGAATGGAATCTGAACGGTCTTTCCCTAGCAGACCCTAAAGAACTAGTCTTCTCCCCCCATTCTGAATTTTTATTTTTTTAGGTTTTACGAGATGAAGAATTCCTTTGATCTGGACCATGGTCTAATGCTACACACTATGATTACTAAACGTAATAATGACACACTTCCGAGTGAACTGGTATCATTCATAAGAGGCAAAATGGACGGAGTAAGAAAAGAACTCAGAAAAGATCATCATAAGATACATTTTGGTAAAGGAAAATCAAAATCCGCAACAAAAAGAAGAGCACGACACCTTGAAAGATGTTATAAATGTGGAAAATGGTCACATGAAGGTAAATGTTCAAATAATCAAACATATTCAAATACCGAATTTGTTACTCTATACAGAGAAGGACCGTTTATATGTTTAGAAGAAAAGATATTGAAGATTCGAGGTTATGCTTACGTAGCTATAGAGAACCAAATCACACGACTCTCCTATGAGTCGGCTAAAGCAGGTCTCTGTGAATTCTATCTCACAGGTAAGTAAGTACAGTTTTTATTTTTATGTTTATTGCTTTTAACCTTTTGATAATAAACGCTGAATCGTTCGTTATAAAGTATTAAATTGGTATTTAATAAAATTAGGTATGCGTAACCGAAATTATTTATATCATACAAAAATTTATTACATCACTGCGAAATTTACCGTTTATTCTTAAGGTATAAATATCTTTAATCAATCAACCCAAAATATTTCAAAAATTCGTCAGGAGTAAAACTAGGTTATGGAACCAAAATTACTTTACCGAAAAGAGGGGCGTATATTTTTGATAATATTTGATTGATTAAAGTGGGATAAAAAACCAAAAAGATTTTTAATTTTAATTTTTACCTTGTTTTTAAAATTAATATATAAATATTAAATTATTATTGTAAACTTTTTAAAATCAATATATTTAAGTTTGTACCTATTTGAAAAATTAATATTTTTAATATAAGTTTGTATGTATAAAAACAAAAATATAATATAAGTTTGGTGTGAATTTTTAATATGAATTTTTAATTTTATGCATTTTAAATTAAAGTTTGGTGTGAATTTAAAAACAAAAAATTGCTTTATTTCACTAAGTTAAAAATATGATTTTTAAAATTCGTCGTAAGTTGAAAACTAGGTCGTTGAACCGAAATTGCTTTACCCAAGGGAGGGACGAGAATTTTTATTATCATTATTTTTAATCTTATTGAATTAAAGTAAGCCAAAAACATTTAAAAAACCCAAAAAAATCTTTGCTTTTAAAATGACGCTTAAAAGTAACAAATTTTAAAATTTTGTCGAGGGACGGACTAGGACATCGATCCGAAACAACCTCGTCCTAAATAACAAGGAAAACAAAATTTTTAAAATTTAATTAATTTATGTTTTATTAGTTAAAAGATTTTTATAAAAAAAAATAAAAAAATAAAAAAATAATAATAAAAAAAGAAACAGACCCCATGCGATCGCATGGGGTTCCTTTGAAAAAAGCATGCGATCGCATGAGGCCTAAAATCTGGCCAGGATCAAAAGCTCAGCGAGTTCTGCTTCTGTCTCGCTTCTCCAACACACACAATACACGAACATACACACACATACACTCCTAAATTCGCCATTTTTTCACCAAATTCAACCAAATTTCATCCTATAATCCGCTCTAATCATGAATTTGATAAGAAGTTTATCAAGAAGGGTAACAATTTCACCCTTAAACCTCTTTAAATTTGATTTTTAGTGTTCTTGAGCTATATTTTACCTAATTTGATTTTGTTAATTTCTAGTGTAATTAGAGTTAAATTGTTAGTATATTATGCATGTATAACCTAGATTGATGCTATTTAACATGATTTGAAGCCAAAAACTTCAAAAATTTTAGGAATCTAGGGTTTGTGTTCTTGAGCAATTTGGGGCTTTTTGATATAAACAGGTTATGGCCAATTTTTGTCATGAATTATTGCTAAATTAAGTAGTGTAACATGTTTAGGTAGCTAAATGATCCAAACTTTGATCCTAAACATGATTTTTGAGAATTAAAGTGGACTTTTTAGGTGTAAAATTCATGAACTTGATTAAATTGATGTAAATGCCATTTGAAACTTGTTTAATTGCTAGTAATGGTTATTTTAACATGTTATTTGAGTTAAATTCTTATTTGAAACTTGTTTAATTGCTAGTAATGGTTATTTTAACATGTTATTTGAGTTAATTGCCTGCTGAATTACTACTACCCGATTGTATGAATTTGATTTATCATGGTGAAAGGGTAGATATAAATTTTGATGCTAACGCCGTCTGGAGGCGTATGTCAGATTATAATGTTTTTGGGCGGGCAGGAACACACACCTACTTACATATTCACAGAGCCGAGCTTCGTATAATTCATAGATTTCTGGCTAACTCGATTACACAGAGAGGTCACAACAAGGAGAAAATAACCTTACATGATTTATTCTACCTTAAGTGTATTCGAGACCCAAGAGGCTTTGTTAATATCCCCTACTGTGTTGGTTTTTATTTGTCTAAGATAGTGGAAGGAATACAGGAAGGGGAATAATAGAAGGAGGTATTTTTGTTACTCTCATTGGAGAGTATTTGGGTGTAGATAGGGATCAAGGGGGTCCACTTATGGTATGTAGGGAACAGGATGATACCTTAGGATTAAAGGTCTATCAGGGTGCTAAGGTACTGAAAAGCAGACGCAATCAGGCAGTACCCTATGTTGGTCGTCATCCACAGGTAGAGAGAGGTTCAGATGAGGAAATGAAGGAAGCAGATGACATTAGGGATGTCATTAGGGAGGCTATGACTGACGTCTACCAGTGTATAGATTAGGCAGAAATGACAAACGAGGATAGATTTAGTCGGTTAGAGCAGTGGCAAGCCCGGAATGAGTACGAGCATTCTAAGCAACGACAGCATGATAGATGGGACTATCATCAGCGTCAGATCATGAGTCGGCTATCACCTCAGGATCACTACGTACCGACCCGACCCGCTTACTATCCTCCACACCAGCCCGAAATGAGACCACCATTGACTCTCTACGACCCTAACCAGGCCTACCAGTACACCTATCACCAACCATGGAACCCGACCGATGACATGAACTGGAACCCCTATCCAGATTGATATAGTTCCCGTTGGTGATTTCTATAATTTTTATCTTTTTATTATTTATTATTTCTATTTATTTATGTTTAAACATATAATATTGTGATACTTTTATTGTAATGTTTAATATTTTTATTATGTTGTACTAATATTTCATATTTAATTTGAATGTGGGATTTTAATTCCCATTTCAAATTACCATGCATGTTTATATTTGTATTGTATGTATTTTATTTCATATACACAACAGGGTAAAACAGCGCATTTTAAAAAACTGGCATTAAGTTCAGCAAAAGCTACTAATTTTGACGACAAAACGAAAAACAAATGTGATGTAACAACAAGACGGAATGAATAAATGATGTGCACCATTTATCATTCAGCAAACAAACACCAATATGTTTGGAAACTTTGGTAAAATTTAATCATTTTTCTACGCTAATCACCCTCTATAATTTAAATTGTTACTGATTTCTTGCAAATGAGGGCATTGCAAGATCTTAAGTGTGGGAAGGGGTTAAATTATTTCGGATTTTTAAAATTTTAATTTAAACACTTGGTTACCATTAAAAATACTAGTAACGCAGTAGTTGTATTAGAATCTAGTGCTCTCTGATAATAAAGAACAGCCCTAGTCTTATATACTGACTACCCAATTCTAGTAAAATTTTTCAAAATTTTCAAATAAATGAATTCAAAATCATGTTTATACATATTTATGAACGGTAAAACTAGGTGTTAACACCGAAATTATTGCTACCTCGGAAAGGACATAAATTGAGAAACAACCCAAAATGTTAGAATTCATTTAAAATGGAATAGAGGACAATAAAAAGGCAAAGAGAGGAAAATAAAAGCCAAGTGTGGGAAAATTTACCAAGTTATTTAAAACATATATCACATATTTTTGTACAAATAATTGAAGATACTTTTGTTTTGGACAATTTTATCAGTTTTATCCAATTTCTTATAATATATTTGAAAGAAAATATGAATCTACACGATGAATCAATTCCATCATTAAAATGAAGTAAAGTCTTCCGAAAAAAACACTCGCTTCTTGATTTAGGTCAAGAAGTTGTCATCCAGACCAGTTGTAGAGTCTACGAAAAACCTTGAAAAGTTTTCTCGAAAATCAGCTGGAAATCCACGGACCTCAGCATCAAACAGGGTCGCCAAATGGTCAGACTTATCTTAACCATGAGATGATCTGTCTCGTAAAATGAGGAGGGCGCCGTGCAAATTAGCTTGATAAGACTAATGAATCAGACCCCAGAAAGGTTAATCTCCTTAAAGATCAAAAATCAGCTTTTAAGACTAATATTACTCAATCCTTGAGATTGACTTTTAAACATTGAGAATTACAAACTCATGGAATTCGATGATATCTAAACTCGAGCTTGAACATGAAAATATTTTGATCAAAATTACAAACCGATTTGTTTTCTGAAAACCCATTTTTAATGCGTTCATTACCATTGAACGTAAATCCTAGGAATTCACCTGGAATTCATTAGGTCACCTGAACCAAATCGGGTATCAACCGTAAGAACGATGGTTGCATAGCATGGTCAAAGATAGGACCTTGTGCCAGACCGAAAAACTATAGGGTGAGCTTTACTATTGCTCCTACAAAGGATAGTAATTGCATCCGACACGATATAGACCATAATTAAAAGCATGTCACGGGACATTGCCTTAACAGTTGCTTGTTCAAAGCTTTTCTTTACAACCGGACGGTAGTTTACCGAAAGGTAATATACGGAGCAAGTATACTGGACGTGTTGCTTTCGCAATACAAGGTTAGCAAGTGGGTGACACAAAACCGCAAGTTTTGAGCCAAAATTTTTAAATCTGAAACCCACAAAAACAATTTTGCAAACACCGGTGAGGGTTATTCCGGAAAACTTATCTAGGGTAAAAGCTAGATTGAATTTTCAAAAGATCAAATGTTTTCATAAAGATCCAATTTCCTAAAGGATCTAAATTTTCATAGTCATGTGGGACTGTAAACCACATCATTACTACCATTGTTCATACCGCTGTATAGAAATCACTGATGTACAAAGTGTGAAGAATAAAGAAGTGATTCTAGTATTTTTATTTCAAGATTATATTGCTTGAGGATAAGCAACGCTCAAGTGTGGGAATATTTGATAATGCTAAAAACGAACATATATTTCATAGCATTATCCCTCAAGAAAGACAAGCTTTTAGTTGCAATTGTTCTATTTACAACTGATATTCGTTTGTATAATAAAAAGTGAAGACAAAAGACAGATTCGACGAATTGAAGACACAAACGACCAAAAAGCTCAAAAGTACAAAGTACAATCAAAGTGGTTCAAATTATTGATGAGAAACGTCTCAAAATTACAAGAGTACAAGACGCGAAACGCAAAGTACAAGATATTAAATTATACGAAAGGACGTTTGAAAATCCGAAACCGGGACCAAAGTCAACTTTCAACGCGCGACGCAGTTGAGCGAAAATTACAAGTCAACTATGCACATAAATATAATATAATATATAAATTATTCTTAAAATTATTTATATATTATATATATTTAATTAAACCGTCGGCAAGAAGAAAACAACAACATGTGAGCTCTCCCAGCTGGCCATGCGATCGCATGGTCAGGAAGTAGAAATGTCATGCGGTCGCATGACCCCAATATGCTGGCCACATCTATAAATTTCGCAGTTTTTGGCCAAATAAAACACATCTTTTTCTTCTCTTCATCTCAAACGTGTGTGTATATATATATATATATATATATATATATATATATATATATATATATATATATATATATATATATATATATATATTTTAATTTTAATTTTAATTTTAATAATAAGGGTATGTTAGCGAATGTTGTAAGGGTGTAAGTCGAAATTCTGTCCGTGTAACGCTACGCTATTTTTAATCATTGTAAGTTATGTTCAACCTTTTTAAATTATTGTCTCGTAGCTAAGTTATTATTATGCTTATTTAAGCCGAAATAATCATGATGTTGGGCTAAAATATTAAAATTGGGTAATTGGGCTTTGTACCATAATTGGGGTTTGGACAAAAGAACGACACTTGTGGAAATTAGACTATGGACTATTAATGGGCTTTATATTTGTTTAATTAAATGATAGTTTGTTAATTTAATATAAAGATTTACAATTGGATGTACCTATAAATAACCACATACACTCGATCGGACACGATGGGCGGGATATTTATAAGTACAAAAAATCGTTCATTTAACCGGACACGGAAATGGATTAATAGTTAATGGATTTATTAAAACAGGGGTGAATTATGTACAAGGACACTTGGCGTAATTGTTAACAAAGTATTAAAACCTTGGGTTACACGCAGTCGATATCCTGGTGTAATTATTAAACAAAGTATTAAGACCTTGTTACAGTTTAAGTCCCCAATTAGTTGGAATATTTGACTTCGGATATAAGGATAATTTGACGAGGACACTCGCACTTTATATTTATGACTGATGGATTGTTATGGACAAAAATCAGACGGACATATTGAATAATCCAGGACAAAGGACAATTAACCCATGAGAATAAACTAAAATCAACACGTCAAACATCATGATTATGGAAGTTTAAATAAGCATAATTCTTTTATTTTGTATTTAATTGCACTTTTAATTATCGTACTTTTTAATTATCGCAATTTTATTTATTGTCATTTTATTTATCATTTTAATTTATCGCATTTCCTTATCGTCATTTACTTTACGCTTTAAAATTAAGTTATATTTATTTTTAATATTTTACATTAGGTTTTAACTGCGACTAAAGTTTTAAAATCGACAAACCGGTCATTAAAAGGTAAAAACCCTCTTTTTACAAATATAGTTTTTAAAAATATAGCGTTAAACTTGGCTAAGATCCCTGTGGAACGAACCGGACTTACTAAAAACTACACTACTGTACGATTAGGTACACTGCCTATAAGTGTTGTAGCAAGGTTTAGGTATATCCACTCTATAAATAAATAAATAACTTGTGTAAAATTATATCGTATTTAATAGTATTTCCTTGTAAAAATATAACTATTTTGTACCCATTCGCTTTAACATCAATACCCTTGCCACGTCCGCTCCCGAACCTAAAAATATAAACAACGATAGGGTAAGCTAATTGCTTAGTGAATGCAATACTTATACGCATACATACATAATTCAATCACTTTCATACACCTACACAAACAACGCATATCATTAGCAAATCGCATAATCGTATAAACAAACGTACAAAGCTATAAAACTCACACAACCCAATATACACAATGTCGACATTCGATTCGATGGTGACCGACGAAAGTGTAACCGAAACGTTAACACTTACCAACACATCGCAACGCGTACGTGGCTGACGAAGAGCGGTAGGTTAAATAAATTAACCACTCACCACTACACACCAAAGACCGACGAAAAGTGTAACCGAAACGTTAACATTTACCTCATTCACAAGGATGACCGACGAAAAGCGAAATCGCGCGGTAAACAGTTACCATCCTCTGATAAGTGGCCAATGAAGAGTGAATCCTAACGGATAGCACTCACCACTCACCCCAACACACATGTGGCCGACGAAGAGAGGTAGGTCAATACGTTAACCACTCACCACATGCCTCAACCCAAATGTGGCCAACAAAGAGTTAATCCTTCCGGATATCACAGTTCACATAACGCAAACCAAACATAGCCAACGACGAGCTATCCATACGGATATCGCTCACCATATTTCACAACCCAATTGTCGCCCACGAAAAGTGAATCCTAACGGATATCACTTGCCACGTTGCACGCAAGCAACCAAATTATAATACATACAAGTATAAATATTCCACTCACCTCGATTACTTGAAGAGTCAATTCCGCTTGAGCTCCTAATCGTCTAAATGTAAATCACCAAAGTAATTCACAAACAAATAAGCTAAACACTCTAGCTTATACCCAAAACACCATAAGTGCAATTTTGACCAATTTGCACTTACTTCCATTTTGACTAAGTCAAATCTCGCCCAAATCACCCATAATCACAATCAACTAATGATTTGGTTCCAATATCACATTATACGCAATGTTTGATCAACAAAACACTTACTTGCACAATCTAACACTAAAACTCATTTTAACCAAATCTTTAGTCAAAACACCAAGTTGCAAATTTACACATCCAATCACTAGCAATCCAAGTCAACTAGTGATTTTATCAACAAATTTAGTTTACAACTAACAACATCATCATCCAATCCTAAACCCACCAATATTAGGGTTCTTACACCAAAACTTGACCCATTTACCCAAATCTTCCAAGAAATGGGGTTTACACTCACTTTAACACAAACCCTAGCATCATAAACGAATTAACACAACTAAATTTGAATTAGGGTTTTACCTTTTGAAGAAAACGAAGCTAGCACAACAACAACACAAGAAATGTGCTTCAATTTGATGAACACAAGCTTCCTCTTCCTCAATCCAAGCTCCATCTCTCTTGTTTCTCACTCTAAAACTTTTGGGTTTTGATGAGGTTGAAGATAAGAATGAGGATAAGGTTGGAAATGAGATCCCAATATGCCCTTTTGTGCTCCAAAACCGTCCCCAATGTGTAATTACCAAAATGCCCCTTTCTATCTTTAATAAAAAGAATAGAAGTGTTGATCAGGCGTCACCCGCGTCACGACCATTACTCCCGCGACACGGCTCCAAGCCTAATTCTAAATCAAAATTTTCTCAGCTTTTCTGTTTGTGATTCTCATGTAAATTTTGAAAATGCATAAGTGTTAGGTTGACTTTTAGTGGCAGTTTCTGATGCACACATTTACTGACTCTTTCGGGAACACTTTTTGATGCGTAAAATCCAGGGTCTTACATAAATCTATTATATAATATATAATTATATTATGGGAGGTGATCCGCACACACCAATTTTTGATTCATGTACACATAATTACCTAGTTTACCCTTAATTATACTTACACTAATAATATAAGTTAAACTCTTTCGAGGGGCATAAGTGTAATTTTATGAGACAAAAGTGTATATGGATCAAAAAGTGGTGTGTGAGAATCACCTCCATAATAATAATAATAATAATAATAATAATAATAATAATAATAATAATAATAATAATAATAATAATAATAATAATAATAATAATAATAATAATAATAATGTATTACTGTATTAGTTGGATAGAACGTTAGAATAAGGGACTTGTGTTGTAATGATCTCAGGACTTTGAGTGTTAAGAAATGGATGGACATTTTACATATAGAAAGGATAGTGTCATCGTTAAACTTAATGATAAATTATACTTGATTTTATACCTTTAATATATCAAAGTCATCTTAAAAGACTAATTCAACGTACTTAAAATATTAAGTAGTACTATTGACAAACAAATCAAAATTTTAATGTTAAATCTTTTTATAAATCCCGTGAAAATGTGAGTTTTAAACAAGTTAAATAATATTTAATAATCAGATATCGTAGGTTGTTCGTGGGTCGTGAAAACTGCGTGTTGTGGGCTGCGGGCATATATGTAAACTTATCAAATAGGTCTTTCAAGTCTTTTTTTTACAAGACCCTAGCGATAATGAAAAAATTTTGATGAGCATGTTGCATATATAAAGGATAGTGTCGTTGTTAAACTTAATGATAACTTATACTTGATTTTATACTTCATATAAATCACGACTATGAAAGCCATTGTAAAAGACATCAAAGGCATATGTTGATCTATTTGGTTGAGGCTGCAATTCATTTTGACATGTGGGAAGGGCTTACTCTACTAGTGTCTCGGCTTTTGGTTGAACGAGGTTTGCATGCTTGATCAATTTAATTCTCGGAGGGTTCCTTGCGAGAGTGAGAACTTGGTGTGGTACCTATTACTCGTCGGCGGGGCGGTTCGACGATACGTAGATGACTTTTGGGTGCCGGGGCATTCGGGAAGCGACAAGTCGCTTCTGACGAAGCTTCTAGAAGGCCTAATTCAACATACTTACAATATTAAGTAGTACTATTGATAAACAACAAAAATTTTAATGTTAAATTTTTTATAAGTCTCACGAAAGCGCGGATTTTAAACTAGTAATATATAATAAAAATAATATAATAATAATAATAAGACAAAATTACTTCCGTCGTCCTTGAACTTATAATGAAATCATAGTCGTCGTCCTTACAACTTTTTTTTGCGCTCGTCGTCATTGAACTTGCATTTTATAATTTATGTCGTCCTTCTGTTAACTATCTGTCTCTTTCCTCCGTTAACATTCAGCATGTGCCAAACATGTGACACCAATTATGTCATTTTCTCTCTTTGAAAGTTCAGGGACGACCGGCGTAATTTTGTCTTCTTCCCTTAAATAATTTTATTTATTTTTTCTTTTCGTTTTTCATTTTTCTTTCGTTTTTAAGACCCATTTTCTTACTTTTTTTTTCTTTTCTTTTCTCTCCTTTTTTTTCATGTTGGTGACATCAAGTAGGGTTGGTGTTGTAGTGACCCGAACTTTTCTATGTTTATATATATTAAATGAAATTGTTATTTACATGATTAAGTGTTTCCAACATGTTAAGCAATCAAACTTGTTAAGACTTGATTAATTGAAATAGGTTTCATATAGACAATTGACCACCCAAGTTGACCGATGATTCACGAACGTTAAAACTTGTAAAAACTATATGATGTCATATATATGGATATATATATATATATATAGTTAACATGGTATTATGATAAGTAAACATATCATTAAGTATATTAACAATGAACTACATATGTAAAAACAAGACTACTAACTTAAGGATTTCAAAATGAGGCATATATGTAACGATTATCGTTGTAACGACATTTAATTGTATATATATCATATTAAGATATATTAATACATCATAATATCAAGATAATGTAATAATTTAACATCTCTTTAGATATAATAAACAATGGGTTAACAACATTTAACAAGATCGTTAACCTAAAGGTTTCAAAACAACACTTACATGTAACGAATAACGATGACTTAACGACTCAGTTAAAATGTATATACATGTAGTGTTTTAATATATATTCATACACTTTTGAAAGACTTTAAGACACTTATCAAAGTACTTCTACTTAACAAAAATGCTTACAATTACATCCTCATTCATTTTCATCAACAATTCTACTCGTATGCACTCGTATTCATACTCGTACAATACCCAGCTTCTAAATGTATTTACTATTGGTATATACACTAAAATGATCAGCTCTTAGCAGCCTTTTTGAGTCACCTAACACATGTGGGAACCATCATTTGTCAACTAGCATGAAATATCTCATAAAATTACAAAAATATTAGTAATCATTCATTACTTATTTACAAGTAAACAAAATTACACATCCTTTATATCTAATTCATATACCAATGACGAAAAACACCTACAAACACTTTCATTCTTCAATTTTCTTCACCTAATTGATCTCTCTCAAGTTCTATCTTCAAGTTCAAAATGTTCTTCATAAATTCTATAAGTTTTAGTTTCATAAAATCAAGAATACTTCCAAGTTTGCTAGCTTACTTCCAATCTTGTAAAGTGATCATCCAACCTCAAGAAATCTTTCTTATTTACAGTAATATATCTTTCTAATACAAGGTAATACTCATATTTAAACTTTGATTCAATTTCTATAACTATAACAATCTTATTTCGAGTGGAAATCTTACTTGAACTTGTTTTCGTGTCATGATTCTGCTTCAAGAACTTTCAAGCTATCCAAGGATCCTTTGAAGCTAGATCTATTTTTATCATTTCCAGTAGGTTTATCTACTAAAATTAAGGTAGTGATGATGTTCATAACATCATTCGATTCATACATATAAAACTATCTTATTCGAAGATTTAAACTTGTAATCACCAGAACATAGTTTAGTTAATTCTAAACTTGTTCGTAAATAAAGTTAATCCTTCTAAATTGACTTTTAAAATCAACTAAACACATGTCCTATATCTATATGATATGCTAACTTAATGATTTAAAATCTGGAAACACGAAAAACACCGTAAAACCGGATATACGCCGTCGTAGTAACACCGCGGGCTGTTTTTGGTTAGTTAATTAAAAACTATGATAAACTTTGATTTAAAAGTTTTTCTTCTGGGAAAATGATTTTTCTTATGAACATGAAACTATATCCAAAAATCATGGTTAAACTCAAAGTGGAAGTATGTTTTTTTCCAAAATGGTCATCTAGACGTCGTTCTTTCGACTGAAATGACTACCTTTAAAAAAATGACTTGTAACCTGTATTTCCGACTATAAACTTATACTTTTTCTGTTTAGATTTATAAACTTAAGTTCAATATGAAACCATAGCAACTTGAAACACTCAAAACGGATTTAAAACGAAGAAGTTATGGGTAAAACAAGATTGGATAATTTTTCTTGTTATAGCTACGTGAAAATTTGTAACATATCTATATTAATCATATCCTAGCTAACTCATATTGTATTATGCATGTATTCTAATATCTTATGTAATCTTGTGATACCATAGACACGAATACAATGTTTTGACATATCATATCGACCCATCTATATATATATTTCGGAACAACCATAGACACTCTATATACAGTAATGTTGGAGTTAGCTATACAGGGTTGAGGTTGATTCCAAAATATTATATATACTTTGAGTTGTGATCTAGCCTGAGGCTTGTATACACGAGGTCGTGGATTGATTCTAGATAATATATATTGCTTTATTTTCTGTACATCTAACTGTGGACAACTAGTTGTAGGTTACTAACGAGGACAGCTGACTTAATAAACTTAAAACAGCTAAACGTATTAAAAATGTTGTAAATATATTTTGAACATATTTTGATATATATGTACATATTTGTTATAGGTTCGTGAATCGACCAGTGGCCAAGTCTTACTTCCCGACGAAGTAAAAATCTGTGAAAGTGAGTTATAGTCCCACTTTTAAAATCTAATATTTTGGGATGAGAATACATGCCGTTTTATAAATGTTTTACAAAATTGACACAAGTAAATGAAACTACATTCTATGGCTGGATTATTAAACCGAATATGCCCCTTTTTAGTCTGGTAATCTAAGAATTAGGGAACAGACACCCTAATTGACGCGAATCCTAAAGATAGATCTATTGGGCCCAACGAGCCCCATCCAAAGTACCGGATGCTTTAGTACTTCGAATTCATCATGTCCGAAGGGAGTTCCGGAATGATAGGGGATATTCTATATGCATCTTGTTAAGGTCGGTTACCAGGTTTTCACAATATGAATGATTTTTATCTCTATGTATGGGATGTATATTGAAATATGAAATCTTATGGTCTATTATTACGATTTGATAAATATAGGTTAAACCTATAACTTACCAACATTTTTGTTGACGTTTAAAGCTTGTTTATTCTCAGGTGATTATTAAGAGTTTTCGATGTTGCATGCTATTATATGGACAAGATTTGGTGTCAGCATGCTTGTATAATATTGTTTAAAACTGCATTCGAGATTTATTTTGTTGTAACATATTAATATTTGTAAACCAATATGTATTGGTAGTGTGCAAGTGTGATATTTGTTAGATTATCATTTTGGATAATCTAAGTGCTGTCTTGTTAACCTTGTCGATAAAATAAAGGTTATGGTTTGTTTTAAAAACGAATGCAGTCTTTGAAAAACGTCTCATATAGAGGTCAAAACCTCGCAACGAAATCAATTAATATGGAACGTTTATAATCAATATGAACGGGACATTTCAGTTGGTATCCGAGCGTTGGTCTTAGAGAACCAGAATTTTTGCATTAGTGTGTCTTACCGAGTTTGTTAGGATGCATTAGTGAGTCTGGACATCGACCGTGTTTTTCTTCAAAAAAAACGATTGCTTAACTTTTTCGTTGGAAACTATATATTATTAACATGTAAATATTATGTGATATATTAATCTCTTAACGTGTTTGATATTGTGTGATAGATGTCTACCTCTAGTACAAATCCCATCGACCCACCTAATAATAATGAAGAGTCGAATATACTTTGGGAAGATTCACAAATTCCCGAAGAAGAACCGGAAGAAGAGGAACCGGAAGAAGAGGAACCGGAAGAAGAGGAACCGGAAGAAGAGGAACGTAAAGAGGAGGAACCGGAAGAGGAAGAACTGGAAGAAGAAGAGGTTCCGGAGAAAGAAATATTGATACCTACAATAAATCGTTTAAATAAAAGAAAATCCTCAACCAACGGACCAAAGTCAATAATGGTCAATGGTGTTTCCGCCGAGGAAGAAAAATATTGGGAAGATTACCAATTTTCTGATGAATCGGATCCCGATGAGGATTCCGATGATGTTATAGAAATTACCTCGACCCAATTTAATAAAGGAAAAGAAAATAATAAGGGAAAAGGTATAAAAATAGAGAAACCTGATTCCAACCCCGATGAACTTTATATGTATCGGCAACGTCCGTATTTCCTAAAATGTAACAATAACCCGGGAACCTCTAAACCACCAGGTTTTTCTAAACCATTGTGGAAAATGACAGCTCGTATTAGGGGAGCATCATATATCCCTAGGAAATTAGCAAAATGAACCAAGTCCGAAGAAGAAGAAACGAGTGAGTCGGATTAAAGAGTTGTAATCATGTTGTGTAATATATGTAATATAGTGTGCTTGTGCTTTTTTGATAAATGTAAAATTGTTTGTATTGTTTGTTAATTATCTTTTATGAATCTAACTCTCGTCTATTTTTACAGTATAAAAACACAAAATGGACGTTAAGGGTAAACAACCGAATATTTTAGAAGACCTACCAGAGGATATGATTGATAAAATCTTGTCTAGAGTCGGTCAGAATTCATCAGCATAATTAGTTATGGCGAAATTAACTTGTCAAACATTTGAAAGACTTTCCAGAAATGCCTTAGTTTATAAAAGGCTTTCCTTTGATAGGTGGGGTATATCACATTGGGGAGACTGTAAGTTACGCCGTATTTTCTTTAAAGCGTTAAATGCGGGGAACCCAAATGCAATTTTTCGCTACGGGTTAAGAACCTATTTTGACTCAACATATCCCAACATAGGATTTCGTGAATTAGAAAGAGCTTCTAACATGCAACATAAAGAAGCATGTTATGCTTACGGGTTAGTGATGTTCGCTTCTCACCAAAGTGAGAAAAAGAACATCGAATTACAACTATTAAATGAAACATTCCCACAAGTGACGGACTCAGTAGTTGGGGTAAGAAATAAGGTTTTTAGATTGCGACGAGGCTGTTGGGCATTACGAAACCCTCGTCCTTTTGATGACATTACAACATGCTGCCTAGCCAATGGTCATAACGGTTACTTTCCACAAGATCAAGGATGGGAAGTCGTTTTAGTAAAACCAGAATGCATGACCTGTTTCTGGACTTATGAATTACGTGTCTTTATTGCCTTTGCTGAACAACTTGCGTATTAATTAGAATTACCTTTATAGCTACCGTATAGCAAGTTATTATGTGCTATATTTCATTCTATATGTATAATAGTGGTATTGTATGTTTGTAAAATATTGTATAAAAGTTTGAACGCGAAATATTATTGTAATAAGTTTTTCATATAGAATCGTAGTAGTTGAATTGTATAATAGCTACTAAGTATGAACTTAACGGGTAGGTACTACCCTAATTAAAACTATAAAATGCTAATATGAAGAAAAAGCTTTTATAAATAAGTTCATATTATGCTACGAAATACTATTGACTACTCTTAAATTCTATATGATTAACTCAATTCTTTTGGGATATTTTTGAAGGAAATGGCACCGGCGACTCGTCAGAATTTGAACATGAGCGAGGAAGACTTCCGTGTTTTCCTTGCAGCAAACATAGCCACAGTACAGGCTGCGATGCAAAATAACAATAACTCTAGATCTAGCAGTGGAACTAATTCCACAAGAAATCGTGTAGGATGCTCCTACAAAGAATTCACTGCCTGCAAAGCTTTGGAATTTGATGGAACCGAAGGACTAATTGGATTGAAACGGTGGACCGAGAAGGTCGAATCGGTATTTGCCATAAGTAAGTGTACTGAAGAGGACAAAGTTAAGTACGCTACGCATACCTTCACAGGTACTGCGTTAATGTGGTGGAACACCTATCTTGAACAGGTAGGACAATATGCTGATTACGCACTACCGTGGTCGGCATTCAAGCAATTGATGAACGAGAAGTTCCGTCCTAGAAACGAAGTCAATAAGCTCAAGGTAGAACTTAGAGAGTTACGAACACAAGGATTCGACATTACCACATATGAACGACGATTCACAGAGTTTTGCCTGTTGTGTCCGGGAGCGTTCGAAGATGAAGAAGAGAAGATCGACGCATTTGTAAAAGGGTTACCAGTAAGGATTCAAGAAGATGTGAGTTCACACGAGCCCACTTCCATACAGAAGGCAAGTCTAATGGCTCATAAACTCATAAATCAGATTGAGGGGAGAATTAAAGAACAGGCAGCCGAAGAAGCCAACACGAAACAACTCAAGAGGAAGTAGGAGGAAAACGGTGACAAGAGTCACCAGTACAACAACAATAACAATTATAACCACAACCGCAACAACAATCGCAACAATAACCGCAATCCTAACAATAACTACAACAAACGTGCCAACAACAACAACAACTACAACAACCGTCTCAACAACAATAACAATCCCAATAACAACCTCAATAACAATAAACAACAGAAACAACCATGCTTCAGGTGTGCAGAGTACCATCCGAATGTGTTTTGCACAACAGTTTGCACCAAGTGTAAGAGAAGTGGTTATGGCGCGGCAAAATGTGAGATTTACGGACCAAAGAACAACAAAAATAAGGAAACAAATAAGGTCGGAACAAATAATGCCGACGTAGTTTGTTATAAATGTGGAAAACCGGGCCACATTATTAGAAATTGCCCAAACCAAGGGAATACTAATGGGCAAGACCGCGGAAGAGTTTTCAATATTAATGCGGCAGAAGCGCAGGAAGACCCGGAGCTTGTTACGGGTACGTTTCTTATTGACAATACATCTGCTTATGTTTTATTTGATTCGGGTGCGGATAGAAGCTATATGAGTATAGATTTTTGTGCTAAATTAAGTTGCCCATTGACGCCTTTGGATAGTAAATTTTTACTCAAATTAGCAAACGGTAAATTAATTTCAGCAGATAATATATGTCGGGATAGAGAAATTAAACTAGGGGATGAAACGTTTAAAATTGATTTAATACCAGTCGAGTTAGGGAGTTTTGATGTAATAATTGGCATGGACTGGTTGAAAAAGGTGATAGCAGAGGTCGTTTGTTACAAAAATGCGATTCGCATTATGCGTGAAAAGGGAAAACCTTTAATGGTGTACGGAGAAAAGAACAATGCGAAATTAAATCTTATTAGTAGTTTGAAGGTGCAAAAACTAATAAGAAAAGGTTGTTACGTCATTCTAGCACACATCAAGGAAGTTAAACCTGAAGAAAAGAACATCAGTGATGTTCCCGTCGCAAAAGAATTTCCCGATGTATTTCTGAAAGAATTACCGGGATTACCACCACATCGATCCGTTGAATTTCAAATAGATCTTGTACCAGGAGCTGCACCAATAGCTCGTGCTCCATACAGACTCGCACCCAGCGAAATGAAAGAATTACAAAGTCAGTTACAAGAATTTTTAGAGCGTGGTTTTATTCGACTAAGTACATCACCATGGGGAGCTCCTGTTTTGTTTGTCAAGAAGAAGGATGGTACATTTAGGTTGTGTATCGACTACCGAGAGTTGAACAAACTTACCATCAAGAACCGCTACCCACTACCGAGAATTGACGACTTATTTGATCAACTACAAGGCTCGTCGGTTTATTCGAAGATTGATTTACGTTCTGGGTATCATCAAATGCGGGTGAAGGAGGATGATATTCCAAAGACTGTTTTTAGGATGCGTTACGGTCATTACGAGTTTATGGTTATGCCGTTTGGGTTGACCAACGCACCAGCTATGTTCATGGACCTCATGAACCGAGTGTGTGGACCATACCTTGACAAGTTTGTCATTGTTTTCATCAATGACATACTTATTTACTCAAAGAATGACCAAGAGCATGAAGAACATTTGAGAAAAGTGCTAGAGTTGTTAAGGAAGGAAAAACTGTACGCTAAGTTTTCAAAGTGTGCATTTTGGTTGGAAGAAGTTCAATTTCTCGGTCACATGGTGAACAAAGAAGGTATTCAGGTGGATCCAGCAAAGATTGAAACCGTTGAAAAATGGGAAACTCCGAAAACTCCAAAGCATATACGCCAATTTTTAGGACTGGCTGGTTACTACAGAAGGTTCATCCAAGACTTTTCCAGAATAGCAAAACCCTTGACGTATTAACGCATAAAGGGGAGAAATTTGAATGGAAAGATGAACAAGAAAAAGCGTTTCAATTGTTAAAGAAAAAGTTAACTACGGTACCTATATTGTCATTACCTGAAGGGAATGATGATTTTGTGATATATTGTGACGCCTCAAAGCAAGGTCTCGGTTGTGTATTAATGCAACGAACGAAAGTAATTGCTTATGCATCTAGACAATTGAAGATTCACGAGCAGAATTATACGACGCATGATTTGGAATTAGGCGCGGTTGTTTTTGCATTAAAGACTTGGAGGCACTACTTATATGGGGTCAAAAGTATTATATATACCGACCACAAAAGTCTTCAACACATATTTAATCAGAAACAACTTAACATGAGGCAGCGCAGGTGGATTGAGTTGTTGAATGATTACGACTTTGAGATTCGTTATCACCCGGGGAAGGCAAATGTGGTAGCCGACGCCTTGAGCAGAAAGGACAGAGAACCCATTCGAGTAAAAGCTATGAATATAATGATTCACAATAACTTTACTACTCAAATAAAGGAGGCGCAACAAGGAGTTTTAAAAGAAGGAAATTTAAAGGATGAAATACCCAAAGGATCGGAGAAGCATCTTAATATTCAGGAAGACGGAACCCGGTATAGGGTTGAAAGAATTTGGGTACCAAAATTTGGAGATATGAGAGAAATGGTACTTAGAACAACAACAACAACAACAACAACAACAATACCCAATACCACATGAGTGGTGTATGGGGGAGGTAATATGTATACAATCCTTCCCCTATCCGAGAATAAAGATAAGTCATTTTTCCACCCAGAGTGAAACACTCTTAAGAGTAGAGAAAGTCATCCCTCTCTTTATTCGACGGATAAAGAGATTGTTTCCGAGAGGACCTCCGGCCTTTAAGTAGGAAAAAGGTTTTATTTTTAAAAAATAATAATAATAATAGACACCATGAAAATGGTAGAATCAAATTTCCATGGGTTTTAAATCCTGCCTGGAATTTAATTTAGGCTCTAAGAGTCAGTCAAGTTGTCATCAAATCGACGATTGCAGTCGACTCGATAGAGCCATCAGAAATGGTACTTAGAGAAGCTCATAAAACCAGATACTCAATACATCCTGGAACGGGGAAGATGTACAAGGATCTCAAGAAACATTTTTGGTGGCCGGGTATGAAAGCCGATGTTGCTAAATATGTAGGAGAATGTTTGACGTGTTCTAAGGTCAAAGCTGAGCATCAGAAACCATCAGGTCTACTTCAACAACCCGAAATCCCGGAATGGAAATGGGAAAACATTACCATGGATTTCATCACTAAATTGCCAAGGACTGCAAGTGGTTTTGATACTATTTGGGTAATAGTTGATCATCTCACCAAATCAGCACACTTCCTGCCAATAAGAGAAGATGACAAGATGGAGAAGTTAGCACGACTGTATTTGAAGGAAGTCGTCTCCAGACATGGAATACCAATCTCTATTATCTCTGATAGGGATAGAAGATTTATTTCAAGATTCTGGCAGACATTACAACAAGCATTAGGAACTCGTCTAAACATGAGTACTGCCTATCATCCACAAACTGATGGGCAGAGCGAAAGGACGATATAAACACTTGAAGACATGCTACGAGCATTTGTTATTGATTTCAGAAACAGTTGGGATCGACATATACCGTTAGCAGAATTTTCCTACAACAACAGCTACCATTCAAGTATTGAGATGACACCGTTTGAAGCACTTTATGGTAGAAAGTGTAGGTCTCCTATTTGTTGGAGTAAAGTAGGGGATAGACAGATTACGGGTCCGGAGATAATACAAGAAACTACCGAGAAGATCATCCAAATTCAACAACGGTTGAAAACCGCCAAAGTCGACAAAAGAGCTACGCTGACATTAAAAGAAAAGATATAGAATTTGAAATTGGAGAGATGGTCATGCTTAAAGTTTCACCTTGGAAAGGCGTTGTTCGATTTGGTAAAAGAGGGAAATTAAATCCAAGGTATATTAGACCATTCAAGATTATTGATCGTGTCGGACCAGTAGCTTACCGACTTGAGTTACCTCAACAACTCGCGGCTGTACATAACACTTTCTGTGATGCCCCGTACAAAACCATCGTGTACGAATCATCAACGACAGGATCATTACAAGGTTAAGTACTATATGCTGTAATTAAAGAAGTTGCATTCATGATCAAAAGCTGATGTCATAACCGACATCAAATGTTTTACATTTCAAAAGCATGCTTCACTAAGTAGAAGCAAATAATAAGTGTACGTGACCACAATGGTCGTTACAAGTCATAGTTCAAAAGTACGAATGTTTGAATGCAAAGTAAAGTAGTTCATGCGTGGACAACTCTAAGCAGCGGGTTCTACAGCACGACTAGTACACAGCGGAAGCAACCTCAAGCACCTGAGAAATACATGCTTAAAAACGTCAACACAAAGGTTGGTGAGCTATAGTTTAAGTATAACAGTATGTAAGGTAGGCCACGAGATTTCAGTGCTACAAAGAGCGTTTCAAAACAGTATGATAAAGTATATGTTAACCGTGGGCACTTGGTAACTAACTTAACGTTTAAAATACCCCCTGAAAGTACACTTGGCGAGTGTGTATGTTTACGAAGTATTAAACACTCGTTGACTGCTAGCGCGACTAGCCCGAGTGGGGATGTCAAACCCTATGGATCCATATCTAAGATTCGCGTTCACCGGTTCATAAACCAATGATTAAACGTTATCGAGCTAAAGGGAATGTTTCTGCCGTTATATAACCCACACATATATAAGTTTAAGTATCGTGCCTAGTATGTAAAACATAAAATCCGCATGTATTCTCAGTTCCCAAAATAAGTTAAAGTAAAAAGGGAATGCTATAACTCACAATGATATGTAGCGGTAAAGTAGTAGTCGGGAAAGGTGTGCAAGTAAATGGTCCGAAGTCCTCAACCTAAGTCAAATAGTACTAAGTCAGTAAATCATCTTAATAGGTTTAAAAGTATGTATTTAAGGTCTTAAGGGTCATCATCATTCATCATCAAACAAAAGGCGTAAAGTAAGTTTCGTTTATGAAAGTAGTTTAAAACAAAGGCTGATTTGATCAGTCAGCACGGCCTCTACCCTTACTGAATTAAGGTGAGACCAGTGGTCATGGCTCCGTCTATGAGTCCCTTAAGTGTGGTAAAATTTACAGAAGCAAACTCGTCTTGGTTTGACCGTGGCGACGGTCTAAGTGCGAGTAGGTCAGAAATTTCTGCACAACGTTAAAGGACATAGTAACGATCGGAGGGCCATAAATCCTAAACCGTAACTCGGATTAAGACGAGTCCTATATGAAAAGTTATCTAATCGAAAAGTTCTATCTAAAAATAAAGGTTAGAATAGCCCAGGTCTACTGGTCTGTTCCAGAAGCATCAGGTCAGTAGGTTTTGGACAGAACAGTGAGTTTAAAAGGGTTCCGGTGGTCTTGGTGCTTGATGTTCATCATGGTTCTCATCCTTGATGCATATAGCTTCAAGTGTACAACTCATTGATGTATCTACATCATCTTAACCAAGTCTTGACCATCATAACCCATGTGCAAGTCTAAGGCATGAAGCACAACTCACTTAAGAGTTGTATGAAGTTTGATGAACCAAAGTTGCATCAAGGTCTTAGATCTAACACATACATGGACTTTAAAGCTAATAACAAGTTACAAACTTGAAAGTAAACTAACTAATCAAGATCATAAGTAGTAGAACATAGTTCTTAGTTTGATCTTGAAGATCCAAGACTCAAAAGTCTAGATCCAAAGTTATATTTAAGGAAAACTTATTTGTGTGTTCTTGAACTTTCAAAGTTAACTTAATTTGTTCAAGAGATATGAGATCAAGACTAACTTGTAGTACTTGACCATATAAACTAACTACATGAAATTAAAGTGTATAAAATAAAGAAACAAGTTAATTAAACAAGTAATTAGTTCAAGGGTTGCTCATACATTAAAGATTCAATCAAAGTTGATCTTTAAGTAAAGTAAACTTTAAGTTTACTTCCATGACTTACAAGTATGATTTCAACAACAATGAACTTATATCTTTTGAAACAATATATGTAGAACATAAACTAGTAAGTTTAGTTCTTGTGTTCTTGATGAATACAAGATATTATGAAGAATCAAGACTAGGAAGTTAGATTCTTGGAACTAAGTAAGATTAACTAACAATTTCATGAAACAAACTAACAAGTAAACAAACAACAAATGATGATGATGATTCATGTATGTATTTAGTTTTAAGACAAAGGAAAGAAGAAGAGAAAAATTGCTCTAGTTACTTACAAGAAAGGGAGCAAAAGAGAGAAAGGAATGAAAGAAAAGTTGAGAGGATTTGCAAGTAAAGTGTGTGTTTGAATGAGAGGGAATACAAGTGAAGTAGTATTACATAAAATGAAACAAAAAAAAGCACTCCCAAGGCCTAAAAGTTTTGGCCAGCTGCAGCTCACAAGGGGGGGAGGCAATTGTTTGATGGTTACAAGCATGTGGTTGTCCTTAAAGGTGGTTAAAATGGGTGCATGCATGGGAAGAACAACTAACTTGATTCCTTACAAAGTTAACCAACTAGTTACAAGTTAAAGTGATACTTACACTTTGAAAGAGTGGGCTAACTAAGCCCACTTAAAGGTAGGGTGGGCTTACTAGTCTTAATTCATGAGTCCATTAACTAATCAAAGCCCAAGTTCAAATAAATCACAAGTTAAACCAATTAAAGCCCAAGTAACTAACTAATAGCCATAGTTAATCAAAATGATTAATAAAACTTAATCATGAATGCAAATAATATCTAGAAATATTATTCGTGAAGTTTTGTGTGTCACAAAGACGTTTCGGGCACTTAAAAGTCAAGTACGGGCAATCATGGCAACATGTAAATGTAATAACATACATTCATTTAAACACGCGTATTAATAATAATAATTATTAATAAAATAACGTTGGAATTTCCAGGGTCGTTACATTACCTACCTGTTAAAGAAAATTTCGTCCCGAAATTTAAGCTGAGGTAGATGGAGGAGTCGGGAAAAGGTGAAGATACTTCCGCATCATTTGATCCTCTCGTTCCCAAGTAAACTCAGGTCCTCGTTTGGCATTCCATCGTACTCAGACGATCGGAATCTTATTGCGTTTCAAAGTTTTGATCTCACGATCCATAATTTCAACAGGTTCCTCCACAAAGTGGAGTTTGTCAACAATTGTAAGTTCTTCCAGTGGTATGATAAGTTCAGGTGCAGCAAGACACTTCTTCAAGTTTGACACGTGGAAGGTAGGATGAACTGAGCTCAATTGTGCTGGTAAATCCAAACGATATGCAACGGGTCCAACACGTTCTAGGATTTCAAAAGGACCAATGTATCGTGGGTTTAACTTTCCACGTTTTCTAAAATGGATCACACCTTTCCAAGGTGCAACCTTCAACATTATACGATCACCAACGTTGTATTCAAAGTCTTTACGTTTAAGATCGGCATAACTCTTTTGGCGATCACGGGCAGTCTTAAGTCTAGCTTGAATCTGAGCAATCTTCTCCGTGGTTTCGTGGACTACCTCGGGTCCGGTGATTTGATTTTCGTCTACCTCGGCCCAACAAATAGGAGATCGGCACTTACGGCCATACAATGCTTCGAAAGGTACAGCATTAATGCTTGAGTGATAACTGTTGTTGTACGAGAATTCGGCGAGTGGCAAATGTCTTTCCCAGGCCTTTCCAAAATCAATGACACATGCACGTAACATGTCTTCCAAGGTCTGAATCGTTCGTTCACTTTGCCCGTCAGTCTGAGGATGATAAGCAGTGCTCATGTCGAGACGAGTTCCCATGGCTTCTTGCAAAGAACGCCAAAATCTAGAGGCAAAACAGGGATCGCGATCTGAGATGATCGATAAAGGTACACCATGGCGAGACACAACCTCTTTAATGTATAATTGAGCAAGTCTTTCCATCGTATCAGTTTCCTTCATCGCTAGAAAATGTGCAGATTTGGTAAGGCGGTCAACAATAACCCAAATAGTATCGTATCCGCCCACCGTCTTTGGTAGCTTAGTAATGAAATCCATTGTGATCCTTTCCCACTTCCATTGTGGGATTTCCGGCTGTTGAAGTAACCCAGAAGGTCTCTGATGTTCAGCCTTAACTTTCGAACAAGTCAAACACTTCTCAACATAAGTTGCAACGTCCTTCTTAAGATTCGGCCACCAATACTGTTCTTTAAGGTCGTGGTACATTTTACCCGCTCCAGGATGAATCGAATATCTCGATTTATGTGCTTCATCAAGTATCAGGTTTCGTAGATCTCCATAATAAGGTACCCAAATTCTTCCGGCATAACATCGGAGTCCAGACTCCCTAACCTTGAATCGAGAGACAAGTATGTTCAAATGTTCGTGAGATATATTCTCCTCCTTGAGAGCCTCAACTTGGGCTACTCTGATCTGGCTGTTGAGGTTCGAATGGATGGTGATGTTCAGAGCCCTAATACGAAGAGGCGTCGTCCTCTCCTTTCGGCTTAAAGCGTCAGCTACAACATTGGCCTTGCCAGGGTGATAACGGAGTTCACAATCGTAGTCGTTAAGCGTCTGGATCCATCGACGCTGTCTCATATTCAGTTGCTTCTGATCAAAGATGTGCTGGAGACTTTTGTGATCGGTGAAGATAGTGCTCTTAGTTCCATACAAATAATGTCTCCACAATTTGAGTGCAAAGACAACGGCTCCAAGTTCAAGATCATGTGTAGTGTAGTTCCGCTCGTGAATCTTCAATTGGCGGGAGGCATAGGCAATAACCTTTAATCGTTGCATCAGTACACAACCAAAACCACTCTTTGATGCATCACAATAAACAACGAAATCGTCACTGCCTTCGAGAAGCGATAGGATAGGTGCGGAGGTTAACTTCTTCTTCAAAGTTTGAAATGATGATTCGTGTGCGGGTTCCCAAATGAACTTCTTACCCTTGTGAGTCAGTGCGGTCAAAGGACGCGCAATCAGAGAAAATCCTTCGATGAATCTTCGGTAATAACCGGTGAGACCTAGGAATTGGCGAATATGCGTTGGAGTAGTGGGGGTCTCCCACTTGCTGATGGCTTCAATCTTGGCGGGATCAACTTTGAAACCCTGGTCGCTTACAACATGACCCAAAAATTGTACTTCCTTCAACCAAAATTCACACTTGGAGAATTTGGCGTAAAGTTGCTCTTGTCTTAAGAGTTCAAGCACTAATCGGAGGTGTTGCTCATGTTCTTCTTCGCTCTTAGAGTAGATGAGGATATCATCTATGAAGACGATAACAAACTTATCCAAGTACGGCTTGCAGACACGATTCATGAGGTCCATGAACACGGCAGGTGCATTTGTCAAACTGAATGGCATCACAAGAAACTCATAATGACCATAACGGGTTCTGAATGCAGTCTTCATCACGTCACTTTCCTTCACCCTCAACTGGTGATAGCCGGATCGCAAATCGATCTTTGAATAAATGCTCGATCCTTGTAGTTGATCAAAAAGATCATCAATTCGCGGAAGAGGATACCGATTCTTGATTGTCAATTTGTTGAGCTCACGGTAGTCGATACACATACGAAAGGATCCATCCTTCTTCTTCACAAACAGAACAGGTGCGCCCCAAGGCGAGAAACTTGGTTGGATAAACCCTCGATCTAACAGCTCTTGTAGTTGACTCTGTAATTCTTGCATCTCGGAAGGTGCGAGTCTATAAGGTGCGCGAGCTACAGGTGCAGCTCCTGGCACTAAATCAATCTGAAATTCTACGGCTCTCGGCGGTGGTAACCCAGGCAATTCCTCTGGGAAGACATCGGAAAATTCGTTCACAATTCGAACGTCGTTCACGCTCTTCACCTCAGTTTCTACCGCTTTCACATGTGCTAGGACAGCAAAGCGTCTCTTCTTCATAATCTTTTGTGCTTTCACGCAACTAATGAGGTTCAACTTCGAGGTACATCTCTCTCCATAGATAACCAGTGGTTCGCCATCTCCTTGTGGTATGCGAAGTGCTTTATCTCCACAGATAACATCGGCCTTTATCTTGCTCAACCAATCCATACCGACGATCACGTCAAAACTTCCCAGTTTGATAGGTATCAAATCAATTTCGAAATCTGCACCAGCTATGTTGATAATAGCTCCATGACTAATATGGTCAACCTTTTCAAGTTTTCCATTGGCGACCTCGACAAGCATACTTTCTTTTAACGGGACTAATGACCAATTAATCTTATCGCAAAAATGTCTACATACATAACTTCTATCCGCACCAGTATCAAACAAGACAGAAGCTAAAAGATTGTTGATTTTGAATATACCTGTCACCAAGTCGGGGTTATCGCGTGCATCCCTTGCATTAACATTAAAAGCTCTAGCACGCGGAGGTCCGCCATCCTTTCATTTGTTCGGGCACTCGTTTCTGAAATGGCCCGTCTGCCCGCATTCGTAACACTTTTTCGGCCCGTTGGTGTTCGGCCTCCCTGTCATCGTGGTAGTCTTGCGGTCTCTACTGATGTGCCCGCTCTTCTTGCACTTCTCACAAACAGCATTACAATACCCGGTGTGGTGCTTGTAGCACCTCTTGCATTGTGGTAGCGTGCCTTTGTAGTTCGGGTTAGAGTTGTTGTTGTTGGGGTTGGGGTTGTTGTTGTTTTGCCTGAACCCTTCATGTCGCTTCGCCGGGTTTTGATCATAGTTTCTACCCCTGTTGTTGTTATTGTTGTTGTGGTTGTTATCCCATTTCCTCTTTTCGCTACTACCAGCTTCAAACTTAGCCTTCTCCGGCTCATCAATAAGGATCTGATTCATGAGAGTATGCGCCATGCGCATTGCTTCGGGAACATTCGGTGGTTTGGATGAGGTGACATTTCCTTTGATGGACTTAGGAAGTCCCGAGAAGTATTTCTCCATGCGCTTGAATTCGGGGGTGACCATGGTCGGACACATAAGAGCCAACTCCAAAAACCTACGGTTGTAACTGTTAAGGTCGTTCCTTACGGCCTTCAACTGCATGAACTCAATTTCCATCTTCTGAATTTCGGTTCTTGGACAATACTCATCAATCATAGCCGCCTTGAATTCCTCTCATGGCGTAGCATACGCCTCATCGATACCTTCCGCTTGAGCTAACGTGTTCCACCACGTTAGCGCGCCGTCAGATAGCGTGCAAGATGCAAACTTGGTCTTATTATCCTCCGAACAGTTGCTAACTCGGAATACCGATTCAAGTTTTTCGAACCATCTGGTGAGACCAACTGGTCCCTCGGTGCCGCTGAAGTTATGCGGTTTGCAGCTCTGGAATTCCTTGTATGTACACCCATTTCGAACGGGTGGGATAACTGGTGGTGGTGGCGGTGGAGCTTGGAGATTTCTTTCTGCTAGGGCTGCAGCGACCCGTTCGCTGATCATGTCCTCAATCTGGGCGGCGGTAGGTGTGGTTCTTCCGTTGGCCATGATATTCTAAACAAAAATTTTGACCCAAGTCAAAATCCAGCATTCGATATGTGGTAATAATACAGTATATAGTGACCAACATGGAATCAAAACATCACATGTTATTAAATAATGCATCTAGGTACAAATACCACAGAATCATCGTACAACAATGTAAATAGAATATCGTGCAAGAATTAAATAATGCAAAGTTCCAATCATTAATAATAATAAGTTTCATACATCTGATTAAGTTCGTACAATACATATGAAATACATGAAATTATATCTAGATTACATCATGAAATCTAAATACAAAGTCCTACGGTGAAGGCGGGTGAACTGCTCCTCGAGCCAACTGCTCCTCGAGCTCAGTGACTCGAGCTCGGAGAGTCTCAATCTCCCTCATAAGTTCCTCGTTAGAGGGAGCTGGTGGGGCAGGCGGTGCAGGTGGGGCGGGTGATGCGGGTGGTGCCGGTGGTGCTGATGTAGATGGTCCGGCTCCGGAGGTAGACGGTACGTCCCTAGATGTAAGTGGTCTGTATCTAAATCTAGGTGGTACGGTTCCAGGAATAGTCAATACGTAATGGGGAACCTTACGTATCTGTGGGTCAGCAGGGTATGGCATAACTCGTTTACGAGCAGTAACCCTACGACGATGGCCAAAAGCATCAGTAAAAGCACGACCTCCATTCACCCCTGGAATGACGGTGCCGTCGGAACGGTACCGCTTCTTCGACGGGGTGGAGGGTGCCTGAATAGGTCTATCAGCAGGATCCTCATCATCGCTGGAGTCGTCCGATGATGAAGAATCGGCGGATGACGGGTCATCCGAATCGTGTGGTGGTGACACTGGTGGCTGAGCTGGTAATCCGAAGCGTCCGAAGGCGGCCAACATCTGTCTGTGTCTGCCTGGCGGAATCACGACTAAACGTCCGTCGGGAGTGCGTCGGCAAGGCGTGCGCATGTGGTTACGAAACGGCCCTTCCCCGAACTCCGCGGGGATCTCAATACCACCAATGCGGGGCTGTGACCTCGGGGGTCCGGGAGCAGACACTGGGGCAGGTGCACTAGTACCAGCTCCGGAAGTAGAAGCGCCGGGATCACTAGTGGGTGTCGGGGCCGGTGTATCGGCAGTAGCAGCAGCAGGTGTAGCAGTAGGTAGGGCGACGGGGTCTGAGTCTGTACTGCCCGAAATGCCAGCAGGTGGAACATCCGACATCTGAACAAGGAAAAATAAATTTTTCCATGTCAGTATGTCATAAAGCAAGCAAATAATAGGCCAACAGTTTAAATCATGTATAATAATAAGTAGCATGGCAATATCAGTAATCGTAAGAAACTAGCATGCAATCGAAAGCAAGTAATAGCATGCAGTATTGAAATCATGTAGTAGCATACGACATATAGCAGTAACAGTAAGCAGCAGCATGCAGTAAGTTTAGCGGAAACAAGTAAACTAGCAAGTTGTAGATTAGTCCTATTAGTGAATCCTACTCGGGTCGGTCTTAGACTAACTAATGCAACCTAATTCCCTACAACCAATGCTCTGATACCAAATGTGATGCCCCGTACAAAACCATCGTGTACGAATCATCAACGACAGGATCATTACAAGGTTAAGTACTATATGCTGTAATTAAAGAAGTTGCATTCATGATCAAAAGCTGATGTCATAACCGACATCAAATGTTTTACATTTCAAAAGCATGCTTCACTAAGTAGAAGCAAATAATAAGTGTACGTGACCACAATGGTCGTTACAAGTCATAGTTCAAAAGTACGAATGTTTGAATGCAAAGTAAAGTAGTTCATGCGTGGAAAACTCTAAGCAGCGGGTTCTACAGCACGACTAGTACACAGCGGAAGCAACCTCAAGCACCTGAGAAATACATGCTTAAAAACGTCAACACAAAGGTTGGTGAGCTATAGTTTAAGTATAACAGTATGTAAGGTAGGCCACGAGATTTCAGTGCTACAAAGAGCGTTTCAAAACAGTATGATAAAGAATATGTTAACCGTGGGCACTTGGTAACTAACTTAACGTTTAAAATACCCCCTGAAAGTACACTTGGCGAGTGCGTATGTTTACGAAGTATTAAACACTCGTTGACTGCTAGCGCGACTAGCCCGAGTGGGGATGTCAAACCCTATGGATCCATATCTAAGATTCGCGTTCACCGGTTCATAAACCAATGATTAAACGTTACCGAGCTAAAGGGAATGTTTCTGCCGTTATATAACCCACACATATATAAGTTTAAGTACTCGTGCCTAGTATGTAAAACATAAAATCCACATGTATTCTCAGTTCCCAAAATAAGTTAAAGTAAAAAGAGAATGCTATAACTCACAATGATATGTAGCGGTAAAGTAGTAGTCGGGAAAGGTGTGCAAGTAAATGGTCCGAAGTCCTCAACCTAAGTCAAATAGTACTAAGTCAGTAAATCGTCTTAATAGGTTTAAAAGTATGTATTTAAGGTCTTAAGGGTCATCATCATTCATCATCAAACAAAAGGCGTAAAGTAAGTTTCGTTTATGAAAGTAGTTTAAAACAAAGGATGACTTCGATCAGTCACCACGGCCTCTACCCTTACTGAATTAAGGTGAGACCAGTGGCCATGGCTCCGTCTATGAGTCCCTTAAGTGTGGTAAAATTTACAGAAGCAAACTCGTCTTGGTTTGACCGTGGCGACGGTCTAAGTGCGAGTAGGTCAGAAATTTCTGCACAACGTTAAAGGACATAGTAACGATCGGAGGGAAATAAATCCTAAACCGTAACTCGGATTAAGACGAGTCCTATATGAAAAGTTATCTAATCGAAAAGTTCTATCTAAAAATCAAGGTTAGAACAGCCCAGGTCTACTGGTCTGTTCCAGAAGCATCAGGTCAGTAGGTTTTGGACAGAACAGTGAGTTTAAAAGGGTTCCGGTGGTCTTGGTGCTTGATGTTCATCATGGTTCTCATCCTTGATGCACATAGCTTCAAGTGTACAACTCATTGATGTATCTACATCATCTTAACCAAGTCTTGACCATCATAACCCATGTGCAAGTCTAAGACATGAAGCACAACTCACTTAAGAGTTGTATGAAGTTTGATGAACCAAAGTTGCATCAAGGTCTTAGATCTAACACATACATGGACTTTAAAGCTAATAACAAGTTACAAACTTGAAAGTAAACTAACTAATCAAGATCATAAGTAGTAGAACATAGTTCTTAGTTTGATCTTGAAGATCCAAGACTCAAAAGTCTAGATCCAAAGTTATATTTAAGGAAAACTTATTTGTGTGTTCTTGAACTTTCAAAGTTAACTTAATTTGTTCAAGAGATATGAGATCAAGACTAACTTGTAGTACTTGACCATATAAACTAACTACATGAAATTAAAGTGTATAAAATAAAGAAACAAGTTAATTAAACAAGTAATTAGTTCAAGGGTTGCTCATACTTTAAAGATTCAACCAAAGTTGATCTTTAAGTAAAGTAAACTTTAAGTTTACTTCCATGACTTACAAGTATGATTTCAACAACAATGAACTTATATCTTTTGAAACAATATATGTAGAACATAAACTAGTAAGTTTAGTTCTTGTGTTCTTGATGAATACAAGATATTATGAAGAATCAAGACTAGGAAGTTAGATTCTTGGAACTAAGTAAGATTAACTAACAATTTCATGAAACAAACTAACAAGTAAACAAACAACAAATGATGATGATGATTCATGTATGTATTTAGTTTTAAGACAAAGGAAAGAAGAAGAGAAAAATTGCTCTAGTTACTTACAAGAAAGGGAGCAAAAGAGAGAAAGGAATGAAAGAAAAGTTGAGAGGATTTGCAAGTAAAGTGTGTGTTTGAATGAGAGGGAATACAAGTGAAGTAGTATTACATAAAATGAAACAAAAAAAGCACTCCCAAGGCCTAAAAGTTTCGGCCAGCTGCAGCTCACAAGGGGGGGAGGCAATTGTTTGATGGTTACAAGCATGTGGTTGTCCTTAAAGGTGGTTAAAATGGGTGCATGCATGGGAAGAACAACTAACTTGATTCCTTACAAAGTTAACCAACTAGTTACAAGTTAAAGTGATACTTACACTTTGAAAGAGTGGGCTAACTAAGCCCACTTAAAGGTAGGGTGGGCTTACTAGTCTTAATTCATGAGTCCATTAACTAATCAAAGCCCAAGTTCAAATAAATCACAAGTTAAACCAATTAAAGCCCAAGTAACTAACTAATAGCCATAGTTAATCAAAATGATTAATAAAACTTAATCATGAATGCAAATAATATCTAGAAATATTATTCGTGAAGTTTCGTGTGTCACAAAGACGTTTCGGGCACTTAAAAGTCAAGTACGGGCAATCATGGCAACATGTAAATGTAATAACATACATTCATTTAAATACGCGTATTAATAATAATAATTATTAATAAAATAACGTTGGAATTTCCAGGGTCGTTACACTTTCCACGTCTCGAATTTGAAGAAATGTTTTGCTAAAGAAGATCTCACTATTCCGTTAGACGAAATCCAAATCAACGACAAACTTCAATTCATCGAAGAACCCGTCGAAATAATGGACTGTGAGGTTAAAAGACTTAAGCAAAACAAGATACCAATTGTTAAGGTTCGATGGAATGCTCGTAGAGGACCCGAGTTCACCTGGGAACGAGAAGATCAGATGAAGAAGAAATACCCGCACTTATTTCCAGAAGATACGTCAACACCTCCAACTGCTTAAAATTTCGGGACGAAATTTATTTAACGGGTAGGTACTGTAGTGACCCGAACTTTTCCATGTTTATATATGTTAAATTAAATTGTTATTTACATGATTAAGTGTTTCCAACATATTAAGCAATCAAACTTGTTAAGACTTGATTAATTGAAATAGGTTTCATATAGACAATTGACCACCCAAGTTGACCGGTGATTCACGTTAAAACTTGTAAAAACTATATGATGTCATATATATGGATATATATATAGTTAACATGGTATTATGATAAGTAAACATATCATTAAGTATATTAACAATGAACTACATATGTAAAAATAAGACTACTAACTTAAGGATTTCGAAACGAGGCATATATGTAACGATTATCGTTGTAACGACATTTAATTGTATATATATAATATTAAGATATATTAATACATCATAATATCAAGATAATGTAATAATTTAACATCTCTTTAGATATAATAAACAATGGGTTAACAACATTTAACAAGATCGTTAACCTAAAGGTTTCAAAACAACACTTACATGTAACGAATAACGATGACTTAACGACTCAGTTAAAATGTATCTACATGTAGTGTTTTAATATGTATTCATACACTTTTGAAAGACTTCAAGACACTTATCAAAGTACTTATTCTTAACAAAAATGCTTACAATTACATCCTCATTCATTTTCATCAACAATTCTACTCGTATGCACTCGTATTCGTACTCGTACAATACCCAGCTTCTAAATGTATTTACTATTAGTATATACACTCCAATGATCAGCTCTTAGCAGCCTTTTTGAGTCACCTAACACATGTGGGAACCATCATTTGGCAACTAGCATGAAATATCTCATAAAATTACAAAAATATTAGTAATCATTCATGACTTATTTACAAGTAAACAAAATTACACATCCTTTATATCTAATTCATATACCAATGACGAAAAACACCTACAAACACTTTCATTCTTCAATTTTCTTCATCTAATTGATCTCTCTCAAGTTCTATCTTCAAGTTCTAAGTGTTCTTCATAAATTCTATAAGTTCTAGTTTCATAAAATCAAGAATACTTCCAAGTTTGCTAGCTTACTTCCAATCTTGTAAAGTGATCATCCAACCTCAAGAAATCTTTCTTATTTACAGTAAGATATCTTTCTAATACAAGGTAATACTCATATTCAAACTTTGATTCAATTTCTATAACTATAACAATCTTATTTCGAGTGGAAATCTTACTTGAACTTGTTTTCGTGTCATGATTCTGCTTCAAGAACTTTCAACCATCCAAGGATCTTTTGAAGCTCGATCTATTTTTCTCATTTTCATTAGATTTACCTACTAAAATTAAGGTAGTAATGATGTTCATAACATCATTCGATTCATACATATAAAACTATCTTATTCGAAGATTTAAACTTGTAATCACTAGAACATAGTTTAGTTAATTCTAAACTTTTTCGTAAATAAAGTTAATCCTTCTAACTTGACTTTTAAAATCAACTAAACACATGTTCTATATTTATATGATATGCTAACTTAATGATTTAAAACCTGGAAACACGAAAAACACCGTAAAACCGGATATACGCCGTCGTAGTAACACCGCAGGCTGTTTTGGGTTAGTTAATTAAAAACTATGATAAACTTTGATTTAAAAGTTGTTCTTCTGGGAAAATGATTTTTCTTATGAACATGAAACTATATCCAAAAAATCATGGTTAAACTCAAAGTGGAAGTATGTTTTTCCAAAATGGTCATCTAGACGTCGTTCTTTCGACTGAAATGACTACCTTTACAAAAACGACTTGTAACCTATATTTTTGACTATAAACTTATACTTTTTCTGTTTAGATTCATAAAATTAAGTTCAATATGAAACCATAGCAACTTGAAACAATCAAAACGGATTTAAAACGAAGAAGTTATGGGTAAAACAAGATTGGATAATTTTTCTTGTTGTAGCTACGTGAAAATTGGTAACAAATCTATATTAATCATATCCTAGCTAACTCATATTGTATTATACATGTATTCTAATATATTATGTAATCTTGGGATACCATAGACACGAATACAATGTTTTGACATATCATATCGACCCATCTATATATATATTTCAGAACAACCATAGACACTCTATATGCAGTAATGTTAGAGTTAGCTATACAGGGTTAAGGTTGATTCCAAAATATTATATATACTTTGAGTTATGATCTAGCCTAAGGCTTGTATACACGAGGTCGTGGATTGATTCAAGATAATATATATTGCTTTATTTTCTGTACATCTAACTGTGGACAACTAGTTGTAGGTTACTAACGAGGACAGCTGACTTAATAAACTTAAAACAGCAAAACGTATTAAAAATGTTGTAAATATATTTTGAACATACTTTGATATATATGTACATATTTGTTATAGGTACGTGAATCGACCAGTGGCCAAGTCTTACTTCCCGACGAAGTAAAAATATGTGAAAGTGAGGTATAGTCCCACTTTTAAAATCTAATATTTTAGGATGAGAATACATGCAGTTTTATAAATGTTTTATAAAATAGACACAAGTAAATGAAACTACATTCTATGGCTGGATTATTAAACCGAATATGCCCCTTTTTATTCAGGTAATCTAAGAATTAGAGAACAGACACCCTAATTGACACGAATCCTAAAGATAGATCTATTGGGCCCAACGAGCCCCATCCAAAGTACCGGATGCTTTAGTACTTCGAATTCATCATGTCCGAAGGGAGTCCCGGAATGATAGGGGATATTCTATATGCATCTTGTTAAGGTCGGTTACCAGGTGTTCACCATATGAATGATTTTTATCTCTATGTATGGGATGTATATTGAAATATGAAATCTTGTGGTCTATTATTACGATTTGATAAATATAGGTTAAACCTATAACTCACCAACATTTTTATTGACGTTTAAAGCATGTTTATTCTCAGGTGATTATTAAGAGCTTCCGCTGTTGCATGCTATTATATGGACAAGATTTGGTGTCAGCATGCTTGTATAATATTGTTTAAAACTGCATTCGAGATTTATTTTGTTGTAACATATTAATATTTGTAAACCAATATGTATTGGTAGTGTGTAAGTGTGATATTTGTTAGATTATCATTTCTGGATAATCTAAGTGGTGTCTTGTTAACCTTGTCGATAAAATAAAGGTTATGGTTTGTTTTAAAAACGAATGCAATCTTTGAAAAACGTCTCATATAGAGGTCAAAACCTAGCAACGAAATCAATTAATATGGAACGTTTATAATCAATATGAACGGGACATTTCAGGTGTGACATCGAGTATGGAAATGACGATGATGTTGCTTTCTGTTTGTAGATTTAGGGTAATGGTATTATAGTTAGGGTTTTAATTTTAGGGATGAATATGGAATAGCAGTGAATGTGAAATGGTAAAAAAAAAAAAAAAAATTGTAAGAAAATGGATTTTAAAAGAGAAGAAAAGAAAAAAGAATAATGAAATGAAAATTTATTAGAGAAAATTATTTAAGAAAAAAAGATAAAATTACGCCGGTATGCCCTGAACTTTTAATGAGAGAAAATGACAGAATTGCCCTCACATGTTGGCACATGCTGAAGGTAGGGATGACAATGGATGTTTCATCCATGGACATCCACCCGATCCGATCCATTTATAATGGATATGGATGATGTAAATGGATATATATATATATATATATATATATATATATATATATATATATATATATATATATATATATATGATTAGCGGATATGAATATGGATATGGATAATCTAAATATTTCGTGGATCGGACGTGGATGATAATTTATCATCCACGGATATATCTATTATCGCCCGAAATACATCTATATATACATATATACGTACTAAATTATATGCATATATATCTACATGTCGATATACATATGCATATAACATACAAATTGTTGAATTATTAACGAAAATATGACAATTTGTTAAATTATTAACGAAAATATAGGTAGTAATAGTCACAATTTTTAAGTTGTTATTAACAATATTCAAAGTTACATATTAGATTAGTTTAAACGCATATTTACTTATATTATAACATATTTTGTTCAATTAAATTCATAATCGGCGACAAATTACAACCAAAACATGTGTAACAAAATAAAAACATAAAGATTAAATATTTACATTTGTTATAATCTATATTAAATTGATAAAATCGCCGATAGATAAAAATTTCATTTAATATCCAGCGAATATCCATTAACTCGCTTAATCCATCGGATATAGATATGGACGGATGGACTGGAATTTTATGGATATGGATATGGATGAGCAAAATTTAAATGGATATGGATGTGGATATGGCATCATATGATCCATATCCGATCCATTGTCATCCCTAGCTGAAGGTTAACGGAGGAAAGAGAAGGACAATTAACAGGACGACATAAGTTATAAAATGCAACTTCAGTGACGACGAACGCAAAAAAAAAGTTGTAAGGACGACGCCTATGATTTCAGTATAAGTTCAAGGACGACAGTAGTAATTCTGTCTAATAATAATAACTAGTTGTGGAGCCCTCGCTTCGCGCCGGGGGCTCCGTTTTGAATGCGAGTTAAAAAAAAAGTCTTTCCTTTTGTGGATCTATTTTGTAAAAAAGAATTTTTTTCGACATCTAACATTGAAGGGTTGTTCCTTTTGTGAAAGTTGTTTCTTTTAGCGTTAAAGTTAGTTGATCTATTTTGTAAAAAAAAATATTTTTCGACATCTTTTGGTAGCATTGAAGGGTTGTTCCTTTTAAGAAAGTTGCTTCTTTTATCATTGGAGACAAAAAAAAATGTGTAGCACAGTAGTGGCCTATGTGGGTCCTACTGTTTGAGCCCAGTGTAGAAGCCGGTAAAGCGTGGTGGGTGTTTTTGGTGTTAGTGATGAGATAAATAATAATTTATAATATAGGTATAAAGTAGGGGGTTCGATTTGTATTTTAATAAAAGTTAGGGGGTTAGTTTGTAAAAAATGAAAAATTAAATAGTACTATTCATAACAAATAAGACAAATTTTGTCTATTAGTTATATTGGTAATTATACGAGTGATGTATTTTAGTCGGATGGAACGCTAGAAAAAAGGGTGTGATATATCCAACAAGTATTTTGATAAATCCACTCAAACTATGGATTGCTTATTTGTACAGTACAAGTTGTTAATGCACAAAATGAGTGGATTTATCAAAAAAGGGACTTGTGATGTAATGATATCAGGACTTTGAGTGTTAAGAAATGGATGGGAAAGGGTAAAACGGTATAAAATAAAATTAACTAAATATAACGTAGGTGAAAAGGGAAGAACCCATTCCTCTTCGGGAAGTGATATTTCCAAACAATCTTTTGATAGATCCACACAAGTTTGGTGATACTTTCCAATAATGCCCCTTCAATAAATTATAACAAAAAAACTTGTGAACATCTCATTAAGTGCAGTTTAGTAAATCTGTGTGGATTTATAAAAAACATGTTTGAAAATATCAACTCCCTCTTCGTCTTGAGCAAAAATAAATCTGGAAATGTGATGTGTGTGTGTGTGTGAGAGAGAGAGAGTTTCAGCCAAGGGGAAAAACAAAAGGGAAATCCATCAAATTTTCACATGCAATTAAGATCTTTAGTTGTAAATCCTTTCTGCATCATCCTAACTAACTTTTGATCTCAGTTCCATCATCTTTCTCAATTGTTGGAAGAATCTAGGGTTTAAGTGAAGCTTAAAGTTTAGGTATGTATACTTTTGTTAGATTTGGTGTTTAATTAAAATAGTGGAGATGTGAATTACTATTTTTTGGACAACGATTGGGACCCAAGGGGACTAAACCACCCGTTGCGATCATCTCCCGTTTCGACTATGCCGATGCAGCGATAATAACCCCTCCCCCATCGCTGCCCGGGAGGAAACCTTGAAACCGATCCAAGGGCACGGCCAAGTAAAACCCCCTCCCTTTATCCTCAAACGATATGGGAAATGTGCCATGGTTGGATACTTCATGGTAGATGGTAGAGATGAAATTGTGTTACTTTAATATGTAGCCAACGGGAGTCGAACTCCTGACCTCCCTTAAAGGAGGCAGGCCATTAACCGCTGGACCACATGATAACTTCTTGGAGATGTGAAGTATTAACTTCATATAAATTATAAACCCTAATTTTTGGGAAGTGAAGAGATATTTGAAGAAGGTAAAGAAATGGCACATTTGCTGAGGTTTAATATATTGTCGTACTAAATTACATCTATAAATGCCAATTGATCAACAATGTAACAAAGATGAAAGTTTCAATATGCAAGAGCATGTGTTGATTCCTTCTGTTACAAACTTTGAAATCATTGGTCTTTTAAAGTTTATATTACTTGTAAAGTTGTATTTTATGTCAACTAATTCTGTGATGCTCTATTGACATTTAGCATGGCTATCAGGTTGTAAGTCGAAGCAGGGAGAAGTACTTAATCTGTATTGTGAACTTGTTATCTACTGATCGTATGTGCGGTTGCGCATACATATTTGCGCAAGTCTAACATGTGCAGTAATGGCGTGCACACCAGATTTCAAGAAGACACTTAAGAAAAGGCGCACTATTCTAATTTCAGGAACACTATTATAAATAGAAGTGTCATAAGCTAATGGGGTTAGCTGCTATCATATGTGATAACTGATATTGTACTAAAGGTACTACATACTCTCTTAAGAAGATGAATGTATGAATGCACGATCATATGGATCTTCATGTTTGAGACGTGCTAACTATTCATTTGAAGATGAGTATCTTAATGATGATTAGAGGGTCGTTCAAACATAACAACAACCCCCAATCTCTTTTATTAGCACTTGAATCTATTTTTAATCTATATGGTTTGAAATAGGTTCAATCATCCACAATGGGCAACGTTCCAGCACCATTTTCTGATATTGGGAATCGAGCAAAAGGTAAGTCTCATTCATCATGTTGTATGCTTAACCAAATGACCTTAGTGTACACATGATTTGTTCTAGATAAGCTACAAGAACTCTAGATAAGCTAGAATCAAATCTTTATGTTTAAATAGAATAGAATATAGAATATAGAATATATCATCAAAAAATTGTAGTATATCACCATCATCAACTAAGGTATATGATACAACTTCGAAGGTTTCAAATTTTGAGTAACGTTGAAATACTTCAACGTCCGAATCCACTTCTCTTGAGTCTTCAGCCGGTGTACCGCTATTGTATCTGGCCAAAGCTCATGTGTACATCTTGTAGGTGGCTCGGGATAATCATACATAGACCACTTAGCATTATGCCTATTTTTCGCACGCCGTCCCTCTTTAAGCCACTCTCCAAAAATCTTATCTTCGGGCCCCACAAAATGTTTTTTCGGAATATCTGAATCTTTAATCCACTCGACTATATCCCACGATACCAAATATCCCATTCCAGACATGTAATGCACAAACGGATCCATACTAGGACATGGGACTACGTACCCAAAGTATAAGTCTTCTCTTGGTAATGGCCTTAGTGTATCTACCAACTTAGGTAGCCGAAAATAAGTGTCATCGTCACCTTTTATAACGTAATGGTAAGGCGGGTTGACCGAGTCAAACTCATCTTTCAGCATATCGGGTAAGCTTGAGAAGTAGGTGTAAGTCTTGCCTTTATCCATATTCTCTTGACAATTCAATACAATGATATCGTTGTGTAGCATTATTTCAAGTGCTATTAAAACCCTCTGCTCTTCTTTTGTTAGATTGCAGAAGACAAACTTTAAGACGATTTTTGCTCGAACCACTGACTGGGTCCCATAAATGAGGCGGAGAAAGTTTCGACGTTCATAGTTGTCTGCCTTTGTTGGTATTCCGAGGAGGATTCGTATTTCATCTTCTGATGATGAGTTTGTTGAAGAAGGTGAGGAGATGGCACATTTGCCTAGGTTTGATAGACTTTCAAATCGAAATTCGTTAACATATGATGAAGTGATCAAGAATGCGACCAATACGAAAGATGCAAGTATGATTTTTTTCTCCTTTGTAACATTTTTCATATTGAAGAAGTTAGATTTTTGAAATAAGGTATGAGAGATCTGTTATATAGTTTTGTTATTGCAGCATGAGTTAAAGGAGGTTTTGGCAGATTGGCATAAAAAAGAATGCAGGGGTGGTGGTTCTTAGCCTAATTTATATTCCACAGTAAAAGTATGAATGTACCATTTTGCCCTTGGAATTTATAGTTACGCAGCCTAAGGTGACCACTTGGTCAAATTCTTTTTGGTAAATTTCTACTTCTGGCACATCATATGTATTAGTAATACTTTCGCTTGGATAAGGGCTAAAAAGTAAACTCACAATGGTTAAACAGCGAGTGAATTAGGCATATCTACATGAACATGTGCTGACTGCTTCAGTTACAAGTTATTGACTTTTTGATCAGATGTTTCATATTTTTCTATGATCCAAGATCTTGTATTGCGCATGCAACATGTATCCCTCAAGGCTAGATCAAAAGAATGATGCAGCATTTATATGTTGTCCCATCTTGCAGACAAGATCAATCCTGTATGGGCAGTTATGGATTTAAAGGTTAATCTATGATATCCTGTAGTTTACTTTATGTTTTAGTAAGTTACATTCGGATGAGTGAATTTGAACTGCTGTTACATCAAGATAAAAGTTGCTAATCATTAAAAGTATGCTGTATACGTAAAGCAATTGGTTAGAAGATGGAGTAGAATATCTTATCTACTTATTCATTAATGGACTAGAAAGTTGCTGGATAATTTGGGATACAACTCATACAAGTATGAAGAACAAGAGTGAGTGATCGTACGTATTCCGGACACGGAAGGCACACGAATGCACTTAAGATGTGAACGGTTCAACAAAAGTTGCTCTCTGTCAACAATGACTATCGGATCCAAATAAGACTCAAATCCGAGTTGGTTGCTTTGCTCTGATTCTAGAGAGAGAAGCACTTCATTAAAAAGAGAAAGTATATAGTCTCTGAAAGATTTCGAGTGTCCCTATGATAGGCCAAAGCGTCCTATTTATAGGCGAAGATCAAAGCTAGATCTCCATATAACACGCTTCACACATGATTCGTCAATTAACCCCCGCGACTCGGTCAATCCCTAAATGCTTGGAGGCTCGGAGCATGGGGGCTCACATGGCATCTTAGATGTATGACGCACACTGCCACATCATACGGGGCATATACACTGAACGATGCTCAAGGGCTTACGTGCACGCTAGACATATTATAACATGGTCACGGCCTGCTAGCTTTTAATCACGTTTACAGTGAATGGATTTTATCCCCTAAACGGCTTGTTTCATGGAATCTTATACGCTGAACGGATGACGTATCATTAGTGAGCATAAACAGCTCCTCGTCAATATGAATTCTTTTCATGGACGAAATTTACATTTGAAACACAAAATTACAAGTTAAAATTAGTAATACTACATAAAATCTTGAGCAAAAGTAGTGAATGGTGTGTTTATTTACCTTTTAATTTAATGATTCAGTGTTTAATACTGAACCATTCAGCATTGAAAACGTTTGTTTCTGACCTCTGATTAACATAAGGTGCCGAATGATTCAGCATTCAGTTGAACCATTCAGAGTTGAAACGCTCTCTTAACCATTAAACACATAAATTTTATGTTTTATCCTTCTCAAATCATATCCAGAACACTTAACAAACATTTATATTGAACTTTTTTAATCATTAACACGTTAATAAGGCAATTTTACCCAATTAATATATCTATTCAAAATTTTTAATCAAACAACTTATTTTCATTTAGAACCAAATTTATTCAGATACTTTTAATTATTCAGATTATGAACCATCCAATGCTAATTCATTCAGTTTTATCAAACGCAGTTTACGTGACAACAAAAGGCCTTTAATCAAGCGGTATTGAGGAGCCCATCTGACCTAAAACTTAGTAATTTTAAGCAAAAACACGCTAAAATTGCACAAACAAGTATAAAAAGTAGCTAAAAATAGCACGAAATTGGCTTTAAGTTAAACTAGGGACATTGTTGTTATTTTTTCAACAAGGATGACAAGGGCTTTAATTTGATACGTGGAGTTGGGTCACTTTATATTTACCGTGAGACTAATACTATTTGGGTGTGGGGTTTCATTCACGGATGGTAATACATAGAGTGATACTGTATTATATCTATATTCATTTAATTTTTAAATACATATTTATATTCATATCCATTTAAATTTAATTCATCCATCTATATGGATGATATCCGTTATATTAAGCGGGTTAATGAATATTTGTTGAATGTTAAGGTTTTCTAAAGATTTTCATATTATGAAATTAAATGATCAAAGTATTTAAGTATCTAGAACGAGACCAAAATAATATTAAAAGTCAAAGTTGGAAGAGAAAATGTCTCAAAAGTCAAAAAAAGACAATCATGGTTGGTCCCGAGAATTTAAGTATCTAGAACGAGGCGAAAAAATAGCCCTTAGGCGGACGAATAAAATAAGATATTTAAAAAAATGTTTGTAGACCCTAACGAATAATATAAGCAGTTTTAAAAAAAGGCTTTTTGGGTCTTGCTAGAATTCTAGTGGACTTTGATTTTTTCGTCTATTGACAGCTGTCGCTTCACCAGAAAACGCCATTCGATGACCGTATCTACCTGGATAGTTCAAACCGTGGTCATAGTAACCAGGAACTTGCTGTGCAGGATTCGAAATGCTTGTTTTTTCGAGCTGATCTTGCAATTCTCGAGACCCATCGGCTTCAACCCAGGCGTCTTCTTCAAAGATTTCGGGTCGGAGAAATACTGCGTCAGAAATCGAGGAGGTTAAGCGTGGGACCCACACTTTTTCTCGGGCTTTTGATTGTTGTTTTTGGGTCTCTTGTGTTTCGTCTTTGCTACTTCAGTTGTGTTTCTCCAGTTCTAATATTTCTCAAACTTCGATTATGTCTATAAATATAAAAAAGGATTGGGCACTTGAAATTTTATACATCAGCAGTCGATCACCATGTTCCTCCTTCGAACCTCTTCGAAGACAATAAATTTGGAACGGAAGGAGATCATAATGTTGAACTATGAATTCCCCGTGAATATTATTAATAATACTAAACCCTATTTATAGAGTACAAGACCGTAAGCCTAATCAAACTCTAATGGACCCTAAGCCCATAATACATATTGAACTTGGGCCTTACATATTATCTAACACTCTCCCGCAGTCCGAACGGCGAAATCACAAAAGTTCGGACTGGAAAGAAAACAATAAACAATAAAAAGAATAAATTATAACTCAATTTACTCTCTAATTTGTTGTATCGAATTGATTGATATCGTCGATTGGTTGCGTTGCTTGACTGCGTTTCCTTTTCCGTAACGTTTTTTTTTTTACGTCGTGGCTTGCTTGCCTAAGGATTGAGCAGAACTTGGGCTTTGAACTTTACCGCCGATATAATCTTCTTCAACGCTGCAAAACAAGAGAGTTTTTTTTTTTTTTTTTTTTCTTTTTATATTCCTTTTTTTTTTCGGGCAAGGTTTATCATTAGACCTAGCTATGCTATGCCAACTCCTCTTGATTGGCAGTCGTGACCATCCCGTCAAACAACCTAAATATCACGTAAATCACCATCTACCTATTTATTACTATCCAATCTCACACCAGTTCATTATCTAATTATTCTCTTATGATCAACACTACCTTCTCTTTCTCTGTTACGGAACACACAAAAAATAAATAATAATTAGAAGTGTATTATTTTATTCATATGTTGACTTCCATCGAAGAAAAAAAAAGAGGCAGCAGCCTCTTTCTATGTTTTTAAATTTATTATCATAATCTTCGTATAATTATTTGTTATATTGTAATAATCGACGTGGGACTGAACCGCCTAGCTTGACTAGGTTCCAAACCTCGAAAAAAAAAGAATATAGTCAAAATTCTTGTTTGCAGCATTGGAGAATACTGTTATCGTCGACAAAAGTAGCATATCAAAGCGGTACTTGATCCTTAGGCAGCAAGTCACAGCGTAAAAAAAACGCTACGGAAAAGGAGAAGCCGTCAAGAAATCTACAACTCTATCAATGAATATCAGTCTATTCGATGCAACAAATGAAAAAAAATAGAGTTTATTTTATTTCTGTAATTTAATATTTAGTGTTTTGTTTAAGGTTTTTCCTTCCGGTTCGAACTTTCGCGATTTCGTCGTTCAGACTGCGGGGGAGTGTTAGAGAGATTAGGGTTAGTTATGTTTAGTATAGCCCGGCCCGTTTGTGGGTTTAGGATTTATAGGCCATCTCTATAAATACCTATCAATAATATAGTAATTTACATTGTCCAACACATAAAAATGCCAAACTTTTGGCCGAAGTTATTCGTCCAATATTATATTACTAGCTTAATAGCCCGTGCGTTGCACGGTTGATTTAAATGTGTTGAAAGATGTGGTTTAAAAACTCATTATCTAGATTTTAAGAGCCCGTGCGTTGTACGTCAACTCTAAAAGTCTACTCCGTACATATTAAACAATATGTGCTTGCGGATACCCATGACCTGCGAATAAGTAACAATTGATATTTTTTCAAGCCAAAGTGTATTACTTATTGGATTTTGAAACAACCCAACCCGTATTAAACACGAGTAAATTATTTTTTTTAAAAATGAAAACCATTAGCGCCCAATTAAACGGTTACATATATCCCATTTAACAATATCACAAGTTTAATGTTTACAAAAAGCACGAAGGTCATTAATCAAATGTAATACAAGTTCGACCCACTTAAAATGATAGTTTTAATCCAAACTACACCAGAGCATGGTTTGGGGCTAAACTACCCAAAACGCTAGGTCGGCTTCAAAAGCTTCAACACAAATCCAACATGGGGAACTAGTATCCAACAACCCCCTTTCCCTTCTCCTCACCTGCATCTAAAAAGATAAACAACGAGAGGGGTAAGCTAACGCTTAGTGAGTGCAATAAGTATACACATGCATATATAACCTACTTACTTGCAATCACAAACACAATACCGCATACAAGCTAGCAATTCGACAACCATGCAAACATCATGCATAAACTACTATCCGCTATTCACAATAAGCTAGCAATAACAATAGCATATGGTTCACAATTTAATATGCTAAATACAAATTCACACAACCATGGTTAACCAATCGAACAAGGGAACGGTACTTGAAAGACCGTCGGAGTTCATAACGTCCATTAGTGTACATTACTCCGCGTATTCACTAATCCCCCGGGTGATGTCTTGAACACCGCGACTAACTCACCCCCATGACAATGTGGTGTCTTGAACACCGCGACAATTCCACATGTCAATCAAACCAATGAGTGGTGTCTTGAACACCGCGACAATTCCATTCGTTACACAGAATGTGGTGTCTTAAACACCGCGACAATTCCACGCTGCACAAATAAGTACATTATATACGTACACGCATAATTATTCCACTCACCTTAACACCAAGATGATGATTATGCACTTCCGAAACTTCAAAGCAACGTACCTAATACATTAAGTACACATTCAATACACAACTTGTGGAACCAACCACAATACTTACACTTGAGCATTTAATGACCCAATTGCATTAAATAACTCAACTACACCAAAACCGCCCATAAATGGCCAAGACTCATCTTTAATCATTAAAGCTAGTGATTTAAAGTCTACTGACTCTAACTAACACAAACTTAGGGTATTTCATACCCATTTCACCCAATTAGGTCAACATTACCCATTTGGCCCATTTTAACACTTAGACTTACAAATTTGGTCAAACTTAACCCATTTACAATCTGTCAACATTTAACAAGTGTATTGTCATACCCCGTCCTAATTCATCTGGACGAAGTCACCAACATCTGGTCCCATTGCGATGATCAACTTCAAATAATGTCTTTAAAATGAGCAAATGCACAGTGGAAGGTTTCTTTCATACCTGAGAATAAACATGCTTTCAAGTGTCAACCAAAAGGTTGGTGAGTTCATAAGTTTATCATAAAACAATAAAATTCATCATTTTGATAGACCACAAGATTTAAATGCTGCATGGTACAAATGGGCCCGAATCCTATACCCACCTGTAATGTACATGCGATATCTTTTAAATACAGTACACATTTCTCGTGTACGAAATCATCTTTCATAAATCTTAGTAACCGTACACATATCTCGTGCACAAAAATAACATACACATAACCTGTGTATAAAATCATTCTCTCGATATATAACATTCACTTTTCAATTGGTGGCAATTATCATGTCCACATAATTCAATGGTGGCAATTATCTTGTCCACATAATTCAAAGGTGGCAATTATCATGTCCACATAATTCAACGGTGGCAATTATCATGTCCACATAATTCAATAATAATCCGCAGAACTTCTGTCTGCATAATAATTCATTCGAGGAATGTTTTGCTTGTGTCTATCTCGTCAAACATTTATAAAAGCATTTCATGTATTCGCAGTTCAAAATATCTTTCAAAAGCATTTAATAAAGCAGTTGTAAAAACAGCGCATGTATTCTCAGTCTCAAAAATGTAAAGAGTAAAAGGGAGCAAATGAAACTCACAATACGATATTTTGTAGTAAAAATGTGCATACGACGATACTGAACAATGCAGGGTTGACCTCGGATTCACGAACCTATATCATTTATATGTATATTAACACACATAATTGTAATCGAACAAATTTATATATATATTTATTAGTGATATCATTTTATATTAATAATTTGTATGTTTCATAAATGTATTCATTTTATGTACTTTAGAAATATAGCTATATTATATGTACTAAGTATAGTTTTATATAACTACTAGTTATTTGATAAAATAATATTAATAATAATAATAATAATAATAATAATAATAATAATAATAATAATAATAATAATAATAATAATAATAATAATAATAATAATAATAATAATAATAATAATATTAAAAATGCTATTTTTAATAATAATGATAATTCTAACAAAAATGATAATTTTAATAAAAAAATTTATTTTTAATAATAATGATAATAATAATAGTAGTAGTAATGATAATAACTATGATAACTATAATAATAAAATTTTACCTATAATGATAATAATAATAATATTAATATTAATAATACTTATTTTAATAATAATACTGATATTAATGATAATAATAATAATAATAATAATATTACTTAATAATAACTATTAATCATAATAATTATAATGATAATGTAAATATTAATACTTTTATTAATACTAATAATGATACGATAATAATAATAATAATAACAATAATAATAATAATAATAATACCTCATAGAAGTAGTCCTTTAAAAAAAATGCCCAAGTCCGGGTTTGAACCCGCGACGTCCCGATAATATCCTTAACCACTCCTCTGACCTCGCTTTTCAGATTAAACTCAGATTTATATTTATATAACCCATCACTCTTTATCATTCGGCCCAACAGAACTAGGAAATGGATCTCGGCCCAATTAACAAGCCCAATCTGACTTGACCCACTTGTGTTCGAACCCATGACCTCTCGTTACTCCACAAACACCCCCAAACCATTTGAGCTAATCTACTTATTTAATTCATAAACAAAATCCCTTAAATCCTTATCTGTTTTCTTCTTCTTCCTCATCTCATCATCATCATCAATCGATATCATCATTTCTTAATTATCATCATCAAGAATCTTCATTTTGATTATCATACCTCACATAATCATTCTCGTTACCATATCATCATCAAATTTCAATCGTCATGATCCTCACCATCTATCGTTATCATTATTATCAATACTAACTCATCATCATAACATACTCATATCATAATCTAAACATCATCATCATTATAATAATCACATCATCTTTTTCATCAACTCGATTCGTTATCATATTGTAATCTTCATCATATGTTCATCACCTACATACGGTATCATCATCTTATTAGTCGAGTAGTAAACAGAAAGAGTTTGGTTGTGGTGGTTTTCGAACGAAACAAGAAAAACAAAAATTGCAGTAGTTTAGCAAGTGTTGGTGATCGTGGGTGGTAGGGCGAAGCCAGGATTTCAAATGATTGGGGTCACAAAATTAAATTTCAATATCTAGTCACAAAAATTTACTTGACAAACTATTATTTAATGGACTCTTATAATGACTCAAGTTTAAGCCTCGTGGACTAGAAAATTTTGGAGTTCTGCCTTTCAAAAAAAAATAATAATAAAAAAATAACGTTGGTGATTCAATAATGTATAAATATATAGTATATAAAATGATTCATTAATTAAGACATTAGTCCCTAAAAGTCTGAGCAATGAGATTTGATATAGTATTATTAATTTGGCGTTTGACTAATATATATGTGTATGAAATAACACTGGTAACTAACGGAAATGACAATTAAAATCCATTGGGCTTCCGAATACAGTTATTGGGCTTGTGGGGTATTAGAAACAACTTACTAACATGCCAATTAATTTATACTAATGGACTCACGGTCATCTTGTCTAGTGAACTTTTGAGTGGGTCACAGCAGCAGAACAATACACAACGATGCAGCTGCAGTATGTGGTTTCAACTCGACTGAAACAGTGACAGAAGTGTAGATATTAATGAACAAAATCAGTTTGCAGCAACATGTCGATGACAGTTTTTAAGGTGACAGAAAACAGAAAAAAAAAATATCGCAGCAGTAGTTTCTCAATAGAATTTAATGGTGACGGTTTTGTGGTGCTCGAACATAAAAAAGAAACAGAAGGGTGGAGCAGCAGTGTGGCCGATTGTAGTGCTGGAGATGGTAGTGGTTATTTAATGAACATGATGGTGTCTTGATCCGAAAAGTAACAATCATGTAGCCAGTAGGATAGAACACAAGTGATTGTGGTGATGATCATAGATGGTCGTTTATTATGGTTGGGTGATGATGCTTTGGTCGAAAAAAAATATATATACTACATAAAGTTGGTGATTTGTTTATCTTTGGCAGAAAATAAATAGATGATAGGATGGCTGTGTTCAAACTTGAAGTGAAATAGAAAGAAGGAAATAGGAAATGAATTGCATGATTGGTGGTGTTGAAGTTGGAATCATTTGTATGTATCGACACATATATATGAATACATATAATCTAGATATTTATAAAATATAATATATAATAATTATTAAAATAATAAAACTTTTAAAACATGCAAAAATCATAGCCACCTTTCACTGTTAACATGCCGACATCCAAATTTTTCGGATACATGATCATGCTCCGTTGTTAATCAGTGGCGGATAAAAGTGTTCAGAAAAATCCTATATTTTTAAATTAACTATATTTATTTATTTTAGTCATTATGGTATAAAATTTAATCATTAACTATTAAATAAAAATTACATCAACTGTCCCTCTCATTTCTGGGTAAAATATAAAAAATGCTAAAATTAAATAACTAGATCCTAAATACAATTTTAGTAATCCTAAAAATCATAGAACTCAGTTTCGGATCACCGTTTATTTTAAAATCATATAAGTTTGATTTTAACTTACTTAATATCAATCGGAACATCAAACGAGTATTAAAATCATTTAATATTTATTTCTTTAATATACATTTATGTATATATAGATATGTTTTAGATAGTAATTATTATAATATCATATTTCATAACAACAACATTCAATATTTCAAATTATACTTCCAATTATTATTTATATATATACACACATATCTATTAACAAATAGTTGTTCGTGAATCGTCGGGAATGGTCGAAGGTCAATTGAATATATGAAACAGATCAAAATTTTTGAGACGCAACATAACGGACTTTGCTAATCATTTCAGAATTATGAAATCGTATCATGAGTTTGGTTCAAAATTAGTCAAAAATTTTCGGGTCATGACATGTATTAGTGCCTAACAACACAATTAACACTTACAAATCTCAATTTACATGACCAAACCCTAGATTATACCCATTTGGGTTTCTTTTCATCAATATAACCCAAATTCACCCATTTAACCCCCAAATGGGTCATACAAGACTCAAGTAAACAAAACCCTAACAATAAACCAATTAAAACTCAAAACATAGAGTTAAGACTTACCAATACAACCACAACATAGCTAGTGACGTAGGGAACAACTTTAAAGCTTGGGTTCGGGTGAGATTTGGCCTTCTTCTTCACCAAAGTGAGATCTCTCACTCTAAAACCTTATCTCTCTCTCTAGATTTAATTTGGGTAGATGAGAAAGTGATAAATGAGGATGGGATAAGGTTGAACCAGTTTTAGACTCCCCAAAACCGGCCATAAGTGAAAAGACTAATATGCCCCCAAAAGATGCCATTTAAAATAGCTAAAAAGTCATTTCAGCGACATTTGTCGCGTTTCGCAACACAGTGCCACGTTCCGCGACAACCAAACCCGAAAAACATGTTTCAAACGCGATAACTTTGACAGAAGTGGGGTTCTGGAGCTGTCGCGTCCCAGACAGCTTTGTCGCGGTTCGCGACCAACCAGAACGCGATGAGACACACTAAAACGCGATAGATCGTCTGATCAAACCCTTTTTTCAACGTTTTCTACATTTAAACCATGCACACTCATTCGCGGTTAATATTAAACGTTTACAAGGTAAAATACGTACCTTTTAACCATGTATGGGGAAACGGGGTGTTACAACTCTCCCCCACTTGAATCGGAGCGCGTCCTCGCGATTCAAGCCACATGACAAGCCGGAAGATAAACCAAAACAAACTCTTCGGATTCCCATGTAAACTCGGAACCCTTTCGATGTCGCCATTGCACCTTGAAAGTTCTAACTTCTTTGTTTCGCAACATTTTAACCTTTTCATCAAGGATTGCAATCGGCTCTTCAACATACTCTAATTTGTTGTTCAACGTGATCTCATCTAATGGCACCCAAGTCGAGTCGTCAGCAAGACACTTACGGAGATGGGAAACATGAAACGTATTATGAATCCCCGCAAGCTCTTCGGGCAACTCTATTCTATAAGCAACTTCACCAACGCGAGCCAAAACCTTGAAAGGACCAATAAACCAAGGAGCTAATTTTCCTCTTTTTCGAAACCGAATAACACCCTTCCATGGCGAAACCTTAAGCATCGCCATGCCACCTTCTTGAAACTCAATCGTTCGCCTTCCTTTATCGGAATAATATTTTTGTCTATCTTGCGCCGCTTTAAGTCAAGCCCGAATCATCTCAATCTTACTATTCGTCTCTAAAACCAAATCGGTACTCCCGATTTCTCGTTGACCCACTTCACCCCAACAAATAGGAGTTCGACACCTACGCCCATAAAGCATCTCATAAGGTGGCATTCCAATACTAATGTGGTAACTATTATTGTACGAGAATTCCACCAATGGTAAGTGCTCATCCCAACTACCACCGAAATCAATAACACACGCCCTTAACATATCCTCCAACGTTTGATTCGTACGTTCGGTTTGACCGTCCGTTTGAGGATGATACGCCGTGCTCATTTTTAATTGAGTACCCATATCTTCATGAAACTTATTCCAAAACCGAGAAGTGAAACGAGTATCTCGATCCGAAACAATTGATATAGGAATCCCATGTCTCGATATCACTTCCTTGATAAACAACTTGGACAAAGTCTCCGACGATATCATTTCCCGAATGGGAAGAAACAAAGTACTCTTCTTCAACCGATCAACTATCACCCAAATCGTATCATATTGGGTTCTCGCCGTCTTTGGTAACTTGGTAATGAAGTCCATGGTAATGTGCTCCCATTTTCATTTTGGAACTTCCAACGGTTGTAACTTACCATACGGCTTTTGGTGTTCGGCTTTAACTTGCAAACACGTGACGCATTGTTCAACATACTTAACAACATCACGTTTCATACCGGGCCACCAATACTCTTTCTTCAAGTCATAGTACATCTTTGTTGCACCCGAATGAATGGAATACTTTGACTTATGTGCTTCATCAAGTAGCACTTGTCGGTAGCCACCCATCTTAGGCACCCACACTCTTCTTTGAAAAGACAACAAACCATGCAGGCCTAAAGTAATAGACTCCGTTTGCCCCACAATCTGCTCTTCATGTTTGTTGTGAATGTACGCTTCTATTTGAATCTCACCAAGCTTTACAATAAAATCGTTAGTAATGATCATGCGTAACGACCCTACTCGTATTGCCAGATGTTGACTCTTTCGAATTAACGCATCCGCGACCACGTTCGCCTTACCCGGATGATAAAGTATTTCCCAATCATAATCCTTTACCACATCCATCCACCTACGTTGACGATAATTCAAATCTCGCTGGTTAAAGAGGTGTTTCAAACTCTTATGATCCGAATAAATCGTACACTTTACACCATACAAGTAGTGGCACCAAATTTTCAACGCATGTACCACCGCCGCCAATTCAAGATCATGAGTCGGGTATCTCTTTTCGTGTTCCTTTAATTGTCGAGAGGCGTAAGCGATGACTTTACCTCTTTGCATTAGAACACAACCGATTCCATTTAATGAAGCATCACAATAAACCGTCATATCTTCAATTCCTTCCGGTAATACCAACACCGGAGCTTGACACAATTTCTCCTTCAATAATTGGAAAGGAATTTCTTGCTCGTTTTCCCAATTAAACCTCATGTTCTTCCTTGTTAACTTCGTCAAAGGAGAAGAAATTTTAGAAAAGTCTTGGATAAACCGACGATAATAACCGGCCAACCCGAGAAAACTTCGAATTTCCGTAGGCGTAGTCGGTTTTCCCCAATTCTTCACCGTTTCTATCTTCCCCGGATCTACTTGAATACCTTCTTTATTCACAATATGGCCGAGGAATTGAACTTCCCTTAGCCAAAATTCACATTTGGAGAATTTAGCTTACAACTTCTCCTTCCGCAACGTCTTCAACACTTCACGCAAATGGTGCTCATGTTCCTTCATACTCTTAGAATAAACAAGTATGTCGTCAATGAACACAATTACCGACTTGTCCAACATAGGTTGGCACACTCGGTTCATAAGATCCATGAATGCCTCCGGTGCATTAGTAAGACCAAAAGGCATAACTACAAACTCAAAATGCCCGTAACGAGTTCGGAAAGCCGTTTTCTCTATGTCTTCCTCACGGACCCGCACTTGATGATAGCCGGATCGTAAGTCAATCTTAGAAAAATACATTGCACCTTGGAGTTGGTCAAACAAATCATCAATCCGAGGCAATGGATAACGATTCTTGATCGTCACTTTGTTCAACTCCCGATAATCGATGCACATCCGCATACTACCATCTTTCTTTTTCACAAACAAAACCGGAGCACCCCATGGCGAGGAACTCGGTCGAATAAAACCCTTTTCAAGTAACTCTTGGGTTTGATTTAACAACTCTTGCATTTCCGTCGGCGCTAATCGATAAGGAGTTTTAGCAATGGGAGTAGCTCCCGGAACCAACTCAATGCGAAATTCGACTTGTCTTTCCGCCGGGACACCCGTTAATTCATCCGAAAACACGTCTTCAAATTCATTAACCACCGGAATTTCACGAATGGGTGGTGGCTCATCACGAGTATCAACTACATGGGCAAGATAAATCATACCACCACTCTTAAGAAAACGTCGTGCCCGTGCATAAGTGCATAATGGTACGAGTCTTCTTCGTTTATCGCCATGAATAATCAACTCTCCCCCACTTGGGGTCTTGACACGAATGAACTTATCATGGCATGCAATATCGGCTCTATAACGATCGAGCCAATCCATACCCACAACAATATCAAACTCACCCAAAGTCATCGGAATGAGATCAATTTTAAACGTTTCGGTACCAAACACAACATTACAATCCTTACACACATCAACCCCTAGCACCGTCTTGCCATCCGCTATTTCGACTTCTACCGGACGACTTAACTTAGCTAGCGGTTTGTTAAGCTTAGACACCAATCGAGGCGACACAAAAGACAAATTAGCACCGCTATCAAATAATATCCTTGCCGGATTAGAGTTAACCATGAAAGTACCCGAGACAACTTCATTGGATTGTTTGGCCTCATCATTGGTCATCAAATAGTTTCGCCCCTTAGCCGTGCCCGCTGCCTTCTCCAACCTCTTAACATTATCATTATTCAAATCGGGACACTCCGGCCTTCGGTGCCCTTCTTTACCATAATTGTAACAAGTAAGTTTGGTTGTAGTAGATGGTTTGGTGCAATCACGGGCCATAAGCCCCTTTCGTCCACAATTGTGACAAGAATAAGGAAAATCTTCGGAAGAACCTTTCTTCACACTACCAACACTCTCGGAGCCCTTCTTGTTCTTCTTGTTTGAAAAGTTCGAATGACTAGTAGCTTCAAACTTCCTTTTTCCAAAAGTAAAGCCACTCTTTCTCAACACAAGCGCCTCAAAACCTTTGGCCATATTGAACAACTCATCAAAACTCTTCACCACATTTACACTAATCTTCTCTTGATAACTATCGTTCAAGATTCGATAGAAGTCTTCCTTCAACATTTTATCATTCCCGACATACTCCGAGCAAAATTGGGTCTTGGACAAGAAAACGGATTTGAGAGTGTTCAAATCCATCGACCCTTGCCTCAAGGAACGTAATTCGTCCTTAAGCCATGTAAGATCGGTCGAAGTTCGGTATTCATCGAAAAATTCGGCCTTGAATTCATCCCAAGTAAATTCCATGCATTGTTCTTCACCATAAAGTTGGATTTTCGCGTCCCACCACAACTTAGTATCGCCCCTCAACATGCTACAACCATACCTCGTCTTTTTGTCAAGAGGGCATTCACAAGTACGAAAAGCCCCCTCCATGTCGGAGATCCACTGGGCACTCTTAAGTGGGTCCCGTTCGCCCTAAAAAGTAGGAGGTTGAGCATCTTTGAAATTCTTATAGAAAAAGTCTCGTCTTCCAACATTGTCCTCTTGAAGGACAACTTTAATTTGCTCCTTTACTACGTTGACTAATTGCTCGTCAATCGTATCTAGAAACATCTTCTTAACATCTTCTAGGAACGACGCATGATGACTTTTCAAAATGGCCTCAACCTTGGCCGTAAACTCTGGGTCCTCGCTCGTGCCCCCATTATCGGTGTCGTGTCCGTTTCTCTTCTTCATTCTATAAAATGGAAGAGGTTAAACATCGAAAAGAAAATACATGACATATATATATATATATATATATATATATATATATATATATATATATATATATATATATACACACACACACACACACATATACACCTCAACACCTCATCTTGCTCAACAATCATCGTACATCGCTTGTTTGACACGAATTGCACCCGTAATAATGGTAGCTAGTCATTATTACACGAGCATTTCGCATTAACTCACTAGTACAACGTCTATCTCGCTTGATGATTGCAAATACAACACAAAAAACTTAGCGCAAGGTTAGATCACATAAACCTAAGCACTAACGATTTCCGATCTGACCCGACGTCCTACAAGTCCCGCATAAAGCGCATGCACAATAAAGTCTAAGTCTAGGCACCTATCTCAAGTCGCCTAAATCCCTTAGACCATGCTCTGATACCACTTGAAACAACCCAACCCGTATTAAACACGAGTAAATTATTTTTTTTTTAAAATGAAAACCATTAGCGCCCAATTAAACGGTTACATATATCCCATTTAACAATATCACAAGTTTAATGTTTACGAAAGGCACGAAGGCCATAAATCAAATGTAATACAAGTTCGACCCACTTAAAATGATAGTTTTAATCCAAACTAAACCCGAGCATGGTTTAGGGCTAAACTACCCAAAATGCTAGGTCGGCTTCAAAAGCTTCAACACAAATCCAACATGGGGAACTAGTATCCAACAACCCCCTTTCCCTTCTCCGCACCTGTATCTAAAAAGATAAACAACGGGAGGGGTAAGCTAACGCTTAGTGAGTGCAATAAGTATACACATACATATATAACCTACTTACTTGCAATCACAAACACAATACCGCATACAAGCTAGCAATTCGACAACCATGCAAACATCATGCATAAACTACTATCCGCGATTCACAATAAGCTAGCAATAACAATAGCATATGGTTCACAATTTAATATGCTAAATACAAATTCACACAACCATGGTTAACCAATCGAACAAGGGAACGGTACTTGAAAGACCGTCGGAGTTCATAACGTCCATTAGTGTACATTACTCCGCATATTCACTAATCCCCCGGGTGATGTCTTGAACACCGCGACTAACTCACCCCCATGACAATGTGGTGTCTTGAACACCGCGACAATTTCACTCGTTACACAGAATGTGGTGTCTTAAACACCGCGACAATTACACATTCCACGCTACACAAATAAGTATATTATATACGTACACGCATAATTATTCCACTCACCTTAACACCAAGATGATGATTATGTGTAGTGACCCGAACTTTTCCATGTTTATATATATTAATTGAGATTGATATTTACATGATTAAATGTTTCCAACATGTTAAGCAATCAAACTTGTTAAGACTTGATTAATTGAAATAAGTTTCATATAGACAATTGACCACCCAAGTTGACCGGTGATTCACGAACGTTAAAACTTGTAAAAACTATATGATGACATATATATAACGATTATCGTTGTAAAGACATTTAATGTATATATATCATATTAAGAGATATTCATACATGATAATATCATGATAATATAATAATTTAAAATCTCATTTGATATTATAAACATTGGGTTAACAACATTTAACAAGATCGTTAACCTAAAGGTTTCAAAACAACACTTACATGTAACGACTAACGATGACTTAACGACTCAGTTAAAATGTATATACATGTAGTGTTTTAATATGTATTTATACACTTTTGAAAGACTTCCATACACTTATCAAAATACTTCTACTTAACAAAAATGCTTACAATTACATCCTCGTTCAGTTTCATCAACAATTCTACTCGTATGCACCCGTATTCGTACTCTTACAATACACAGCTTTTAGATGTATGTACTATTGGTATATACACTCCAATTATCAGCTCTTAGCAGCCCATGTGAGTCACCTAAAATATGTGGGAACCATCATTTGGCAACTAGCATGAAATATCTCATAAAATTACAAAAATATGAGTAATCATTCATGACTTATTTACATGAAAACAAAATTACATATCCTTTATATCTAATCCATACACCAACGACCAAAAACACCTACAAACACTTTCATTCTTCAATTTTCTTCATCTAATTGATCTCTCTCAAGTTTTATCTTCAAGTTCTAAGTGTTCTTCATAAATTCTACAAGTTCTAGTTACATAAAATCAAGAATACTTTCAAGTTTGCTAGCTCACTTCCAATCTTGTAAGGTGATCATCCAACCTCAAGAAAATCTTTGTTTATTACAGTAGATTATCATTCTAATACAAGGTAATAATCATATTCAAACTTTGGTTCAATTTCTATAACTATAACAATCTTATTTCAAGTGATGATCTTACTTGAACTTGTTTTCGTGTCATGATTCTGCTTCAAGAACTTTCAAGCCATCCAAGGATCCTTTGAAGCTAGATCCATTTTTCTCATTTCCAGTAGGTTTATCCAAGGAACTTGAGGTAGTAATGATGTTCATAACATCATTCGATTCATACATATAAAGCTATCTTATTCGAAGGTTTAAACTTGTAATCACTAGAACATAGTTTAGTTAATTCTAAACTTGTTCACAAATAAAAGTTAATCCTTCTAACTTGACTTTTAAAATCAACTAAACACATGTTCTATATCTATATGATATGCTAACTTAATGATTTAAAACCTGGAAACACGAAAAATACCGTAAAACCGGATGTCGTAGTAACACCGCGGGCTGTTTTGGGTTAGTTAATTAAAAACTATGATAAACTTTGATTTAAAAGTTGTTATTCTGGGAAAATGATTTTTACTATGAACCTGAAACTATATCCAAAAATCATGGTTAAACTCAAAGTGGAAGTATGTTTTCTAAAATGGTCATCTAGACGTCGTTCTTTCGACTGAAATGACTACCTTTACAAAAACGACTTGTAACTTATTTTTTCGACTATAAACCTATACTTTTTCTGTTTAGATTCATAAAATAGAGTTCAATATGAAACCATAGCAATTTGATTCACTCAAAACGGATTTAAAATGAAGAAGTTATGGGTAAAACAAGATTGGATAATTTTTCTCATTTTAGCTACGTGAAAATTGGTAACAAATCTATTCCAACCATAACTTAATCAACTTGTATTGTATATTATGTAATCTTGAGATACCATAGACACGTATACAATGTTTCGACCTATCATGTCGACACATCTATATATATTTCGGAACAACCATAGACACTCTATATGTGAATGTTGGAGTTAGCTATACAGGGTTGAGGTTGATTCCAAAATATATATAGTTTGAGTTGTGATCAATACTGAGATACGTATACACTGGGTCGTGCATTGATTCAAGATAATATTTATCGATTTATTTCTGTACATCTAACTGTGGACAACTAGTTGTAGGTTACTAACGAGGACAGCTGACTTAATAAACTTAAAACATCAAAATGTATTAAAAGTGTTGTAAATATATTTTGAACATACTTTGATATATATGTATATATTGTTATAGGTTCGTGAATCAACCAGTGGCCAAGTCTTACTTCCCGACGAAGTAAAAATCTGTGAAAGTGAGTTATAGTCCCACTTTTAAAATCTAATATTTTTGGGATGAGAATACATGCAGGTTTTATAAATGATTTACAAAATAGACACAAGTACGTGAAACTACATTCTATGGTTGAATTATCGAAATCGAATATGCCCCTTTTTATTAAGTCTGGTAATCTAAGAATTAGGGAACAGACACCCTAATTGACGCGAATCCTAAAGATAGATCTATCGGGCCCGACAAGCCCCATCCAAAGTACCGGATGCTTTAGTACTTCGAAATTTATATCATGTCCGAAGGAGGATCCCGGAATGATGGGGATATTCATATATGCATATTGTTAATATCGATTACCAGGTGTTCACCATATGAATAATTTTTATCTCTATGTATGGGATGTGTATTGAAATATGAAATCTTGTGGTCTATTGTTACAATTTGATATATATAGGTTAAACCTATAACTCACCAACATTTGTGTTGACGTTTAAAGCATGTTTATTCTCAGGTGAATACTAAGAGCTTCCGCTGTTGCATACTAAAATAAGGACAAGATTTGGAGTCCATGTTTGTATGATAAGAACGGGACTTTTCAGTTGGTATCCGAGCGTTGGTCTTAGAGAACCAGAATTTTGCATTAGTGTGTCTTATCGAGTTTGTTAGGATGCATTAGTGAGTCTGGACTTCGACCGTGTTTACTTGAAAAATGATTGCTTAACAAATTTTGTTGGAAACTATATATTTTTAACATGTGAATATTATGTGATATATTAATCTCTTAACGCGTTTGATATTATGTGATAGATGTCTACCTCTAGAACAAGTCCCGTTGACTTACCTAATAATAATGAAGAGTCAAATGTAAATTGGAATGATTCATGGACTGATTCACAAGTTCCCGAAGAGGAACCGGAAGAAGAGTCGGAACCGGAAGAAGAATCGGAACCGGAAGAAGAATCGGAACCGGATGAAGAAATATAACCGGTGGGGAAAATAATAAAACGGTTAAGTAAAAGAAAATCCTCAACCAACCGACCAAGGTTAATTATGGTCAATGGTGTTTCCGCCAAGGAAGCAAAATATTAGGAGGATTACCAATTCTCCGATGAATCGGATTCCGACGAGAATTCCGATGATGTTATAGAAATTACCCCAACTGAATTTAAAAAGGCAAAAGAAAATAATAAGGGAAAGGGCATAAAAATAGAGAAATCTAATTCCAACCCCGATGAACTTTATATGTATCGTCAACCCCCGAAGTCCTTAAGTTGTAACAATGACCCGGGAACCTCTAAACCACCAGGTTTTTCTAAACCAATGTGGAAAACGACGGCTCGTATTAGGGGAACATCATATATCCCTAGAAACTTGGCAAAACGAACCAAAACCGAAGAAGAAGAAACGAGCGAGTCGGAATAAGATAGTTGTATTCGTGTGGTGTAATATATGTAATATAGTGTGCTTATGCTTTATGATATATGTAAAAATTGCTTGTATTAATAAGTATTTTTTTTATGAATCTAACTCTTGTTTATTTTACAGTATAAAAACACAAAATGGATAGACAACCCAATATTTTAAGAGACCTACCCGAAGACATGATTGATGAAATCTTGTCTAGAGTCGGTCAGAATTCTTCGGCACAACTATTTAAGGCGAGATCAGTTTGTAAGACATTCGAAGAACGTTCCAAGAATGCCTTGGTTTATAAAAGGCTTTCGTTCGAAAGATGGGGGATATCACATTGGGAAATCCATAAGTTACGATGTGTTTACTTTGACGCATATATTGCGGGGAACCCAAATGCTATTTTACGCAATGGGTTAAGAAATTATTTTGACTCAATATATCCGAATATTGGACTTCGTGATTTAGAAAAAGCGGCTAACATGCAACATAAAGAAGCATGTTATACTTACGGATTAGTAATGTTCGCTTCTCACCAAAGTGAGAACAAGAACATCGGGCTACAACTATTAAACAAAACGTTCCCACAAGTGACGGAGTCGGTAATTGGGGTAAGAAATGAGGTTTTTAGATTGTTACGGGACTGTTGGACATTACGTAACCCTCATCCCTTTGATGACGTTACAACACGTTGTCTTATCAACGACCATAACGGTTATGTTCCACAAGACTAAGGATGGGAAGTAGTCCTAGTAAAACCAGAATGCATGACTTGTTTCTGGACGTATGAATTACGTGTCTTTATTGCCTTTGCTGAACGACTTGTGTACTAGCTAGAATTATCTTCACAACCACCTTGTATCAAATTTATTGTGTGCTATATTTCATGCTATATGTAAAATAAGCGGTATTGTAAGTTTGTAAAATATTGTGTAAAAGTTTGAACGCGAAATATTATTATAATCAGTTTTTCATATAGAATTGTAGTAGTTGAATTGTATATTAGCTACTAAGTATGAACTTAACGGGTAGGTACTACCCGAATTTAAACTTATAAAACGCTAATATGAAGAAAAAGCTTTTATAAATGAGTTCATATTATGCTACGAAATACTATTAACTACACTTAATATTCTGTATGATTAGCTTGTTCCATTTGACTATTTTGAAGGAAATGACACCGACTACTCGACACACCGTGAATATGAATGAAGAGAAATTCCGTACTTTTCTAGCTTCAAACATAGCCGCAGTACAGGCTGCGCTACATACCAACAATAACCTTGGATCTAGCAGTACAGGAAATCGTGTAGGATGCACCTACAAAGAATTCACTGCCTGCAAACCTTTGGAATTTGATGGAACCGAAGGACCGATCGGATTGAAACGGTGGACAGAGAAGGTCGAATCGGTGTTTGCCATAAGTAAGTGTACTGAAGAGGACAAAGTGAAGTACGCTACGCATACCTTCACAGGTTCTGCGTTAACATGGTGGAATACCTATCTAGAGCAAGTGGGACAAGATGATGCTTACGCACTACCGTGGTCAGCATTCAAGCACTTGATGAACGAGAAGTAACGTCCCAGAACTGAGGTCAATAAGCTCAAGACAGAACTTAGACGGTTACGAACCCAAGGATTTGATATTACCACGTACGAAAGACGATTCACAGAATTGTGCCTATTGTGTCCGGGAGCGTTCGAAGATGAGGAAGAGAAGATCGACGCGTTTGTGAAAGGATTAACGGAAAGAATCCAAGAAGATATAAGTTCACACGAGCCCGCCTCCATACAACAGGCATGTAGAATGGCTCACAAACTAGTGAACCAGATTGAAGAAAGAATTAAAGAACAGACTGCTGAAGAGGCCAATGTGAAGCAAGTCAAAAGAAAGTGGGAGGAAAACGGTGATAAGAATCACCAATACAACAACAACAGCAATTACAACAATAATCGCAACAATTATCCCAACAATCGCAACATCAATCGCAACTACAACAAACGGCCCAACAACAACAACAACAACAACAACAACTACAACAATCATCTCAACAACAATAATAACCGCAACAACAACAACAATCAGAAGCAGCTATGTCAAAGGTGTGAAAAGTATCACTCGGGGTTCTGCACCAAATTTTGCAACAAGTGTAAAAGAAATGGTCATAGCGCGGCGAAGTGTTAGGTCTACAGACCAGGGGTTAATAGAACGAAAGGAACAAATGGTGTCGGAACGAGTAATGGCGGAGCAAGTAGTGTCGGAGCAAGTTATGCCAATGTAGTTTGTTATAAATGTGGAAAACCGGGCCACATTATTAGAAATTGCCCGAACCAGGAGATCACGAATGGACAAGGCCGCGGAAGAGTTTTCAATATTAATGCGGCAGAGGCACAGGAAGACCCGGAGCTTGTTACGGGTACGTTTCTTATTGACAATAAATCTTCTTACGTTTTATTTGATTCGGGTGCGGATAGAAGCTATATGAGTAGAGATTTTTGTGCTAAATTAAGTTGTCCATTGACGCCTTTGGATAGTAAATTTTTACTCGAATTAGCAAATGGTAAATTAATTTCAGCAGATAATATATGTCGGAATCGAGAAATTAAACTGGTTAGCGAAACATTTAAGATTGATTTGATACCAGTAGAGTTAGGGAGTTTTGATGTGATTATCGGTATGGACTGGTTGAAAGAAGTGAAAGCAGAGATCGTTTGTTACAAAAATGCAATTCGCATTATACGAGAAAAAGGAAAACCCTTAATGGTGTACGGAGAAAAGGGCAACACGAAGCTACATCTTATTAGTAATTTGAAGGCACAAAAACTAATAAGAAAAGGTTGCTATGCTGTTCTAGCACACGTCGAGAAAGTACAAACTGAAGAAAAGAGCATCAATGATGTTCCCGTTGCAAAAGAATTTCCCGATGTATTTCCGAAAGAATTACCGGGATTACCCCCACATCGATCCGTTGAATTTCAAATAGATCTTGTACCAGGAGCTGCACCAATAGCTCGTGCTCCTTACAGACTCGCACCCAGCGAGATGAAAGAACTGCAAAGCCAATTACAAGAACTTTTAGAGCGTGGTTTCATTCGACCAAGCACATCACCGTGGGGAGCTCCTGTTTTGTTTGTCAAGAAGAAAGATGGTACATTCAGGTTGTGTATCGACTACCGAGAGTTGAACAAACTTACCATCAAGAACCGTTACCCACTACCGAGAATCGACGACTTATTTGATCAACTACAAGGCTCGTCTGTTTATTCAAAGATTGACTTACGTTCCGGGTATCATCAAATGCGGGTGAAAGAAGATGATATTCCAAAGACTGCTTTCAGAACACGTTACGGTCATTACGAGTTTATGGTCATGCCGTTTGGTTTAACTAATGCACCAGCTGTGTTCATGGACCTTATGAACCGAGTGTGTGGACCATACCTTGACAAGTTTGTCATTGTTTTCATTGATGACATACTTATTTACTCAAAGAATGACCAAGAACACGGTGAACATTTGAGAAAGGTGTTAGAAGTATTGAGGAAGGAAGAATTGTACGCTAAGTTTTCAAAGTGTGCATTTTGGTTGGAAGAAGTTCAATTCCTCGGTCACATAGTGAACAAAGAAGGTATTAAGGTGGATCCGGCAAAGATAGAAACTGTTGAAAAGTGGGAAACCCCGAAAACTCCGAAACACATACGCCAGTTTTTAGGACTAGCTGGTTACTACAGAAGGTTCATCCAAGACTTTTCCAGAATAGCAAAACCCTTGACTGCATTAACGCATAAAGGGAAGAAATTTGAATGGAATGATGAACAAGAGAAAGCGTTTCAGTTATTGAAGAAAAAGCTAACTACGGCACCTATATTGTCATTGCCTGAAGGGAATGATGATTTTGTGATTTATTGTGACGCATCAAAGCAAGGTCTCGGTTGTGTATTAATACAACGAACGAAGGTGATTGCTTATGCGTCTAGACAATTGAAGATTCACGAACAAAATTATACGACGCATGATTTGGAATTAGGCGCGGTTGTTTTTGCATTAAAGACTTGGAGGCACTACTTATATGGGGTCAAAAGTATTATATATACCGACCACAAAAGTCTTCAACACATATTTAATCAGAAACAACTGAATATGAGGCAGCGTAGGTGGATTGAATTGTTGAATGATTACGACTTAGAGATTCGTTACCACCCGGGGAAGGCAAATGTGGTAGCCGACGCCTTGAGTAGAAAGGACAGAGAACCCATTCGAGTAAAATCTATGAATATAATGATTCACAATAACCTTACTACTCAAATAAAGGAGACGCAACAAGGAGTTTTAAAAGAGGGAAATTTAAAGAATGAAATACCCAAAGGATCGGAGAAGCATCTTAATATTCGGGAAGATGGAACCCGGTATAGGGCTGAAAGGATTTGGGTACCAAAATTTGGAGATATGAGAGAAATGGTACTTAGAGAAGCTCATAAAACCAGATACTCAATACATCCTGGAACGGGGAAGATGTACAAGGATCTCAAGAAACATTTTTGGTGGCCAGGTATGAAAGCCGATGTTGCTAAATATGTAGGGGAATGTTTGACGTGTTCTAAGGTCAAAGCTGAGCATCAGAAACCATCAGGTCTACTTCAACAACCCAAAATCCCGGAATGGAAATGGGAAAACATTACCATGGATTTCATCACTAAATTGCCAAGGACTGCAAGTGGTTTTGATACTATTTGGGTAATAATTGATCGTCTCACCAAATCAGCACACTTCCTGCCAATAAGAGAAGATGACAAGATGGAGAAGTTAGCACGACTGTATTTGAAGGAAGTCGTCTCCAAACATGGAATACCAATCTCTATTATCTCTGATAGGGATAGCAGATTTATTTCAAGATTCTGGCAGACATTACAGCAAGCATTAGGAACTCGTCTAGACATGAGTACTGCCTATCATCCACAAACTGATGGGCAGAGCGAAAGGACAATACAAACGCTTGAAGACATGCTACGAGCATGTGTTATTGATTTCGGAAACAGTTGGGATCGACATCTACCGTTAGCAGAATTTTTCTACAACAACAGCTACCATTCAAGCACTGAGATGGCGTCGTTTGAAGCACTTTATGGTAGAAAGTGCAGGTCTCCGATTTGTTGGAGTGGAGTGGGGGATAGACAGATTACGGGTCTGGAGATAATACAAGAAACTACCGAGAAGATCATCCAAATTCAACAACGGTTGAAAACCGCCCAAAGTCGACAAAAGAGCTACGCTGACATTAAAAGAAAAGATATAGAATTTGAAATTGGAGAGATGGTCATGCTTAAAGTTGCACCTTGGAAAGGCGTTGTTCGATTTGGTAAACGGGGGAAATTAAATCCAAGGTATATTGGACCATTCAAGATTATTGATCGTGTCGGACCAGTAGCTTACCGACTTGAGTTACCTCAACAACTCGCGGCTATACATAACACTTTCCACATCTCGAATTTGAAGAAATGTTTTGCTAAATAAGATCTCACTATTCCGTTAGATGAAATCCAAATCAACGAAAAACTTCAATTCATCGAAGAACCCGTCGAAATAATGGATCGTGAGGTTAAAAGACTTAAGCAAAATAAGATACCAATTGTTAAGGTTCGATGGAATGCTCGTAGAGGACCCGAGTTCACCTGGGAGCGTGAAGATCAGATGAAGAAGAAATACCCGCATCTATTTCCAGAAGATTCGACAACACCTTCAACAGCTTAAAATTTCGGGACGAAATATATTTAACGGGTAGGTACTGTAGTGACCCGAACTTTTCCATGTTTATATATATATATTAATTGAGATTGATATTTACATGATTAAATGTTTCCAACATGTTAAGCAATCAAACTTGTTAAGACTTGATTAATTGAAATAAGTTTCATATAGACAATTGACCACCCAAGTTGACCGGTGATTCACGAACGTTAAAACTTGTAAAAACTATATGATGACATATATATGGATATATATATATATATATAGTTAACATGATATTATGATAAGTAAACATATCATTAAGTATATTAACAATGAACTACATATGTAAAAACAAGACTACTAACTTAATGATTTTTAAACGAGACATATATGTAACGATTATCGTTGTAAAGACATTTAATGTATATATATCATATTAAGAGATATTCATACATGATAATATCATGATAATATAATAATTTAAAATCTCATTTGATATTATAAACATTGGGTTAACAACATTTAACAAGATCGTTAACCTAAAGGTTTCAAAACAACACTTACATGTAACGACTAACGATGACTTAACGACTCAGTTAAAATGTATATACATGTAGTGTTTTAATATGTATTTATACACTTTTGAAAGACTTCCATACACTTATCAAAATACTTCTACTTAACAAAAATGCTTACAATTACATCCTCGTTCAGTTTCATCAACAATTCTACTCGTATGCACCCGTATTCGTACTCGTACAATACACAGCTTTTAGATGTATGTACTATTGGTATATACACTCCAATTATCAGCTCTTAGCAGCCCATGTGAGTCACCTAACACATGTGGGAACCATCATTTGGCAACTAGCATGAAATATCTCATAAAATTACAAAAATATGAGTAATCATTCATGACTTATTTACATGAAAACAAAATTACATATCCTTTATATCTAATCCATACACCAACGACAAAAAACACCTACAAACACTTTCATTCTTCAATTTTCTTCATCTAATTGATCTCTCTCAAGTTCTATCTTCAAGTTCTAAGTGTTCTTCATAAATTCTACAAGTTCTAGTTACATAAAATCAAGAATACTTTCAAGTTTGCTAGCTCACTTCCAATCTTGTAAGGTGATCATCCAACCTCAAGAAAATCTTTGTTTATTACAGTAGATTATCATTCTAATACAAGGTAATAATCATATTCAAACTTTGGTTCAATTTCTATAACTATAACAATCTTATTTCAAGTGATGATCTTACTTGAACTTGTTTTCGTGTCATGATTCTGCTTCAAGAACTTTCAAGCCATCCAAGGATCCTTTGAAGCTAGATCCATTTTTCTCATTTCCAGTAGGTTTATCCAAGGAACTTGAGGTAGTAATGATGTTCATAACATCATTCGATTCATACATATAAAGCTATCTTATTCGAAGGTTTAAACTTGTAATCACTAGAACATAGTTTAGTTAATTCTAAACTTGTTCGCAAATAAAAGTTAATCCTTCTAACTTGACTTTTAAAATCAACTAAACACATGTTCTATATCTATATGATATGCTAACTTAATGATTTAAAACCTGGAAACACGAAAAATACCGTAAAACCGGATGTCGTAGTAACACCGCGGGCTGTTTTGGGTTAGTTAATTAAAAACTATGATAAACTTTGATTTAAAAGTTGTTATTCTGGGAAAATGATTTTTACTATGAACCTGAAACTATATCCAAAAATCATGGTTAAACTCAAAGTGGAAGTATGTTTTCTAAAATGGTCATCTAGACGTCGTTCTTTCGACTGAAATGACTACCTTTACAAAAACGACTTGTAACTTATTTTTTCGACTATAAACCTATACTTTTTCTGTTTAGATTCATAAAATAGAGTTCAATATGAAACCATAGCAATTTGATTCACTCAAAACGGATTTAAAATGAAGAAGTTATGGGTAAAACAAGATTGGATAATTTTTCTCATTTTAGCTACGTGAAAATTGGTAACAAATCTATTCCAACCATAACTTAATCAACTTGTATTGTATATTATGTAATCTTGAGATACCATAGACACGTATACAATGTTTCGACCTATCATGTCGACACATCTATATATATTTCGGAACAACCATAGACACTCTATATGTGAATGTTGGAGTTAGCTATACAGGGTTGAGGTTGATTCCAAAATATATATAGTTTGAGTTGTGATCAATACTGAGATACGTATACACTGGGTCGTGGATTGATTCAAGATAATATTTATCTATTTATTTCTGTACATCTAACTGTGGACAACTAGTTGTAGGTTACTAACGAGGACAGCTGACTTAATAAACTTAAAACATCAAAATGTATTAAAAGTGTTGTAAATATATTTTGAACATACTTTGATATATATGTATATATTGTTATAGGTTCGTGAATCAACCAGTGGCCAAGTCTTACTTCCCGACGAAGTAAAAATCTGTGAAAGTGAGTTATAGTCCCACTTTTAAAATCTAATATTTTTGGGATGAGAATACATGCAGGTTTTATAAATGATTTACAAAATAGACACAAGTACGTGAAACTACATTCTATGGTTGAATTATCGAAATCGAATATGCCCCTTTTTATTAAGTCTGGTAATCTAAGAATTAGGGAACAGACACCCTAATTGACGCGAATCCTAAAGATAGATCTATCGTGCCCGACAAGCCCCATCCAAAGTACCGGATGCTTTAGTACTTCGAAATTTATATCATGTCCGAAGGAGGATCCCGGAATGATGGGGATATTCATATATGCATATTGTTAATATCGATTACCAGGTGTTCACCATATGAATAATTTTTATCTCTATGTATGGGATGTGTATTGAAATATGAAATCTTGTGGTCTATTGTTACAATTTGATATATATAGGTTAAACCTATAACTCACCAACATTTGTGTTGACGTTTAAAGCATGTTTATTCTCAGGTGAATACTAAGAGCTTCCGCTGTTGCATACTAAAATAAGGACAAGATTTGGAGTCCATGTTTGTATGATATTGTGTAAAAACTGCATTCAAGAAACTGATTTCGATGTAACATATTTGTATTGTAAACCATTATGTAATGGTCGTGTGTAAACAGGATATTTTAGATTATCATTATTTGATAATCTACGTAAAGCTTTTTAAACCTTTATTTATGAAATAAAGGTTATGGTTTGTTTTAAAAATGAATGCAGTCTTTGAAAAACGTCTCATATAGAGGTCAAAACCTCGCAACGAAATCAATTAATATGGAACGTTTTTAATCAATAAGAACGGGACATTTCATTATGCACTTCCGAAACTTCAAAGCAACGTACCTAATACATTAAGTACACATTCAATACACAACTTGTGGAACCAACCACAATACTTACACTTGAGCATTTAATGACCCAATTGCATTAAATAACTCAACTACACCAAAACCGCCCATAAATGGCCAAGACTCATCTTTAATCATTAAAGCTAGTGATTTAAAGTCTACTAACTCTAACTAACACAAACTTAGGGTATTTCATACCCATTTCACCCAATTAGGTCAACATTACCCATTTAACCCATTTTAACACTTAGACTAACAAATTTGGTCAAACTTAACCCATTTACAATCTTTCAACATTTAACAAGTGTATTAGTGCCTAACAACACAATTAACACTTACAAATCTCAATTTACATGACCAAACCCTAGATTATAGCCATTTTGGTTTCCTTTCATCAATATAACGCAAATTCACTCATTTAACCCCCAAATGGGTCATACAAGACTCAAGTAAACAAAACCATAACCATAAACCAATTAAAATTCAAAACATAGAGTTAAGACTTACCAATACAACCACAACGTAGCTAGTGATGTAGGGAACAACTTTAAAGCTTGGGTTCGGGTGAGATTTGGCCTTCTTCTTCACCAAAGTGAGCTCTCTCACTCTAAAATCTTATCTCTCTCTAGATTTAATTTGGGTAGATGAGAAAGTGATAAATGAGGATGGGATAAGGTTGAACCAGTTTTAGACTCCCCAAAACCGGCCATAAGTGAAAAGACTAATATGCCCCCAAAAGATGCAATTTAAAATGGCTAAAAAGTCATTTCAGCGACATTTGTCGCGTTTCGCAACACAGTGTCACGTTCCGCTACAACCAAACGCGACAAACATGTTTCAAACGCGATAACCTTGACAGAAGTGGGGTCCTGGAGCTGTCGCGTCCCAGACAGCTTTGTCGCGGTTCGCGACCAACCAGAACGCGATGGGACACACTAAAACGCGACAGATCGTCTGATCAAACCCTTTTTTCAACGTTTTCTACATTTAAACCATGCACACTCGTTCGCGGTTAATATTAAACGTTTACAAGGTAAAATACGTACCTTTTAACCATGTATGGGGAAACGGGGTGTTACAGATTTATAATTATATATGCAATATTTACAATGCTTGCATTAGTGAAGCAATGTAACAACCCGACTTTTTCCGTTACTATCGTTACTTGTCCGTTAAATATTTAACGGAGTTTACGTAGAACGTTATGTGTTTATTAGATTTAAATGCATACTTGATCCTATTGGATTACTTGAATTAATATGTTATATTAATTTATGAACTTGTTTCGGATAACGAAATAACTAGAAACGATACGGTTAAGTTAATCGCCTAGAAAGCTTTTCAGTTTACGGAACTCAAAAAATGATAAAATAATTATTTTTAATAATTATTAACTTTAAGAAAAACATATTTAATTTATTATATATTTAATGAATTAAACTTGGTGGGATGCGTTTTAACGATCAGTTAATGTTCCGGGATCCCGGTAATTAAATTACATTATGCTTTGGCTTGCTAGTACGCTAAGTGTAGTCGTTAACAGCAACTAGAAACGGACCACACTTAGCGTACTAGCAAGCCAAAGCATAATGTAATTTAATTTTAATAATTATATTATATAATTATTATGTTTTAAACATACTTCCAATTTATTAGAATTTATATAGATTAAAAACGCGATAAATTAACGTTTATCGATCCGGTTTGCGTTTTAGGCTAACAACACTTAATGGGTACACTTAGAAAATTTGTCTAGCATCATTTTGAGAGCCCAATGACTCCCTTTTTCCAGCCCTTGGTAGAAATCTACTAGAGTGGGGCTTCCCTTGCTTTAATTTGGACCTTATTGTTAATTAAACCTTACTTTGGGCCCAAGCTTTAGCCCTTAAACACCTAATCGATCAAAAACACATCCATTATCATTCGCATACCCTAAACCACGAATTGTAGCTGCTCTCCCTCTCTTTTTTCATGTCGACATACAACACACACATAACACCATCAAAAGCTTGCTTGATCGTTCAATTGGATGCGAATCCGTCTCGTTCTCCTCTACGCGATAGTACCAACAATTGCTTGATCTAGGGTATAAATCTTAGAACCCTAATTTTATTATTCATGTTTACATCTGTATTTATGCAATTACATAGTGTAATCATGTCTAGTGCTCAATTAAATGCGATTAGAGTTGTCGTTAGTCGTTAATTTGCTCGATTGTTGTCGTTGCTATGTATCACGAATTTGTATGCTATTTATCTGATCAAATTGGTTTATATACCGATCTTGTATGTTATCTAGATGGATAGGCGTTGAAAAATCAATAAGTCTGGACTTTGATTTCGCATGATTTCGTTATCATATGCTCAAGTTATGATTAATCGAAGTTTCGTTAGGGTTTTACATGATATGCGAATTTTCTGAGTTGTGTGCTTTGTTATTTAGCTATTGAAATGTGTACCACTGTAATCCTTGTGAAAAATCATGCATGTTAGACTTAATATTTGCGTCAAAAGCTTTTGTAATGCTCTCGCCAAAACGAAGATTCGTGTTTTAAAGAGAACTGAAACTGTTTTCGAATGTGAAAGAAAATATCTAGAGACTAGGAATTGATTGAGGCTTTGATCTTCTGGAATGTGTTAGCTTATATGTTCCTTGATGTATTTCATTTGCATGCTAACTTCTGAAAACGTGAATTGACACGAGTTATAAACTTGACCAAATGATATGTCTGTTTGTTGACTAAAACTGAAGGGTCTATAAAGATAGGCTAATTTGTACAAATTGGCTAAATGAATGTCTTTGATTTTTTTATCACTAAAACTTTGGAGTGTTTTACGTCATCTCCAATTGGCCGTTCCTCAAAAGCTATTTTCAATATTAAATGAGAAATGTTCTAAAACTAATGCGCATGCTGAAACTGATTTGGTAAACCGTAACTAGACCTTTTCTGAAACCCGACTTGTAGACATCGTATGAGGCCTTGACCGGATTTTTTGGAATCGATTTTGAGTCTAGTTGTGATATGGAGTTTGCCATGTTTTTATGAATTATGTGCTAAGAGTTGTACTCGTGTTTTTCTATGATGCGCGTATTTTAAGGACGTGCGATAAACTGCGAATGTGTAAATTGTTGAACCATGAGCTATAACGTGTTACTTGACTTAGGTTTGACATGTTGACCATGATTGCATGACCTACTGAGATTTTTGACTTTAGTTGACCACTTTGACCGAGTTGACTTTTGAGTTGACTTTGGTTGACTTTTGTTGACTTGCTTGAACTAGTTGACTTTTACATGCATATTGAGTCAGTCTGAGCACTAGGACTATGCGTACACTATGGGTTGACATAGTGTGACCTATATGTATACTTAAGATGACCTATTTAACTAGGTTGCATTGTTCGGTCGAGATTGTTCGACTACTGCACGATTTTACTAAGAGATATTTCAGTGCTTTTGCTAAGGTGAGTCTACATTCTCTTTTTCATCAACATTTTTGGGATGCAATACATGCTGCTTTTGAAACTATTTCTTAAACTGTTTTTACAGTTGTTTTACATATTAGGCATGAGTAACTAAACGAATATACATATGAGTTCAGATCAAAAATCTCTTAGCTTGATTATATTAAATACTTTAAGTAAGCTCGACTTATAGGGACGGTACCGTTAGGTTTGACAAACCTCGCCTCAACGTACAGGGTGCTTATTCTGTTGTTACTTGTACACCTGATCAGTGTATGCTTAGAAAGGGTAAAAGGAAGACGTGTAGCACTTTAGCTATCCGCAGGGTTAAAACTTTATAATCAAATGCTCATGATAAATGTATACTTTTACGATGCTTTTATTTCAGAAATCTCGTGACCTAACTTACGATGAATGTTATTTAAACTTGATGGTTACAAACTAGAAACTAGACATGGTAATGTCTACCAGCAGTTGAAACAAAAAGAACTTTTTGATGTCCTACTCAGTTGAAACTTGACATCTTACAAACAGTTTATTACTTAGCATTTACTATATGCAAACTTTTGAGATTAAACCTTAGTGGTTTATACTGATAAATGTTTACTGATTTTTGAGAACTGATTTTTGACAAACGATTTATGAAAACTGTTTTATGAAACTACGAGAACTATTTACTCAAACCTGTAGATTCACTCAACTTTATGTTGATCCGTTTAGCATGTTTTATCTTAGGTATTAGTTGCTTCCGTTGTAGAACATTGCTGTTACTTAGAAGCCAAGCCGAGCACCGGAACCAGAGTTAACATTCCGTTAATGGATTTTAACGGGGTGTTATAAGCAAGTAGTACCCATACACTGTACATACATAGATAGCTAGTAAATTATACCACAAGGTGCAGATGTAAATAAAGATTTATATTAAAAATGACCCATACACAACTATAATGGGATATGTATAATTACAAAAAAGTTTAAATCAATTCATTGAATCAAGTAAAATACCTTCACGATTGCTGCTTCATTCAGATGATAGATATCGTACAGTAAAGCGACCTGTCTACGCTAACCTACAATATTCAAGTACACAAGACATTAATAAGAAGGCAAATATAAATAAAACCACCAAGATCCTTGATGCAGTGGCAATTTCGACCCGAATCATCTATGCATTTTGACCCAGAATGGGACTGCTGCAGAATTTCGAACCATATCACTACTATAGTAGCAATTCCAACCGATATTAACATTCCAACCATATCACTACTATAGTGGCAATTTAATTGAGGTAATTCTACATCAAAATCATAATAATATATAATGAATAAAACCTGAATAAAATTGAAAATGCCAATGCACAATGTGTTAGACTTGAAACAATGTTTGGTTATAAATGACATACCGTTATTCATTCATCTATAAAAAGATTTAATTGTGGAATGAGTAGGTATACGATTGAGGAGACTATAACCTGCAAACACATCGAGAAGTTTAAAAGTTGATTAATATTGGTGATATTAAAATAGAGATTTGGAAAAATGCCGCATTCATTAAGTTCGTTTACACTCCAGTTTCGATTCGTACAAAATAGTATAGGTAATGGTAACATGGCTACAAAGAATATTAACAACCGTCAATCGGTACTGTTTTAACGTAAATGTACACAAACAGAATAATTAGACCAATAATTGTAATCTAATTGAATCTCACCTCGCATAATCGTTTAAAACCGAACCATCTGGTATACAATATGACATAACTTTATGCATTAATCATTATAAGAAATTTGAAACTTACAGATACATTGATGAATGAGATGATATCAACGAATGCCTTGATGTCAACATCTTTCTTGTTGATCGAATTGTATGTCACCAACACAAGTTGTGCAAAAAAAAAAAAAAAAGAAGAAAAAAAAAAAGATGAGAGTGAAAATCAATCATAGACCTTCATATCAGTTTTAATAACGTTGAATCAAAATTAAAAAAATCAATAATAGTTACAAAACTCATATGTAAAGATTTATTTTATGAATAATGCATTTTAACCTCCAGACTCCCCATGTATGCACAACAATATGAGAATCATCGGGAAAAAGGGCTTTGACCTCTATTCTGATTTCCTCATCCACAAAATGTAGGGGTTGATACTATCGAATCAACTATCATAAAATAGCAGTGTAGAACAGTTAATAAAAAGCAACAACATTTATAAAAAAAAAAAAAAAAAAAAAAACCCTAATTCATAAAAAATCTTACCTTGAAGTGGTCAAATACCTGCAGCAAATCACATGTTAATACTACTAAATACTATGGAAGTAATTAATTATGCCATGAAACTTGAAACTGCTTATAAGAATTAACGGTTTTAAGTTACAGGCCAAACTTGTGAGACTAAAAAGAAAACTGGTCAAAAATCAGTGTGTTGAAATGTTTACAACATCCTAATGTTTTACTAAGAATAAATACAGAGTATAAAGTAGGATTTTTCGAATCACAACCCTTAAGGCTGTCAGTAACGCACATAAAGGTGTTGTATAATTCAGTAACCATCACCTTAAAGTCAACATATAATTGCTATGTACAACACATTTATGTGCACTAACAACCCTAAGGATTGTATTAGCAAAATCCTTTAAATTGAAGATTCCAATAATCATATTTGCTATAAGTATTATTAACAAAAAATATACTCCGTAACTTATTAAAGAGAAATTTGTTGGCTAGTCAACCTGCAGTAACAGAATACCCTTTTAACCGTACGCACCAGTCCGATTTAATGTCCCATAATGACTGTGATAATGAGAGAGTATGTTTAATCATAATCGACTTTTACATTGTAATTCGATACCGAATCTTAGAACGTGAACTACATAGAGCGGATGAACTGATTACCTAAGTCTACATAAAGTTGCATAGGAGAATATTTAAGCTTACATGTACGAAATGCGTATTATGTAGGCATTATTTAGATCGATTCTCAAGTTGAAGAGACTCATGTCTTTAGCAAAGGCTTGTATAGCATTTCCCTGAAAATATTACAGTTTAAAATTGGATTAGCTAATATATATATATATATATATATATATATATATATATATATATATATATATATATATATATATATATATATATATATATATATATAGTGGTAGGATCAAGAGGGAAGTAACCATTCGGGGGGAAGCGGGGGGAAGCAAAAACTTTTTTTTTTTTTTTCATTTTTTGAAAAAACTTTGTTCACGAACATTATAGATGAGATGAAAATATGAACATTTAGTAGAGACACTTTGTGATAAATGTTTTTATTTTGGCGGGAAAACGCTCGAAGAAGTAATATATAACAATTGTCGTGTTTTTCGAGCGTATTTTGAGGTTTTAGCTATTGGGGTTTAGATATTAGGGTTTAGATATTAGGGTTTATAGGGTTTAGAAATTTAGGGTTTAGGGTTTAGATTTAGGATTTAGATTGAGTTTTTAACACGAGCGGTTTAGAGTTTAGGGTTTAGGGTTTAGGGTTTAGGGTGTAGGGTTTGGTGTTTTGGGTTTATGGAATAAACCCAAAACACCAAACCCTAAACCCTAAACCCTAAACTCTAAATCGGGCTAAATTTTACTTCACAAAACATGAAGAAAAAAAACGTCCATATTCTTCACGAACAATATTATCTTGAATGTTATTTTTGTCGATCGTTTTCCCGCCTAAATAATAACATTCATCACGAAGTGTCTCTTCTAAATGTTCATATTTTCGTGTAATCTTGATGCCGGAAAAAAAAAATCAAAAAAAAAGAAAAAAAAAAAAAATTTGCTTCACCCCGCTTCCCCCCGATTGGTTACTTCCCCATTGATCCTGCGAGAACTCCTTATATTCTAACAAATTTTCTGGCGGGCGAACAAAAAATCAACTATTCGAACAATTTTCCAGAAGGTCGAACCATTTTGGCTAGATGCAAGTGCTATTTTTGTTCTACATTTATGTAGAACATGATGTAGAGCAGCATGTAGAACATGCTGTTCTACACATGTTCTACATCAATTTTCGTCAAATTAAGTTTAGGGTTTAGACTTAGGGTTTAGATTTAGGGTTTTAGGGTTTAGATTTTAGGGTTTAGGGTTTAGATTTTAGGGTTTAAGGTTTAGATTTAGGGTTTAGAATGAGTTTTTTACACGAACGGTTTAGAGTTTAGGGTTTAGGGTTGAGGGTTTACTGAGTAAACCCGAAAACCCTAAAACCTAAACTCTAAATCGGGCTAAATAAAAAAAAAAGTTGATTTTCAACAGAACAAGAGTAATTCGAACAAAAAAGGAGTAATTCGAACCAATTTTCGTTCTACAATTTTGTAGAACCGAACAAAAATTCAGACGGGCGAACAAAATTGCCCCAATTTGAACGAATTTTCGTTCTACAATTTTGTAGAACCAAACAGAAAAGGTAGAACATGTGATTAAATGCATCTTAATTTTTGTTCGACCTAATTTTATTTATTCGCCCGCCAGAATTTTTGTTCGAATTTCTTTGTTTTTGTTCGTCCGCCAGTTCTCAGAGCAGAGTTCTCAGGGGATCCTCTCCCTATATATATATATATATATATATATATATATATATATATATATATATATATATATATATATATCAACTTTACATTTGATTTTGGGTCCCACAAATTCTTATTTAATCTCTTAGGACATGACCATTGGAAAGTATAGTCTCCAAACTTTACGGTTTGAAAGGTATGATTCTATGAAAGCTGGCAAGAAGTTTTGTGCTACCTACTGTTGTTGCTGTACTGTTGTTACCAACAGCTACACAACAGATTTCAGTCATAACCTCTCACTTTGACGACCATTATACATGTATTTGAAGCTTGTCAGGAGTAACGCAATAAATAGTTTTCATCAATACTAATTTAATTCAAATTTACGAACCCGCAAAATTGACCCGAAGTCATTTTTGACATTTTTATTAAAACTATAAAATTTTCCACACGCAACTCAAAATCAAACCCGGATGACCTAAATATTTCACTACCATTCCACTGAGTCTAAACAGACATTTAGGACACGTCCTTATCAAAAAATACCCAATTTGACATCATATGGCTCAAACGGGTCGGGGGTCCAAATGGACGATAAAACACTTTTAACCATATATAACTTTCAAATAACTACCGTTTCATTTCCAAATAACCTTCTAATCATATTAAAAATTTCAAGTCGTTTTAAGGCAATCTTCATAAAACTTTGCCAAAAAAAAAAATTAAAAAAATACACAAATTTGTTGGCAAAATAGCAAAGAGCAGCAGATTACTTCTTCAATAGTTCAAGAATCTTTATAACACCAGAAAGTTGTAATATTTTTTTAATTAAATACCTTTTTGTCTAATAGAAAGTAGCCATATCCGAGTGGCGTTTGATATGGTGGGTTTTTAACTACCTACAACAAAAAAAACAATTTCGTAAAAAGAGTAATTAACTTAATACTATTGAATACATTCCTTACGTGATTGTATACTAAAATAGTATCTGAACATACCTTTTATCAAAGCAAATTGGACAAAATATGGGCATGCTCAGGGATTGGTGGTTTCGGTACCTTTTTCCAAGTACTACCATTGCAATCTACATGAAAGTAGAATTACACAAAAGTTAGTAAAGAATAAGTACCTACATATATGAAACTGAAATAAGTATCATCATTCATCAAAGATCAATATACAGTTACCCCTTGTCTCATTCACTAAAAAAGACGGAAAAAATGAAAACACAAAGTACTAAATTTTTTAACAAAGAAATCATAAGAAAACAACTTACCTAAATGTTTATATCATAGGACAACATCCACACACAAAAAAAAAAAAAAATAATAAAAATCCAATTGACATATCATAACAACAAAATGATTCAGATATGCTTATATGTAAGACTTCTAGAACATTCAAGTTTGTCTCATCATATAGTTCAAATTAATTTAAATAACAATGAGAAGTGATATTCTTATATGAAGTTACAGTTAAAATAAATGTAAATAACAATGTTAGAAGCAACATACAGATGTGAAGAGGTAAGAGCATTAACACTAAACATTATCTACCTGTTTGATGACATATTTACAACACCAGTGGAAAATAACTTAGTCATTTTCAAAGGGCCTGCTTCTAACATCCACTGTTGAGTTGTAGTTTCTAAGTTAAAAAAGACCTGTCTAACCCAATAAAATGTTGATAAAGGAAAAGATAGAATCATTATATACTAACCACTAATTGATTCATTGACAAATATATCAAAACAAAGATTATTGACGAACACTAACAAACTTAATAGCCTATTTATAATTATATTAACAGTTAAGAGTACAAAGATCGAGCAGCCTATCATTTTTTAAGATTTGTCAAAATTAATACTGTTAAATACCTAATCGGGGAAAGGAAGCATACCTTCAAGAAAAAAGAGATTGCTAACCTACACATATGACACCAATAAAACCACTGCACCAGGTAAAAGACAATTATACCTCTGACTTGCATCGTTTACTAATCGATCATGTACTAGTTACTAATTCTGGGTCAGTAGCAGAATCTTTCCAGACAATCTGCAAACAATATTGTATATATTAGTGAATGGACACATAAAATATGTTTATTTAGAGGTTTTGCATACGTACTGAAATTTTGATACACCATATGTAACTTATTTTTGTGGTTGTCCTTTTATCACGTCTTCTTTCTAACTTATTTTTGTGGTAAATACGATCTCCATAAACGGATGACTGCAAGGGGCATTCAATATTAGTTATTGCAACTTAAAAAAATACAATCAAAATAGCTTATTACAAAACACAATCATAAAACTTAACAGCTGCTAAATGCCAGAAATATTACATTGAACGAAACTCACCATTTGAAACAACTTGAAAATCAGAGGTAATGATATATTAGAAATTTCAACACCCTCTGAACCACTTTCAAAAGTTCCAGAATCACAAATAAGTTATACAACATAGAATAACAACCAACAAAATATTTTTACTAATCAGTTTCGCATCATTGTTTAATACCAAAAGGAGTTTGTATCAGTTTGAATTAGTATATTACCAAACAGATATTCATGTCAGCAATTGGATTCTATCGAAAACCATAATCAAAGGTGAAATTAGTTAAAGCCGTTCTATTAAAAATCTTGAATAACATAATTTTCATAATAATCAGAATAAACAATTAAAGTTTAAATATATAGAGTTAATCTATCTATAAACATAAAAAAAAAAATTTAAATTTGATGATACCATTGATTAGAAAGCGAAATCAAATTATAAACATACTTGATGCCCTGTCTTCGAACCGAAATCAATTTGATGAAACCACCCTGAATCATCCCAATTATCGTCACTGAGATGTAAATAGGAAACCTAATCTACCAGGAATTGGTCGCAAACAAACATTGAAGATGATAACCCTACTTTCCAAATTGAAAACCTGGATGTTAAATTCAATCGATTTGTTGAAGAGCATCAAATTGAATTTAGCGAATCGGATTCATTGAAATGTTTTAGGATCCGTTTGCGTGATTGAACGTCTGAAAGAATTAGGGTTTGTTTTGGGAAGAAAGATTGGACGAATGAGTTGTTGACAAATGTCGAATTCTTAGTTTGCGGTTCATATTTCATTGTTAAAATTCTATTGGTCCAAGTGGCCGATAGGGTGTAGAGTATAGGGTAGGCATGACACGTGGATCATGCACCTTTATAGAATAGATTGAAGATCATTTGCAGTTATCTAATCTTAATCGCGTTAGCCAATTGGTATGTTGACATTTGCTAGGTCAACGAGCTAGGTAGGTGCACCCGGGTGCCGGGTCCAATCCAGAAACCACATATGACGGCTTTAAAGGTTCAAACATGACCATATCTATATGATTAAGTTACAAAGTCCCCCACTAATTAACCTCTTCACCATTTTGTAATCTTGTCCAAAACTCAAGAATATTCTGCTAACTTCAAGGATAATATTAAGAGACGTACAAGTTTCATTTTCTTATTTTTCTTGCATCGTATTATAATTCATCTTCAATTCTATCTAACAACATCATCATTATTAGCAATTTTAAGTGCAAATTATACAAGTATTAACATTGATATTGTACTAGCTCGTATAACTTCTCACCGAGACTTCTGTTAAGTTAGGTACGTTATAAATAAAGGAAGCGTATCATGACTCACGATCTCTAGATGAATAAATTATTTATGTCATAAGTTTTAACGATCATTTTATCCATTTTTATATGTGATATGTCCTTTTAACTAAAAGCCGAATACCTTTGTTAGATTAGTTTATAGTCAACATACTTACCAATATTTAATAAACATGCATTTACTAAGAAAAAGGGAATAATTAATTTGGGGATCCAAATATAGAATATAATCATCATAATGGACCATTTCAAACCTTACCTGCTCAATTATTCATAATTCATTTAATTTTTAAACCACTCACGCGGTTGTCCCTTTCTCAAACTATAATCTATTTAGACGCAACCAAAATTAACAACCGTCATATATAAATTTCTTTATAATTATTAAATTCTTCAAACCAAACCATATATACCTACTTCATTTTCGTTCATTCTTTTAAACCAGTCCCACAAGCTATTTTCTTAACTAATCATCTAATGGCATCTGAAAACAAGAACAACAAGCCCTCTTTGTTAGGCAGGTTGCGAACCGCAGTTAAAAAGGTTACATTTCTTATGAACTACAACATAAACCGATGGCGCCTTGCTTCAAATATCATTGGTGGTCGACGTGGTGGTCGTGCTTTGAGTAGCAGACGATTAAGCTTTAACGAAAGACTTGGTCTGACGTCGATTATTTCGTCACCTTCTAGTGAAGAGCATAGTAATTGGGGATCACCTTATTTAACGCCTTCTTTTGAAATATCGCCCGACAAAGGCGAATTGCAAAAGACTAAAAGCTTTCCGTTGCAACGAACTACAAGTTTCCCAGAAGAAGATGATGTTGATAAGAGAGCTGAGATGTTTATATCGAATTTTTATCGACAATTAAAGATGGAAAGACAAGTTTCTTTGCAACTTAGGTATAGAAGGGATACTACTTTTGAATCATCTAATAAGTTTTCACCCTGATCATGTATCATGGTGAAATTTTCAATTATTTAATTACATAAAAGGTGTTTAGATCGAATTGAAGTCGTTCTCGAGCAATTATTTAGGTGATGAGGATGAGCAATTAAGATTGATCAGATCAATGAATCGTGTTTTGAAGAATGAGTCAACGGTTTGATGATGATGATCATGTTCATGAAGGTCTCTTTTTGGTGATGAGATCTTAGTTTGTTTATTTGTTTGTTTTTTGATTTGTTTATCAACATTAATTAAAGAGAAAAGAAAAAGAAAAAAGAAAAGAAGATTTGGCTGCTTTGGTTGTCAGCCAGCTTTCTTTGAATTTACATTGTATTTCCCTTGTATTATAGTTGGTCAAATGGTCAAATGACTCGATGAGAGACATCTTGGCAGTTGTCACATTTGTGTATAAGGTGGGATTTTATTTCTTGGAGTTTATTTTCTCTATGGATATTTCTACTTTTAATCTTGATTATTGATTGATTTGAATTTTTTTATTTACTTTTAAATTCAGTAATCAAAGGTTGCTAAGAATTTGTTGCTAAGAATTTGATCCATTTCTGCTAGCTGCATCATCTCTGGTTCACTGGTAATGGGCCTTCTCTAGACCCAGGTACAGCAAGTAGGGCGCTTAGACAACACCCTATGGGTTCATTACCGATTGTTATAAGCTCATGTGGCATTCATTACCCGTTTGGTGTCATAGGCACCGGTTCATTATAGGTTCTAGTTATAGGGTTTCACCATGGATTTAACGGAAGTATGAAGGATAGTTATAGTAATTGTGGGTTCCAGTGGTTTTTTATTGATGGACTTAATGCTTTATTGTTTGTACGTTGTATATTATGAGGAGTATTGTTTTAGCCATGATAGGGAGTGTTTAGTTATGAGTTAGTTTTAGAATATTGATGTTGATGTGGCGAGGTTAAGAGGATGAATAGTTTAGTTACGATAGGAAGTGACCTTAGAATCATGAAGCCTATGCACATTTTACTCGCATTTCTTTTTCTTTTATTATCCGGTAACAAGTTGATTAGGTAACCACGCTTTGCCGGAGTGATATTATTGCAATACTGATTTCAAGTATTTTATGGAGGTATATTGCTTAATTACATACGTAACATTAGTTATATATTTATACGAAACGGTGTGACATAAATTTTACATATATGAGATCATATTTTCACAAAATAAAAAAAATCATATTGGTACAAAATATATCTTAATGAATGATAATGATAAATAAACAAAGATAGTATCTGTCACACCCCCAAATAGGGCCTGGGGTATTTGTGACTAATTATATCAAATCACAGTTGTATAAACGAGAACGACTCTATACGAGACGTTATATTGAGTTTTGCAGCGGAAGATAAATAGATTACATTGTATTTAAAGCATTAAGTGTTTTTAAATGAATCGATAAGTAATGCATGAAGACTCCAATCATGGCAAGCAATCATCATTCAAAGCAGCAGATATACAGCGGAAGCAATATTTAAGTACCTGAGAATAAACATGCTTAAAAAGTCAACACGAGGTTGAGTGAGTTCACAGGTGTGACAACCCGTAAATTTCCGACAAAATTTAAACAAAAATCATTATATGATTTCATTTAACCTCGACTAATTCCGACGATTCACGAACAATTATTTGTAAATAATTATGCATTAATTTGATATATTAATATTATTATTATTAATATTCTTTTTAAACAAGATATCAATAATTAATATCTTTATTATCAGTATTGTTATTATGAATAAAAAAAATATTGACAAATATTCTTGGAAAAGTAGTAAATCAATTTGTTTATTTTTAAAAAAAATATATAAAAAAAAATTCTTAAAATAAATGATTTTTTTTAATAAAATAAATAAATAAATAAATTACTTTTTAATTAAAAATTATAATGGAAAACTACTTTTATTATTTTATTTTGTGCATTATCCCATAACCTAACATTTAATACTTTTGAATTTTTAAAATCCCATTAAAAATTAAAATATTTTTTTCTTTTAATTATTTTATTCTTTTTACCTAATTTTTTCAAGTATAAATACCCCTCATTTCTCATTCAAACTCACACCAAAATTTCTCTCATTCTCTCTTTGAAGAATTACTACTAGTAAGTATTCTTTTCTTACTTTTTACTTTTTACTTTTTACTTTTTTACTTTTTACTATTTACTTCGGTTTATTATTTTTTTACCGAAACATGTAAATAATGTTATAAATTATATGCAATTAAAATTAAAATAAATAACATGTTATAATTAGTAATATATGTTACTAAAAATTATAAAAGTATTTTTATGAATTAATATATAGGAGTTATAATTAAAATCGAATTAATGAATATATATGTATATACGCACCTAACGTGAAGGTTATAATTAAAGATAGCGTACAAAGACTACAAACATCACCGCTACTTGTGGCCTAGGGTGATCCTTGTTACCATTATGGGACGCTTGTGGATCTCGAATGCCAAGACTTAGATTCTGGTCAAGAGATCCTGGGCCGCTCGGTAACAATAGATCATTCGAGTGACTTGCATGTTAGCGACGAAGTTTGGGCGAGATTGTACAATATCTTTGTTAAGAATTATAACCCGAACATTCTTAAATTAGAAGCTTACTATAAGTGGAAGTTTTTCATAAATAGTAGGTTTCCAAAAATAGAAACTTTTGAGAAATAGGAACTTTTCTCGAAAACCGTCACTGTCAATATAGTTGCTATATTAATAAACATACTTTATGTCAAGTTAGACATTAACTAATCAAACGTTATACCTCAAGGTTGATATCCAGATCACTTACTTGCTTTACTTTCCTTCTTGCGTGGAATACTTCAACTACTATTTAATGTGAGTTCATCTGCTCCCTTTTTATATATTTTTGGGCTGAGAATACATGCGCAACTTTTATAACTGTTTTACACGTATCAACTATTAAACTGTGATATGTTGGGCTATGACCAGCAAGTCCCCAATCGACAAGTATAAACGATAACTTGTACGGGGCAAACTTGAAAGTCTAGTCTAAATATCAGTACCAACTATTAAACTGTGATATGTTGGGCTATGACCAGCAAGTCCCCAACCGACAAGTATAAACGATAACTTGTACGGGATAAACTTGGAAGTCTAGTCTAAATATCAGTACCAACTATTAAACTATGCTATACCCGGCTATTTCCGACTAAGTCCCTACAGTGATATTTTTAATTACTGCGGCATTCTTAATTATTGGGGGATAGGCCTATCGGGAGTAACGTCCCCGATACATTTGACTAAGTCTTTGTATTACTTGATAATGAAATTAAACGACAAGGACAGAACAACTTGTCACGGGGCAAACAACGTTTAGTCTAAATATCACGCACTGGCATAACTTTTTGATCCTGCGGGAGATCAACTTGACTAGATCTGAGTGATCTACTTATGAAAACAAATCTTGTGGTCTAACACTATTACTGAAATCATTATTTATGACAAACCTATGAACTCACTCAACCTCGTGTTGACTTTTTAAGCATGTTTATTCTCAGGTACTTAAATATTGCTTCCGCTGTATATCTACTACTTTGATGATGATTGCTTGCTATGCTTGGAGTCTTCATTACATATCATATCAATTAAAGACATAATTATCTTCCGCTGCAAAACTCAACAAAACGTCTCATGTAGAGTCGTTCTCGTTTATACAACTGTGATTTGATATATTAAGTCACGTTATTCTCCCAGGCCCTATCTGGGGGACGTGACAGATTGGTATCAGAGCAGGTTGTTGTAGAGAACCAGGATTGCATTTAATGTGTGCCTTATATAATTAGGTACCTTAGCAATGTAGGACTACAACTTTCCTTGACCGTAGTACCTTTACTTGTTTCCTTTAACTGTTAAATGCTACACTATACTTTAGAAACTTTACTTATCTTAGAATGCCGAGCCAACCTAAGAACTCTGCTCACTTTCCTAAGTATTATCCAATTACGCCACCGCATTTAAATGCGACACCATGATTTCTGAAATTCTTGACATTCCTATGTCATCTATCATGGTTTTGTGTATTACATATGTATTACATGAAATATTATCCATGATTTTTGAAACTCCTATAATTGTTACTATTCATACTCAAACGTATATAACTCCCTGTTATATCACGTACCTATATGCCTTATACCTTTATGCATCGGTTTACGAACCAGAAAATGTCATTGGGTTATCACAGTATACGAATTGAAATAATCGAAAGATTATTAGATTACATACTTATCATTTTATAATCTCGACACGTCATACTGCCATTATTGGAGTATAGACAAATCATATCCTATCATATCTATCCCAAGAGACCTTGTCTACCACTTTTCCTAAATTTCCTCCGTAAATTATGAAAATCTTTTTGCTATAAATACGTATTTAAGGAGACGAATATATCATTCAGTATTCAATACCCATTTCATATCAAACCCTATTCCAAACACATAATATGAATTTCTCGAACTCCTCGAGCTCCGACGGCAGCGTAACCGGAACAAACGAACCAATCAGCCATCATCTATTCTGGATGAATTTGGGATGGGTTCGTAGTCGACTCAATCAATGGAGGCAAGAAGAAGGTGATCCCTTCCACCAACCGAATTCACCTCTTGGCAAAGAACCTGAAGCGCTTACCGGCGAACCAGTCCGAAACACCATTTTCTCTCTTCTTTCCAGGGTATCCCGTCATGAATATATAATATCGAAGATTTTAGATCTTATTCACCACCTTGTTCCAACCGCCAATCATCCCGGAATAGTAGAAGAAGTCAACGAGCTTCGCGCTCGAGTGGTGGCTCTAGAGAATATGGTGTGAATTCTACAAGCATCAGCAGCACCAGCAGCATAACCAGCATCACCACCAGTACCATCAGTATCATCAACATCACCACCAACAGCATCAGCTTCATCAAAAACAACATCCGCATCCCACGCCTCAATATCACACACAGTACCTCAAACATCAACATCATACGCCCATAGATACCAAGGAATATTAATAATAATGAGCTAAGATGTATTGACTCATTCTTCGTGAAGAATTATATATGTATACCTTATATATATATATATATATATATATATATATATATATATATATATATATATATATATATATATATATATATGATTTGGAACAATAATAAATCTTGTCGTACTAAGCAATTACGTGTGAATCTCAACTAGTATGTACTACTTGGTTAATTCATATCACTAATATGCTATGATGTACACCCTTCGTTAATGACTTAACAATTGTTAATCACTGTTTCAACACAATAAACTCCATTTCACAATAAATCAAGTGTAATGATGAATGTGTTGATTCATAACTTCATTAGCGAAATATTTCGCGACAATTATGAAATCTCTAAAGGTTTTGGAGATTATTCATTGTAGTTTCAACCGTAAATCAAATGAGTTTAATATTATATTAAATCCATGATTACATCTGAAGGAAAATATATATGTATGTATATTTTCATAAAGACTGTAATCAAAACTCTTTTGTACAAACTGTTAATTGTAAAAATATTTTAACGGGTAGGTAATACCCTAGAAATATTTATATCTCACATTAATATGTTACATTGTACATTCTTCAATTTTGATTCTCATGAATTGTATTCATTCATATTCTATGATGAATTATCATATCAAACCACCGAAATTATCATTCATTACTTTTGAAATCAACAACGCCTATTCGTTAACCATTAGATCCATTGACGATTACAATCAGCGTTTAATCATCTAAAAATAAAATTTCTTAAAACCATCTCGGATTAATAACCAATGATTCAGATATGGTAGCATTAAATACAGAGGAAACAGAAGAATTTTCCTCATCATTGGATCTTAGAAATTCTAAGATATCACCGTATCTTTCGTTATAAATATCCTCTATATTTCTGAAGATATCTTCATAACGATTCTTGACCGCAATTAACTGTCTCCTTACGATATCTTTATCACATCATAAAGGAAACTGTTTTAGTTTCTATATTCTGTAAAATTCAAGTTTAAATTATGAATGATTTTGAAGTAGTGTTGGGAATTGAAGCATGAGTTAGTATAATATAATGACGTCAGGCCAACGTGATTATATTACAGTAAGTCATGCTAAATTTTTAATGGAAGATGATGATTCATAGACTTTATAATCATCATTTGCCATGTTATACGACTCTTACATTCTACTTAAACTCTGAACATATCAAGAACATATATTCTTGATAGTTCCATCCTCAGTAATTCTGGTAATGTAACAAATCAAATCATGATATGACATTCCTTTCTGCTTAGAACATTAGGTTCATTTGAAACTTAATACCTACGAATTCTGGACCGTTACTTGCTTTACAAAAGCATGAAGCTTCGACATATAAGGGAAAATATAAAGCCCGATAACAACACTGAAATTACAAACCATGTATATCAATGCGTATAGCAATATAAATACACGGGAGAACTAAAAACACAATAAATCCTAGAGCATAATAGAAGTAAACAGACTCCTCTGGTGGGAGTTGGAAAAGAAGAAAGATTGTGGCGATAACCAACATAAGGTCAAGAACAAGAACTGGATTGAGCATATTAACAAATCTTTGGAAGTATGAATTGAGGAAGAATGTATGAATTGAGAAGTGGTGAAGATAGTGAAACGGAAGAAGCTAATTTATAGCAAAATTCCAGACAAGTCAATCGAGACAATTTCACCACATTTAATCAAAGAAAATCTCAATTTCCGTAATTACCGGAGAATCAAATCTTATACAGATTATGAAGATTTTCTTTAATCCCTTGAATTCCGGAAATCAACTTTAACCATATCAAAAGTTAAGGTGAACATTTAATTTCCTCATTTCACTCTTTTGTGATAGTTTCATTTATACTCTTTCTATAATCGAATCGTGTTATCCATATTATTTAATGTCGATAAAACTCTATTTTTCAACTCATATTCATCATTCTTGTTGTAAAGAATGACGATCTCTATCAAATTTCATGATTATGATTTTCATGAACTCCTCTCTATTTTGTCTACCCTAATATTGTGGCATAAACGCTCAAGGTTTAAATAAGCTCACTATTATTCATCACACATTTCATGTATATTGAAATGCTTGTATAACATCATCATCTCTTTATGAGGAAAACCAAATCAATGACACTCTTGTTAAATCCTTTAGATAACCTCCGCATTAATAATAAAATGCACTTCGTAGAATTTATGGATCGTAAGATTTAAACGCTAGAAACAAAACAATATCCTATTAGTTGGAATTCACGAAAGGCCCCGAGCATACCTGGGAACGTGAAGACCAAATAAAACGAAAATATCCTCATCTGTTTACAAACAACGCTGACTGATGGCAACAACTAAATTTCGGGACGAAATTTCTATTAACAGGGGGATACTGTGACAACCCGTAAATTTCCGACAAAATTTAAACAAAAATCATTATATGATTTCATTTAACCTCGACTAATTCCGACGATTCACGAACAATTATTTGTAAATAATTACGCACTAATTTGATATATTAATATTATTATTATTATTATTCTTTTTAAACAAGATATCAATAATTAATATCTTTATTATCAGTATTGTTATTATGAATAAAAAAAATATTGACAAATATTCTTGGAAAAGTAGTAAATCAATTTGTTTATTTTTAAAAAAATATATAAAAAAAATATTCTTAAAATAAATGATTTTTTTTAATAAAATAAATAAATAAATAAATAAATAAATTACTTTTTAATTAAAAATTATAATGGAAAACTACTTTTATTATTTTATTTTGTGCATTATCCCATGACCTAACATTTAATACTTTTGAATTTTTAAAATCCCATTAAAAATTAAAATATTTTTTTTTCTTTTAATTATTTTATTCTTTTTACCTAATTTTTTCAAGTATAAATACCCCTCATTTCTCATTCAAACTCACACCAAAATTTCTCTCATTCTCTCTTTGAAGAATTACTACTAGTAAGTATTCTTTTCTTACTTTTTACTTTTTACTTTTTACTTTTTACTTTTTACTTTTTTACTTTTTACTATTTACTTCGGTTTATTATTTTTTTTACCGAAACATGTAAATAATGTTATAAATTATATGCAATTAAAATTAAAATAAATAACATGTTATAATTAGTAATATATGTTACTAAAAATTATAAAAGTATTTTTATGAATTAATATATAGGAGTTATAATTAAAATCGAATTAATGAATATATATGTATATACGCACCTAACGTGAAGGTTATAATTAAAGATAGCGTACAAAGACTACAAACATCACCGCTACTTGTGGCCTAGGGTGATCCTTGTTACCATTATGGGACGCTTGTGGATCTCGAATGCCAAGACTTAGATTCTGGTCAAGAGATCCTGGGCCGCTCGGTAACAATAGATCATTCGAGTGACTTGCATGTTAGCGACGAAGTTTGGGCGAGATTGTACAATATCTTTGTTAAGAATTATAACCCGAACATTCTTAAATTAGAAGCTTACTATAAGTGGAAGTTTTTCATAAATAGTAGGTTTCCAAAAATAGAAACTTTTGAGAAATAGGAACTTTTCTCGAAAACCGTCACTGTCAATATCGTTGCTATATTAATAAACATACTTTATGTCAAGTTAGACATTAACTAATCAAACGTTATACCTCAAGGTTGATATCCAGATCACTTACTTGCTTTACTTTCCTTCTTGCGTGTAATACTTCAATTGCTATTTAATGTGAGTTCATCTGCTCCCTTTTTATATATTTTTGGGCTGAGAATACATGCGCAACTTTTATAACTGTTTTACACGTATCAACTATTACACTGTGATATGTTGGGCTATGACCAGCAAGTCCCCAACCGACAAGTATAAACGATAACTTGTACGGGGCAAACTTGAAAGTCTAGTCTAAATATCAGTACCAACTATTAAACTGTGATATGTTGGGCTATGACCAGCAAGTCCCCAACCGACAAGTATAAACGATAACTTGTAAGGGATAAACTTGAAAGTCTAGTCTAAATATCAGTACCAACTATTAAACTATGCTATACCCGGCTATGTCCGACTAAGTCCCTACAGTGATATTGTTAATTACTACGGCATTCTTAATTATTGGGGATAGGCCTATCGGGAGTAACGTCCCCGATACATTTGACTAAGTCTTTGTATTACTTGATAATGAAATTAAACGACAAGGACAAAACAACTTGTCACGGGGCAAACAACGTTTAGTCTAAATATCACGCACTGGCATAACTTTTTGATCCTGCGGGAGATCAACTTGACTAGATTTGAGTGATCTACTTATGAAACAAATCTTGTGGTCTAACACTATTACTGAAATCATTATTTATGACAAACCTATGAACTCACTCAACCTCGTGTTGACTTTTTAAGCATGTTTATTCTCAGGTACTTAAATATTGCTTCCGCTGTATATCTACTACTTTGATGATGATTGCTTGCTATGCTTGGAGTCTTCATTACATATCATATCAATTAAAGACATATTTATCTTCCGCTGCAAAACTCAACAAAACGTCTCATGTAGAGTCGTTCTCGTTTATACAACTGTGATTTGATATATTAAGTCACGTTATTCTCCCAGGCCCTATCTGGGGGACATGACAACAGGTTTGTCATAAATAATGATTTCAGTCATAGATGTAGACCACAAGATTTTTGTTTATAAAGGTAGATCTCGCAGGGATCTAAAAGTAGTGCCAAGTTTGTGATATTTAGACTAAACAGTTTCAAAGTTTGCCCCGTGACAAGTTGTACTGTCCTTATCGGTTTGAATCATTATTAAGTAATACAATGACTTGGTCAAATGTATCAGGGACGTTACTCCCGATAGGCCTACCCCCAATAATTAAGAATGCGTTATGTAAAAGCAATTAAAAATATCACAGTGGGGACTTGCAGGACATAGCCAGATATAGCACAGTTTAATAGTTGGTACTTGTGTCTAACGTGTAAAACAGTTATAAAAGTTGCGCATGTATTCTCAGCCCAAAAATACATATAAAAAAGGAGCTATGAAAACTCACGATACGATACGATAGTTTGTAGCAAATATGCATATGACGGCATTGAACAAGTGTAGGGTTGACCTCGGATTCACGAACCTATATCAAGTATATATATTAACACATATACTTGTAATCGAATAAGTTTATATATATATTTATTAGTTATGTCATTTTTATATTAACAACATGTAAGTTTCTTATATTTATTTTATATATTCTAAAAAAATATAAATTTTATTATGTTATGTGTTAATATATATATATATATATATATATATATATATATATATACATACATATATATATATATATATATATATATATATCATTTGTTTATTAAAATAGTAATTATAATAATACTAAAGTAAAGATAATAATACTAATAATTTAATAATGATATTGAAAATAATAATTTTGATAGTAACCTTAGTCACTTTATTTGTAGTAATAATGGTAATAATCATAATAATGTTAAAAATAATAATAATATAGTTCTTATAATAACAATAATGATATTGGTAATAAAAATATTAATAATAATAATGATATAGTTTTAATGATGGTAAAAATGATAATTTTTGTAAAAATGATAATAACGATAGTAATAATTTTAATAATAATAACAATACTAATAATACTTATGTTAAAAACGATAATAATAGTACTAGTGATAATACTAGTTGATGTGTGCGAGGTGTAGTACGAAATAGATTATATTTTACTACGAAATACTATTAAATACGATACAATTTTACACAATTTATTTATTTTTTTATTGAATGGATATACCTAAACCTTGCTACAACACTTATAGGCAGTGTACTTAATCATAGAGTAGTGTAGTTTTTAGTAAGTCCGGTTCGTTCCACAGGGAGCTAGTGATTACGTACTATATTTATAATAACTATATTTATATAAAATATATATAATTATATATAGTAATATTATATATAAAAGGGGGTTTTACCGTTTAATGACCGGTTTGTCGATTTTATATTTTAAGCATAAAGATAAATGACGATAATATAAATGACAGAATTTAAATTGCGATAAAATAAATTGCAGTAATTAAAATGACAGTAAATAAAGGTACGATGAAATATGAAATAAAAGTATTATGCTTATTTAAACTTCCGTAACCATGATGTTTGACGTTTTGATTTTAATTTATTACTCTGGGTTAATTGTCCTTTGTCCTGGTTTATTTGATACCTATCTGGGTTTTGCCCATAATAGTCCATCGGTCATAATTATAATATGCTTGTCAAATTAACCTTATTCCCGAAGTCAAATATTCCAACTAATTAGGGATTCGAACTATAACAAGGTTTTAATACTTTGTTAATAATTCCACCAGGTTATCGACTGCGTGTAATCCAAGGTTTTAATACTTTGTTAACAATTACACTAATTATCCTTGTATGTAATCCACCCCTGTTTTAATTAGTCCATGATACATTAATTTATTCACTTGGCCATAATGAATAATTAATTACCCAATCCAATTGATTAATTAAATGATTGTAAACGATGTCGTATAAACGTCACTAAATAGGACATTCGTAATCAATTTAATAATTATTAGATTAACTAATTTGAAGATAGGTTCGACAGGTTCCAATGAGTTGTCATTCAATTAGACAATACCCCCTACCTATTAATAGTCAATAGTCCAATGTTTACAAGTGTCGGTCTTTTGTCCAAACCCTAATTATGGTACAAAATCCAATAACCCCGTCTTTAATATTTAGTCTAACATCACGATTACTTCGGCTTAAATAAGCATAATAATAACTTAGTTACGAGACATTAATTTAAAAAAGAAGAACATATCTTACAGTGATTATTTATCGCATAGCGTTACACGGACAGAGTTCCGACTTTAAAACCTGTAAAACATTTCTTACAATAACCTTATTATTATTAACATAAATTAAAATTATAATTATAATGTAAATATAAATTATAAATATAGAGAGGAAGAAAAGATTGAATTAATCAATCTGGTGTGTGTTGATCAAGCAGAATTCGTTGACTTTTATAGGAAAAATTTGATTCCTTCAGCTCCGCGATCGTGAAGGTTTTAAGCCTTGGAGCTCCGCGATCGCGAAGGTTCGAAATCCAGCTCATCCAATAAATACAAAACGTGGGCTGCTGAATAAATATATAATATAATATATATATAATTAATTATATATTATATTATATTTTTGTGCATAGTTGACTTGTAATTTTAGCTCTGTTGAGTCGTACGTTGATAGTTGGTTCATGTCTCGGTTCTGGATTTTCGAACGCCTTTTCGTACGCTTAGATATCTTGTACTTTGCGTTTCGCGACTTGTACTCTTGTCATTTTTAGACGTTATTCATCAATAAATTGAACCACTTGGATTGTAACTTGTACGTTTGAGCTTTTTGGTTATTTGCGTCTTCAAATCATCGATTATGTCTTATGTCTTCACATTTATTTATTTAAACGAATATTACTTGGAAATAACAATTTCAACTAAAATTTTTACATATTGGAAAGATATTGATACTAAATATATGTTCATTTGGAGCACTATCAAATATTCCCACACTTGAATGTTGCTTGTCCTCAAGCAATATAGAACTTGAAATTCAATCACACTTCACTCGAATCACTTTTTTTATTCTCACACTTTATACATCAGTGATTTTGATACAGTGGTATGAACAATGATAGTAACGATGTGGTTTACAGTCCCACATGACTATGAAAATTTAGATCCTTTAAGAAAATTGGATCTTTATGAAAACATTTGATCTTTTGAAAATTCATTCTAGCTTTTACCCTAGATAAGTTTTCCGGAATAACCCTTCACCGGTGTTTGCAAAATGTTTTTGTGGGTTTCAAATTTTAAAATTTTAGCTCAAAACTTGTGGTTTTGTGTCCCCCACTTGCTAACCTTGTATTAGGAAAACAACACGTCCAGTATACTTGCTCCGTATATTACCTTTCGATAAACTACCGTCCGGTTGTAAAGGAAGTGATGAACAAGCAACTGTTAAGGCAATGTCCCGTGAAATGCATATAATTATGGTCCACAACGTGTCGGATGCAATTACTATCCTTTGTAGGAGAAATAGTAAAGATCACCCTATATTTTTTTTTGTCTGGCACAAGGTCCTGTCTTCGACCATGCTATGCAACCACCGTTCTTACGATTGACACCCGATTTGGTTCAGGTGACCTAATGAATTCCGGGTGAATTCTTAGGATTTTACGTTCAATGGTAATGAACGCATTGAAAATAGGTTTTCAGAAAACAAATCGGTTTTAATTTGATCAAAATATTTTCTCGTTCAAGCTCGAGTTTAGACATCATCAAATTCCATGAGTTTGTAATTCTCAATCTTTAAAGTCAATCTCAAGAATTGAGTAATATCAGTCTTAAAAGCTGATTTTTAATCTTTAAGGAGATTATCCTTTCTGGGGGTCTGATTCATTAGTCTTATCAAGCTAATTTGCACAGCGCCCTCCCCATTTTACGAGACAGATCCTCTCATGGTTAGGATAAGTCTGACCACATGGCGACCCTGTTTGATGCTGAGGTCCGTGGATTTCCTGCTGATTTTAAAGATGACTTTTCTAGATTTTTCGTCAACCTACAGCTGGTCTGGACGACAACTTCCTGACCTAAATCAAGAAGCGCGTGTCTTTTTCGGAAGACTTTACTTCCTTTTAATGATGGAATTGATTCATCGTGTAGATCCATCTTTCTTTCAAATATATTACAGTAAATCGGTAAAACTTATTACTTTAGTCCAAAGCAAAAGTACCTGCAATAATCTTGTACAAAATATGTGATATATGTTTTAAAGAACTTGATAATTTCTTCCCATACATAGCTTTTATTTATTCTTTTCTTTGCCTTTTTATTCTCCTTAATTCTATTTTAAATGAATTCAAACGTTTTGGGTTGTTTCTCAATTTATGTCCTTTCTGAGGTAACAATAATTTCGGTATTATCACCTAGTTTTATCGTTCATAAATGTGTATAAACATGATTTTGAGTTCATTTAATTGAAAATTTTTTAAATTTTCACAAAATTTGGCAATTAAACTAAGTGTAAACCCGAGAGAATTTATAACCCTTCCCCACACTTGAGATCTTGCAATGCCCTCATTTGCAAGAAATCAGTAAAAATTTAAATTCATGAGGGTGATTAGCGTAGAAAAATGTTTAAAAATACCGAGTTTGCAAACATATTGTTTTATATCACATTTGATATTTTACGTCTTGTCGTTAAAATTAGTAGCTTTTGCTGAACTTAATGTCAGTCTTTGAAAGTGCGCTGTTTTACCCTGTTTTGTATATAACATAAAATACAAACATATATATATTTTTGAAATTGGGCATATTACCCTACATTTATATAATATTTTTGGCATACTTTAGATCAATAATATTAAAATAATGATAATAAAATTTTTCGCCCCGCCCTCGGGTAAAGCAATTTCGGTTCTATGACCTAGTCTTTAACTTACGACGAATTTTAGAAATCATTTTTTTTTAAATTTAAAGAAATAAAGTAATTTTTTTTTTTAAATTTCACACAAAACTTAAATTTAAAATGCATATTTATTTCATATAATACCTACAAAATAAAAAAAATTCAGAATGTGGGGAGAAAACTAGTTCTTTAGTGTCTGCTAGTGAAAAAAACCAATCGGATTCCATTCTCGGAACTACACGAGAACAGAACAACTAACTCTAGATAGCATTTTCTTTTTAGAACATTTGAATCTCCCCACACTTAGGTAGCTGTGGTGTCGAAATTGTGATTAACTTCATCGTCAATTTCTTTTGGACCATAATCAACTTGCATATCTGTGACTTTTGCTTTAAGCCATTGGTCGGATTCCTGTGTAATTTCCACAAATTCAACTAGTTTCGCCTTTTCTTTAGGCGATAGATTGGATACTAACCAATTACATAACTTAGAGTTCCCCTTGGTTCTAGCATCGCGAATCTGTTTAATAAGTTTCTTCATTGAACTGTTAATAACGAGATCATTTAATTTTGTATCAACAACGGGGTTCTTTGTTATTAAGTCATCATTAGGTGTTACTTCATTTTCCCCACACTTAGGCGTTTTATTATTGTTAAGCACTACCGTTGGAGTTGGTAAAACAATATGCTTCTCATCGATAGTTTTTATTGGTTCACGGTTTTGGTTGTTGAAGATTTAGACTTTCGAATCACAAAGGTGACCAATTTGTCACCATCACTAAGAGTCATTCTACCCTTTCTTACATCAAATAACGCCTCGGTGGACGCTACGAATGGCCGACCTAAAATTAGAGGAATGTTTGAGTCCTCTTCTATGTCAATGACAATAAATTCGACTAGAAAGGTTAAATTACCTACTTGAACGGGTAGGTTGTCAGCAATTCCAGCTGGGTGCTTAACAGTTTTATCAAGGAGTCGAACACTCATTTCCGTTGGACTTAGCTCACCTACTCCTAATCTCTTATATAATGAAAGAGGCATAACACTTGCACTCGCACCTAAATCTGCTAGTGCATTATACATGACACAATCACTAAGTAGACAAGGAACAATAAATTCACCCAGATCACCCAACCTAGGTGGAGGTTTTGGTGGAACTGTCTTCACCGAGTTTACTTTTACGGTTTTTGTTTCTTGTAATTTCTTATTTTTCTTCTTCTTTCCAAAGGTATCACAAACTTTATGTGACGACCCGGAAATTTCTGACCAAATTTAAACTTAATCTTATTGTGATTTCGACACGATAAGCAAAGTCTGTAATGTTGAGTCTCAAAAATTTGTGAACTGTTTTCATGAATTCATTTAATCTTCGACCATTCCCGACGATTCACAAACAATTGTTTGTAAATAGAGATGTGTGTATGTATATATAAATAATAATTCGAAATATAAGTTGAAGTATTATATGTAGTTGTTACTAAAATTTATTTATGTAAAGTAAAATAAAAAATAGGATATTATAATAATTATTATTTAAAATATATCTCTATATATAAATAAAGTATATTAAAAATAAATATTAAATGATTGTAATACTCGTTTGATGTTTCGATTGATATTAAGCAAGTTAAATTTAAACTTATGTAATTTTAAAATAAACGGTGATACAAAAATGAGTTCTATAAATTTTAGGCTTATTAAAAATGTATTTAGAAACTATTTGTTAAGTTTTAACTCTTTATATTTCACCCATAAATGAGAGGGACAGCTGATGTAATTTTTATCTAATAAATTAGTGATCGAATTTTATACCATAATGACCAAAATAAATAAATATAGTTAATTTAAAAATTTGGAATTTTTTTGAAGACTTTTATCCGCCACTAATTAACCACATAGTGCTATGTCGGTACAAAATATCAAACGATCCGGCTGCTATACTATGCATATGATTAATTTTGATTACTATCCCCTTTTCATATTCGCACATTTATTTAATTATATTTAATTATTTATGTGTCAACTTGCATATGTGATTAAATATATATATAGATAGATGACAGGTGAATCAACCCATCAACTACCACTTTTATTTTTCCCTACAATTCCATTTTTTGTTGTTGTGCTTGCTGCCGTGAACACCCGGTGGAACGACCATGTAGATATCATGGTTCGTGGTCTAAACAAAATACAAGCAACGACTAATAACGTGTTTCACGTTCCTACTAATCATCGAACAACCATCTTCTGTCTTTGGTTCCAAACATCGCAAACCTCCACAACCCTACCACCACCTTTCATTTTTCTTCCTACTACTCGGCCACCATAACCGAAACACCAACCACCACCATGATTTTAAACAACCATCGTAAACCACCATTTCATCACCACTGCTACTATATATTTTTTTGGAGCAAAACCACTCCACAACAACCATCAACAACCCTCTTGTTGCTCATTCGAACCATCGAAACCACCACCATCATGATCATGGAACTGCTGCTCGTCTCTTTTGCTATTACTGTTGATGTCAACTAAGTTCCACCACCATCACCCTTATCACCACTTACACCATCTTCAAACACCCATGATCCACCACAATCCAAACCTTCCATCTTCATAAGTGTACTGCTCGGCTAGTCTATTTTTGAGGTAACCTACGTGAACCCACCACAACAAATCATAACCATCTTCAATCAATAAACCTACTTCGTTACTTTGGGTTCCATATAGTTTTAAACCACTTACTCTCTTTATTTGAAGTTTGACTAAACCCAAAACTATTGTTACTGTTATTACAATCTTGTTTATTTTCGGTCCAAAACAATTTCCAAACACCATCAACTTGAACCTCTCACCCCATCGACTTACGCCTTCAACCATTACTAGCCACCATCGACAAGTCACCTCCTGTCACCACCCCACACCACCTCGCCATCATCTCTCTCTCTCTCTCTCTCTCTCTCTCTCTCTCTCTCCCTACCTTTGTTTCTGTTTACGTTCAAGAACCCAAAACAATCACCACCATGTACGATCACCTCAACCGCCACACTAAACCACCACAAAACGTCGGTCATGCTGTTTGTTGCTACTATCACTATGCTTCTGTTTCAATTCATAACCAAAACCAAAACCCACTTGTATTTCAATGTCATTGTTGCTACTTCTTCTTCGTATACCCATCTTCCTTATCTCTCACTCCTAATTTCTGTTTCTATTTCAATCAACTGTCACTTTGTTATCTGTTTCTTGTTTTGAACCGAAAAACCACCACCACTGTATTGTTGCTACTGCACGAGATGTATATAAAACCTATCGAATTATTTCTATTTTCTTTGTTGTTCAATGTTAGGAAACATGATAAAAAGCAAAGTAAATGGTTTGATTAGTGGTTGATACATATGAATAAAATATAAGGTGGAGGGGTCAGCATGGGACAACGATTTGAATCCTAAGTCCTACGTATATCTCTTCTGTGTTAGATCAAACTTGGTATTTAGATTGGGCTGCAAGAATACTAGTGTCAAGGTTGGGCTAGTGAGAAGATCCATTTAATCAAACAATTGGATTTTAATGTAGACTCGTTTAAAAACAATATTGGGTCGTTTCTTCTTGGACTACTATTGGGCCAGCAGAAAAAAATCCATCGGCTATTGCCTTTGCTAGTCGCTGCTATATTTTTTTTTTCCTTTATCAAGCGAATAATAACATAAATAGGGCGATGAAAACCGTATGATGATTAGAAAGATGATAATCTTAAGGTTAACAATTTTAAGGTGGATATTGAGAATGATTTCATGATGGGATAAAGAAGATGAATACGAAAATAAGATAAAGGATATTTGAATTCGTACATTAACAGAAAAATAGAAATGGAGGAACGGTTTAGGGTGTTTTCGGGTGAGCGAGAGGTCACAGGTTTGAGTTCGGCCAGTGGCGTTTTATTTTTAGAAAGCTTTTTCTTCAAAGGTTGTATTCTATTTTATTTTTATTATTATTATTACTATTATTATTATTATTATTATTATTGTTATTATTATTATTATTATTATTATTATTATTATTATTATTATTATTATTATTATTATTATTATTATTATTATTATTATTATCATTATGATTAAAACCAATATTGTTATGATTCTTATCTTTATTATTATAAACATCATTATTTCTAAAACTATCATTATTAGCATTATTATGAAAAGTATCATTTTAGTAAAAAATATTATTTTTATTAAAAATTATTATTATCAATATTATTAAAAAATAACGTTTTTAGTAAAATTATCATTTTTATTACTATTAGGATTATCATTATTATCACTATTATTATCAGTATTATTTTTAGAGACATTATTATTATTTTTATCACTATTATTATTATTATTATTATTATTATTATTATTATTATTATTATTATTATTACTATAATTAATATTTTTATCAGCATTATTATTATTAATATTATCATTATAATTGAATACAACCTTTGTTACTATTATTGATATAAGGATATACTTATAGTAATATTACATAGAAGTATGTACTAATCATATTAACATTTTTAACAAATTAGGTATTATTATTATATACATATATATTGATAAAACTATATAAATATTAAGCATTTTAAGTATATATACAAATTAAATATATATAATACATAATTTAAGATATAATATATAAATCTGTTCGATTACGATTATATGTGTTAATATATATATATAAATAATATAGGTTCGTGAATCCAAGGCCAACCTTGCACTTGTTCAATGTCGTCATATGTATTTTTACTACAAAATACAGTATTGTGAGTTTCATTTGCTCCCTTTTTAAATGCTTTTGCAATATATATTTTTGGGACTGAGAATACATGCGCTACTTTTATAACTGTTTTATGAAATAGACACAAGTAATCAAAACTACATTCTATGGTTGAATTATCAAAATCGAATATGCCCAATTTATCATGTTCGAAGTTGTCCCGGAATGATGGCGAATTTATCATGTCCGAAGTTGTCCCGGAATGATGGCGAATTTATCATGTCCTAAGTTGTCCCGGAATGATGGCGAATTTATCATGTCCGAAGTTGTTCCGGAATGATGGGGAATTTATCATGTCCGAAGTTGTCTCGGAATGATGGGGATATTCTATATGCATCTTGTTAAGGTCGATTACCAGGTGTTCAATCCATATGAATGATTTTTATCTCTATGTATAGGATGTTTATAAATGGAAATGAAAATCGTGCGGTCTATTAAAATTATGAAATGACTATTTATGATAAACTAATGAACTCACCAACCTTTTGGTTGACACTTTAAAGCATGTTTATTCTCAGGTATGAAAGAAATCTTACGCTGTGCATTTGCTCATTTTAGAGATATTACTTGGAGTCATTCATGACATATTTCAAAAGACGTTGCATTCGAGTCGTTGAGTTCATCAAGATTATTATTAAGTCAATTATAGTTGGATATATTATGAAATGGTATGCATGCCGTCAACTTTCGATGAAATGAAAGTTTGTCCTTTAAAAACAAATGCAATGTTTGTAAAATGTATCATATAGAGGTCAAGTACCTCGCGATGTAACCAAATGTAATGTATTCGTCCAGATAGATTAGGACGGGTCTCTACAGGTGGTATCAGAGCGGTGGTCTTAGCGAACCAGGTCTTGCATTAGTGTGTCTAACTGATAGTTGTTTAGATGCATTAGTGGGTCTGGACTTCGATTGTGTCTGCATGTCAAAAGTTTTGCTTATCATTTTGTGTCAAAAATTACCTGCCTATCATTCTTAGGGAATCACTTGCTTATCATTCTTAATCTAGACATATCTTACTGCCTGGATTGCATGATTAGTGTACAGACAAAAAATTCATATCTTAGCGTATCTGTTGCTATAAACTTTGCCTGTCATGTTCCGTAAATTCCTCCGTAATGTACGAATTTTTTTTGCTCTATATATATATAGATATTCTATGTAATTAGAATACCATCCAATAGCCAGAATTCATTTCCTATCGAAAAATCCTTTACTCAATCGTACGAAATGGAATTCGTCACTAGTTCAAGTCTTCAGAACCCGACAGCTATTCCGACATGGATGTTCATCTAAGCTCCGAAAGCAGCGTCACCAGAATGAATCAATCAATCAGCCATCCCCAATTCATCTGATGGGTTTGGAGTCGACTAAATCAATGGAGATGAAAAGAAGTCGAACCTTCCACCCACCAAATTGCACTCTTGGCGAAGAACCTGAAGCATTTACCGGCGAACCTATCCGAAACACCATTTTCACTCTCATTTCTAGAATAGCTCGCAACGATTATATAATATCTAAAATTCTGAACCTTATTCATCCCCTCATCCCGACCGACAATCATCCCGGAGTAGTAGCAGAAATCAACGAGCTTCGCGCTCGAGTTGTAGCTTTGGAAAATATGGTGCAAAACTTACCAGCTTCAACAACATCACCAGCACCAACAGTACCACCAACATCAACACCAGTACCAACAATAACCCAAGTTTCAACATCATCCGCCTCGACATCACAATCTATATGTCGAGCATAACCATCGTTCTATCTATCGTCATATCTACTTTATTTTCGTTCATCATGGCGAATATGTAATCTCTAATGTTTTAGAGATTATATATTCTCGTTCTAACGGTAAATCAAATGAGATTAATATTATATTAACTCATTAAATCCATGATTACATCTGAAGAAAATATATATGTATATATGTTTTTATAAAGATTGTAATTAAAAATTCTTTTGTACAAACTGTTAATGGTGAAAATATTTTAACGGGTAGGTAATATTTGAGGAATATTTAGATTTCACATTAATAAGTTACACTGTACATTCTTCGAATCTGATTCAACAGTCATTTACTATCCTACTTACATCCACAGAGATACGAATCCGTTCACCGCAGAATAACCATTTTTATTCAATTTCATATTTAGATTTTGACCTATCAGAATCCAACAAGTGGCATACTGAAGAAAATATCGGACAAAATAAAATTTGTTAGAAACAAACAAATTAACTATGAGAAATTTTGTTAAGAATCCACACTAACAAAATCCTAGCTAACTGTTCCTAGCTAACTGATTACACTTTATATATCGCAATTTTTATTCTTGCAATTTTATTTATCGTCATTTAATTTCTGTTATTTCTTTTACGCACTTAAAATATTGTCATATAAATCGGGACACGTATACAAGGTTTTAACATATCATATCGACGCATCTGTATATATTATTTGGAATAACCATAGACACTCTATATGCAGTAATGCTCGAGTTAGCTATACAGGGTTGAGGTTGATTCTCAAATAATATATGTACTTTGAGTTGTGATCAAGTCTGAGACATGTATATAACGGGTCACGACATGTATTAATTAATTCGAATATTATATATTAAACTATATATGAATGGTTGAACTGCTAATTGTGGACTCCTAACTATGGACTAATGACATTGGACAATTAAAATGAATTAAAATGTTGATTATAACATATGAAACTAAACATTTCTTCAAGTTGCCACTTGATTTCATCTTAAACCTCATTTGTTTCTTGACGATTACAATCCGTGTTCAGACCTTTCATGATTCTTGAAAACACCTCAATCGAGAGGGTGAACCAACCTCACTTCATCTACGGAAGAAAAGATTGATGCATATAGTTATGCACCTAAAAACACTCGGAACCTGAGTAAACGTTTAACATGTATCTGTGCTAGCTCCTTTGGCGTTGTTATTACCGAAAATGACTTTACAATCCCTCTCTAAATTAGCCAATTTTGTCACAGCTCCAGCAAATCAACTTCGACTTTCATTCGAATTAGTCTTATTATAACCTCGATATATAAGTTTGCCTTTCGTCATCGTTACCAGGGAACCGTTTATATTCCACCACATTAGCAGTAAACTTACCAGCAATTTCATTGATCTTTGACTTTCTGAAAAGTTATTATATTCATTGAAACCCTATCACCTACTCATTTGCATCGTGTAACGAGAATATCCATACCAATTACTGGGAATCAGCATCAGTATTTTGAGTCTCGCAGCGTTTCTACATCAACAGTTATATGTATACATATAACATTTACCTCTTAGAATTATGATCTTCCATTCTGAAATTCTGAAAAGCACCCAGTCTACGAGTCAATACTCTAAATGTTGAAAAAGTTAAATGAAGCTGCAAAAACGATAAACGAACTTAACCATCGGAAGTATGATGATAAAGGAGAGTATGTTGTCAAAGCTCAGAAAAGTTGGAACTGAAAAACGGATTGAGCAAACTATAAAGGAGACTGTGGACAAATCACAAGGACTAAACCTGTACTTAATGAATTCAGATGATTCTGTATCTGATGAACTCTTCAGTGAATATCTTGCTCCTTATTTATTCTAAATCCTTGCGAAAGGATTTTCTTCGTCAATCTTCGATCTTAGAAGTTCCAAAATATCGTCAGAAATATCTTCGATATTTCTGAAGATATTTTCGTAACTATCCTTATCTGAAATCAGTTATCTTTTCACGTCATCTGTATTACACCATAAAAGAAACAGTTTTGTTTCTATATTCTGTAAACCTTCAAATTTAAATTATGAATGATTTTGAAGTAGTGTTGGGAACTGAAGCATGAGTTAGTATAATATAATGACACTTGATCAACGTGATTATATTACAGTAAGTCATGCTGAGTTTCTAATGAAACATGATGATTCACAGACCATAACATCATCATGTGCCATGTTACATGACTCTTACATTCTACCTAATCTCCAAACACATTGAGAACATATTTTCCTGATAATTCTATCTTTCTTTTGAATTCTGGTAATTTAACCAATCAAAAATCGTGCTATTACAATTTCTCTCTTAGAACATTAGTCATGTTCATTCGAAACCTCATATCTACGAATTCTGAACCATTATTTGTTTGACTTAAAGTCGGGAAGAGAAAACAAAAGGATGGAATATAAAGGAAACAAAGAGGATGGACTTATAGTGAAATGTCAGACAGAGCAATCGAGACAAATCATCGCATTTAACCAAAGAGGACTCTAATTTCCTTAATTACCAAAGAACCGAATCTTATTAAGAGGATTTTCTCTAAATCCCTTGAATTCCTGAAATCAACCGTGACTACGTCACCGGTTAAGATGAACCTTCATTTACTCATTTCACTCTTTTGTGATATCTTCACTCGTACTCTCCAAGTGATAGAATCATCCTATCCATATTACTCAACAGTAATAAAACTCTAGTTATCAGCTCATATTCATCAGGAAAACATTTTTATGGTTAGCCATGACGACCTAGATCAAATTTTGGGATGAAATTTCTTTAACGGGTAGTTACTGTGACGACCCGAAAATTTCCGACCAAATTTAAACTTAATCTTATTATGATTTCGACACGATAAGCAAAGTCTGTAATGTTGAGTCTCAAAAATTTGTGAACTATTTTCATGAATTCATTTAATCTTCGACCATTCCTGACGACTCACGAACAATTGTTTGTAAATAGAGATGTGTGTATGTATATATAAATAATAATTCGAAATATAAGTTGAAGTATTATATGTAGTTGTTACTAAAATTTATTTATGTAAAGTAAAATAAAAAATAGGATATTATAATAATTATTATTTAAAATATATCTCTATATATAAATAAAGTATATTAAAAATAAATATTAAATGATTGTAATACTCGTTTGATGTTTCAATTGATATTAAGCAAGTTAAATTCAAACTTATGTAATTTTAAAATAAACGGTGATACGAAAATGAGTTCTATAAATTTTTGGCTTATTAAAAATTTATTTAGGAACTATTTGTTAAGTTTTAACACTTTTTATATTTCACCCATAAATGAGAGGGACAGCTGATGTAATTTTTATCTAATAAATTAATGATCAAATTTTATACCATAATGACCAAAATAAATAAATATAGTTAATTTAAATTTTTGAAATTTTTTTGAAGACTTTTATCCGCCACCAATTAACCACACAGTGCTATGTCGGTACAAAATATCAAATGATCCAGCTGCTATACTATGCATATGATTAATTTTGATTACTATCCACTTTTCATATTCGCACATTTATTTAATTATATTTAATTATTTATGTGTTAACTTGCATATGTGATTAAATATACATATAGATAGATGACAGGTGAATCAACCCATCAACTACCACTTTTATTTTTCCCTACAATTCCATTTTTTGTTGTTGTGCTTGCTGCCGTGAACACCTGGTGGAACGACCATGTAGATATCATGGTTCCTGGTGTAAACAAAATATAAGCAACGACTAATAACGTGTTTCACGTTCCTACTAATCATCGAACAACCATCTTCTGTTTTTGGTTCCAAACATCGCAAACCTCCACAGCCCTACCACCACCTTTCATTTTTCTTCCTACTACTCGGCCACCATAACCGAAACACCAACCACCACCATAATTTTAAACAACCATCGTAAACCACCATTTCATCACCACTGCTACTATATATTTTTTTTTGAGCAAGACCACTCCACAACAACCATCAACAACCTTCTTGTTGCTCGTTCGAACCAGCGAAACCACCACCATCATGATCATGGAACTGCTGCTCATCTCTTTTGCTATTACTGTTGCTGTCAACGAAGTTCCACCACCATCACCCTTATCACCACTTACACCATCTTCAAACACCCACGATCCACCACCAATCTCCAAACCTTCCATCTTCATAAGTGTACTGCTCGGCTAGTCTATTTCTAAGGTAACCTACATGAACCCACCACAATAAATCATAACAATCTTCAATCAATAAACCTACTTAGTTACTTTGGGTTCCATATAGTTTTAAACCACTTACTCTCTTTATTTGAAGTTTGACTAAACCCAAAACTATTGTTACTGTTATTACAATCTTGTTTATTTTCGGTCCAAAACAATTTCCAAACACCATCAACTTGAACCCCTCACCCCATCGACTTACGCCTTCAACCATCACTAACCACCATCGACAAGTCACCTCCTATCACCACCCTACAACACCTCGCCATCATCTCTCTCTCTCTCTCTCTCTCTCTCTCCCCCTACCTTTGTTTCTGTTTACGTTCAAGAACCCAAAACAATCACCACCATGTACAATCACCTCAATCGCCACACTAAACCACCACAAAACGTCGGTCATGCTGTTTGTTGCTACTATCACTATGCTTCTGTTTCAATTCATAACCAAAACCAAAACCCACTTGTATTTCGATGTCATTGTTGCTACTTCTTCTTCGTACACCCATCTTCCTTATCTCTCACTCCTAATTTCTGTTTCTATTTCAATCAACCGTCACTTTGTTATCTATTTCCTGTTTTGAACCGAAAAACCACCACCATTGTATTGTTGCTACTGCACGAGATGTATATAAAACTGATGATGTAGCGTGAGGGTACGAAATAGTATTATTTTTAATACAAAATACTACAAAATATGACACAAATTTTATTAATTTACGGATGGGATATACCTAAACCTTGCTACAACATTATAGGCAGTGTACCTAATCGTAGAGTAGTGTAGTTTTTAGTAAGTCCGGTTCGTTCCACAGGGAGCTAGTGATTACGTACTATATTTTTATAAAACTATATTTATATAAATATATATATATATATATATATATATATATATATATATATATATAAGTAGTAATATTATTATAAAAGGGGGTTTTTTACCGTTTAATGACCGGTTTGTCGATTTTATATTTTTAAGCGTAAAGATAAATGACAATAATTAAAGTGCGTAAAATATATAAATGATGATAAATAAAATAACAATAAATAAAATTGCGATAGAATATGAAATAAAAGGATTATGCTTATTTAAATTTCCGTAATCATGATGTTTAACAATAAAAGGATTATGCTTATTTAAATTTCCGTAATCATGATGTTTAACGTTTTGATTTTAATTAATTGTTACTCGGGTTAATTGTCCTTTGTCATGGTTTATTTGATCCCTATCTGGTTTTTATCCATAATAGTCCATCGGTCATAAATATAAAGTGCGAGTGTCCTCGTCAAATTACCCTTATACCCGAAGTCAAATATTCCAACTAATTAAGGATTTAAACTGTGACGCGGTTATCACTTCTGTCAACAATTACACCAGTTATCACTGTATGTAATCTACCCCTATTTTGATTAGATATGAATATTAATTTACCCACTTGATCAGTTTGAATAATCAATTACCCAACCCGAATAATTAATTAAATGATTATAATAGATTCCATATGAACGTCACTAAATAGGACAACCATAATCATTATTAATTATTAGGATAATTAATTTGAAGATAGGTTCGACAGACTCCAATGAGTTGTCACTCAATTAGACAATACCCCCCATCTATTAATAGTCAATAGTCCAATTTCCACAAGTGTCGGTCTTTTGCCCAAACCTTAATTATGGTACAAAATCCAATAACCCCGTTTTAATATTTAGTCAAACATCACGATTACTTTGGCTTAAATAAGCATAATAATAACTTAGTTACGAGACATTAATTTAAAAAGGAAGAACATAACTTACAGTGATTATTAATCGTGTAGCGTTACACGGACAGAGTTTCGACTTTAAAACCCGTAAAACATTCCTTACAATAACCCAATTATTATTAAACTTAAACTAAAATTAAAATTATAATTATAAATATATATATTACATGTAAAGAGAAAGAAAAAAGAAAAGGTGTACATAAATCGATCAAATGAATTGCCTTTTATAGGCAAATATTGAATTTAAATTTTCACTTATGACCCCTTAACTATGCTCAATTAACAACTTTTTATTATTTATTATTATTCTTATTATGAATTATTTAAATATTATATTATATTCTTGTGCATAGTTGACTTGTACTTTCAGCTCCGTTGCGTCGAGCATTGATAGTTGGCTCGGGTACCGGTTCCGGATTTTCGAACGTCCTTTCGTATAATTTAATATCTTGTACTTTGCGTTTTGTAACTTGTACTCTTGTCATTTTTAGACGTTTCTCATCAATAAATTGAACCTTTTGAATTGTATCTTGTACATTTGAGCTTTTTGGACGTTTGCGTCTTCAAATCTTCATTTTCGCCTTTTGTCTTCGCACTTATTTATTTAAACAATTACAATGAAAATATAATACAATTACATATGAAAACCTATTATTTAGAAGGGATATTGCTATGAAATATATGTTCCTTTTTAGCCTTATCAAATATTCCCACACTTGAGCGTTGCTTGTCCTCAAGCAATACAGAACTTGAAATAAAAACATACATGAATCACTTTTTTATTCATCACACTTTGTACATTAGTGATTTTGATATGGTGGTATAAACAATGATAGTAATGATAGAACCATGGTTAAAGGTGGGTGTGTCATCCACAGTTGCCTCGGGTTTAGGTCAACGACACTTGCAATCAAATAGCCGATTTACTTTCGGTTTCCAAAGCAAAGTGCACATTTAAAAGGTGGTTTACAGTCCCACATGACTATGAAAATGTAGATCCTTAAGGAAATTGGATCTTTATGAAAACATTTGATCTTTTTGAAAATTTAATCTAGCTTTTACCCTAGATAAGTTTTCCGGAATAACCCTTCACCGGTGTTTGCAAAATATTTTTGTGGGTTGTGTGGGTTTCAGATTTGAAAATTTTAGCTCAACACTTGTGGTTTTGTGTTACCCACTTGCTAACCTTGTATTGGGAAAGCAACACGTCCAGTTTACTTGTTCCGTATATTACCTTTCGGTAAACTACCGTCCGGTTGTAAAGGAAAGCGATGAACAAGAAACTGTTAAGGCAATGTCTAATGACATGCATATGATTATGGTCTTAAAACGTGTCGGATGCTAGTACTATCCTTTGTAGGAGCAATAGTAAAGATCATCCTATGATTTTTCGGTCTGGCACAAGGTCCTGTCTCCGACCATGCTATGCAACCACCGTTTCTTACGGTTAACACCCGATTTGGTTCAGGTGACCTAATGAATTCTGATGAATTCTCAGGATTTTACGTTCAATGGTAATGAACGCATTAAAAATAGGTTTTCAGAAAACAAATCGGTTTTATTTTTGATCAAAATATTTTCTCGTTCAAGCTCGAGTTTAGATATCATTGAATTCCATGAGTTTTGTAATTCTCAATCTTTAAGGTCAATCTCTAGGATTGAGTAATATCAGTCTTAAAAGCTGATTTTTAATCTTTAAGGAGATTATCCTTTCTGGGGATTTGATTCATTAGTCTTATCAAGCTAATTTGCACGGTGCCCCCCATTGTGCGAGATAAATCCTTCTCATGGTTAGGATAAATCTGACCACATGGCGACCCTGTTTGATGCTGAGGTCCGTGGATTTCCTGCTGATTTTAGAGATGACTTTTCTAGATTTTTCGTCAACCTACAGCTGGTCTGGACGACAACTTCATGACCTAAATCAAGAAGCGCGTTTCTTTTTCGGAAGACTTTACTTCCTTTTAATGATGGAATTGATTCATCGTGTAGATCCATCTTTCTTACAGTAAATCGGGTAAACCAGTTAATTTAGTCCAAAGTAAAAGCACCTGCAATAACTTTACAAAAACATGTGATAGATAGTTTTTAATTGAATAACTTGGTACATTCTCCCCACACTTGGCTTTTTTCATGCGTCTTTTTATATCTTAATAAATAAATTCAAGTGTTTTAGTTGTTTCTCAATTTATGTCCTTTCCGAGGTAACAATAATTTCGGCATTAACACCTAGTTTTATCGTTCATAAATATGTATAAACATGATTTTGAATTCATTTAGTTAAAAAATTTTAAAAATTTCATAATATTTAGAAAATAAGCCAAGTATAAACCCGAGAGAATTTATAACCCTTCCCCATACTTGAGATCATGCAATGCCCTCATTTGCATGAAATCAGACTATAATTATAAATTCATGAGGGTGATTAGTGTAGGAAAGTGATTAAAAATACCCAGTTTGTAATTACAAAGCTCGTCGAATGATAGATGGCGCGCCTCATCGTTCATTCCTTCATTTATTATATCACATTTGTTGTTTTGCATCTTGTCGTCAAAATCAGTAGCTTTTGCTGAACTTAATGTTAGTCTTTGAAAGTGCGTTGTTTTACCCTGTTGTTTACATGATAAAATACAAACATATATACATATTTTTAAAGTTGGGTATATTACCCCACGTTCAAAAATTTATAAAATCAAATATTTTTTTTTTTGCATACTTTAAATCAATAAAATTAAAAATAATGATGACAAAATTTTTCGCCCCGCCCTCGGTTAAAGTAATTTCGGTTCAACGACTTAGTCTTCAACTCACGACGAATTTTAGAAATCATTTTTTTTCAACTTAATGAAATAAAGTAAATTTTTATTTTTAAATTCACACAAAACTTAAAAAGAAAACATATTAATTTCATATAAAACCTAAAAAACAAAAAAAATTCAGAATGGGGGGAGAAAACTAGTTCTTTAGTGTCTGCTAGTGGAAAAGACCAATCGGATTCCATTCTCGGAACTACACGAGAACAGAACAACTAACTCCAAACAGCATTTTCTTTTTAGAATATTTGAATCTCCTCACACTTAGGTAGATGTGGTGTCGAAATTGTGATTAACTTCATCGTCAATTTCTCTTGGACCATAATCAACTTGCATATCTGTGACTTTTGCTTTAAGCCAGTGACCAGCTTTTTCCGTAATATCCACAAATTCAACTAGCTTCGCCTTTTCTTTAGGCGACAGATTGGATACTAACCGGTTATATAACTTAAAGTTCCCCTTACTTTTAGCATCAATAACCCGTTTAAAAAGTTTCTTCATTGAACTGTTAATAACGGGGTCATTTAATTTCGTATCAACTATGGGGTTCTTTATTATCAAGTCATCATTAGGTGTTACTTTATTTTCCCCACACTTAGGCGTTCTATTATTGTTAAGCATTACCGTTGGTGTTGGTAAAACAACATGGTTCTTACCAATCGTTTTTGTCAGTTCAACGGTTTTGGTTTATGGATATTTAGACTTTCGAATCATAAAGGTGATCGATTTCTCATCATTACTAAGTGTCATTCTACCCTTTCTTACATCAAATAACGCCCCGGTGGACGCTAAGAATGGTCGACCTAAAATTAGAGGAACGTTTGAGTCCTCTTCTATGTCAATGACAATGAATTCGACTAGAAAGGTTAAATTACCTACTTGAATGGGTAGGTTGTCAGCAACTCCAACTGGGTGCTTAATGGTTTGATCAAGGAGTCGAACACTCATATCCGTTGGAGTTAACTCACCTACACCTAATCTCTTATATAATGAAAGAGGCATAACACTCACACTTGAACCTAAATCTGCTAGTGCATCATACATAACACAGTCACTAAGTAGACAAGGAACAATAAATTCACTCGGATCACCTACCCTAGGTGGAGGATTTGGTGGAACTGTCTTCACCGGGTTTACTTCTACTGTTTTTGTTTCTTGCACTTTTTTATTCTTCTTCTTCTTCTTCTTTCCAGAGGTATCACAAACTTTATTACCTATTACTTGCTCATACTCAACTCCTTTTCTTGGAAACGGGATGGGTGGTCTGTATGGTGCCACCACTGGCTTTACATACTCGGGTGGTGGTGGTGGTGTAACTTCTTCATTGTTACTTACATCTAAAACCTCCCCATCTTCTGATGCTGGTTTTTCAGAATTTGTTGAAACCATATTAACATTTTCATTTCGAGGATTTACTTCAGTATTACTCGGTAGCTTTCCTTGTTTCCTTTCACTCATAAATCTAACAAGAGTACCTACTTGTTTTTCTAGATTCAAAATAGAAGCTTGTTGAGTTCTAAATCACTGATCAAACCTCTCATTCGTTTGAGTTTGAGTTTCAATAAATTGTGTTTGAGATTCAACTAGCTTAAATACCACTTCTTCCAGATTTGACTTTTTCTCTTCAGTTTGTTGTGATGGTTTATACAAGCCAGGTCTTTGTTGATTGAAAGTGTTGTTTTGAGTTGGTTGGTTATTCGAACCTTGTTGGTTATACGAGTTATTGTCGGGTCCTTTTGGATTGTAAAGAATGTTTTGATTTCGATTGAAGTTTGGCCTTGGCGGTTGATAATTATTCTGATAACTATTTTCCAGCCTTTGGTTCATGTAGACAACATTCTCACGTTGTTCCATCGTTTGTTCAATGTGATAGTCTTTCATTAAGTGTGGTCCACCGCATTGCTCACAACTGATTCGTATTGCGTGAATATCTTTATTCATCTTTTCCATTCGTCTCTCGAAAGCATCTATTTTTGCGGAAACGGAATCAAAGTTATGGCTAGAATCGGCTCTAGCCGCTTTAGATGAACGATATATATCTTTCTCTTGGTGCCACTCATGAGAGTGGGAGGCTGTGTTATCAATAAATTTGTAAGCTTTAGTTGCGGTTTTCTTCATAATGGAACCACCAGCTATTATGTCGATGTCTTTTCGTGTAGCAACGTTGACACCTTGGTAGAATATTTGTACTATTTGATAAGTGTCTAAACCGTGTTGAGGACATCCTCTCAACAACTTTCCAAATCTTGTCCACGCCTCATATAGAGTTTCATTTGACTTTTGTGTGAACGTAACAATTTCTCCTTGAAGTCTCACGGCTTTAGATGCCGGAAAGAATCTTTTAAGAAATTTCTCAACTAAAACATCCCATGTGTCAATCGCCCCTTCAGGTAACGATTCTAACCAATCTTTGGCTTCTCCCTTTAAAGTCCAGGGAAACAACATGAGATAGATCTGTTCATCCTCAACTTCTCGGATTTTGAATAGTGTACAGATCCTATTAAACGTACGAAGATGTTCGTTTGGATCTTCCTTCGGCGCACCACTATATTGGCACTGATTAGTTACCATGTGTAGGATTTGTCCTTTGATTTCATAATCTGGCGCATTAATGTCTGGCTTAATAATGGCGTGACCTTGGCCCGTGCGTGTGGCTCTCATTCGGTCTTCCATACTTAGAGGTTCCAGATTTTCCATAATTGAATTTGTTGAATACGAATCACTAGAAGATTCTGATTTAATGGTTTGTGGTTCATGAGGAATGATTAGTGGTTCTGGATCTTGGAATTGTCCCTGAATATTCTCCGGATTCTCAATTGTGAGGTCGGGTTCAAAAGATGGATTATCGGAAATTTGAGTTGGAGTTCTTGGTCGACTAGATGATGATTCTAAAGAAAAATCAACGGCGACAATATTGGCTAGATGTCTTGATCGAGTTATAGGTGGTGAACGTATGAAAGGTGGTGAACGTTTTACTCGGTGCATTCACTGAATATCCTATTAGTTTTTAAAAGGAAAGAAAAATTATATAAGTTATCCAATTAATAGACTTTTCTGATTTTGCCCACGTTTCGAATAGCCAAAAGATGCAGCAGAGGGGCAGGATTCGTTTGGTCTCAATATAATTGAGTACTGTTTGGCTCCAATAACCCGGTCCACGTACAAATCCAACTATTACTACGAACCAGAAAATTTCGATGTCTATCAATTTAATCACTTAAAATAAATTTTCGTAATTTTAAGAAATTTAGATAAGAAGTAGAATAAAAATCTTATCCTAAAACTAGAATAGCGAGAAATAAGAAAGAAAAAAAAACGCGTCGAAAAATAAAAATAAAAAAGTAGCGCAAAAAACGGCGTCGCAAAATTCTAAAGCACATAAATCTTAGTCTAAGGAATAAGCACTTAAGGGATTTTACGGCAAACCTAAAAATTCTAGAAATAAAAATAACTATGGGAAAACTAAACTTAATACTAAAAATTGTAACTAGAGTCTAAAAATCTAAAGGTAATAAAAAAAAAACTTTTTTTTTAATTTTTTTTTTTATATTTCGTTTTTTAAGGATTTTAAAATTTTTTTTTTAAATTTTATATATATATATATATATATTTTTTAAAACTTTTTTTTAAAAAAAAAATTTCTTTAAAAAAAACGATTTTTTTTACAATTTTTTTTAACGAATTTTTTTCTTTAAAAAAAACGATTTTTTTTACACAATTTTTTTTAAAGGAATTAATAATTTTTTTATTATTATTATTTTTTTTCAAAACTTTTTTTTAACTCATTTACTATTCATGAATAGTAAATGAAAAGAAATTAATTAATTTACTATTCACATGAAAGCGACATGATAGAAATTATTAATTGCAAGTTACATAATATACCCCTGAAATATTTAATAAATACAACTTTTTAAAACTTTTACGATTCAAAATAGTAAATGAAAGAAATTAATTAATTTACTATTCACATGAAAGTGACATTATAGAAAATATTAATTATAAGTTACATAATATACCCCTGAAATATTTAATAAATACGACTTTTTAAAACTTTTAAAACTTTTACGTATCAAATTTGATTCTAAAATATTATTATATTATTATATTTTATTTCAATATTATTATATTATTATATTTATTAAATTATTATATTTAAATTAATATATCTTTAATCAATCAAAAACTAAAAAAAAACTTAAATACCCCGTGAAAACACAAAAAGTGTCCCCGAAATTACTTTTTTTTATAACTATATTTTTACAGATATAAATTAAAAATATAGCGTTTTAGCGCTCCCCGGCAGCGGCGCCAAAAACTTGATGATGTAGCGTGAGGGTACGAAATAGTATTATTTTTAATACAAAATACTATAAAATATGACACAAATTTTATTAATTTACGGATGGGATATACCTAAACCTTGCTACAACATTATAGGCAGTGTACCTAATCGTAGAGTAGTGTAGTTTTTAGTAAGTCCGGTTCGTTCCACAGGGAGCTAGTGATTACGTACTATATTTTTATAAAACTATATATATATATATATATATATATATATATATATATATATATATATATATATATATATATATAAGTAGTAATATTATTATAAAAGGGGGTTTTTTACCGTTTAATGACCGGTTTGTCGATTTTATATTTTTAAGCGTAAAGATAAATGACAATAATTAAAGTGCGTAAAATATATAAATGACGATAAATAAAATAACAATAAATAAAATTGCGATAGAATATGAAATAAAAGGATTATGCTTATTTAAACTTCCGTAATCATGATGTTTAACGTTTTGATTTTAATTAATTGTTACTCGGGTTAATTGTCCTTTGTCATGGTTTATTTGATACCTATCTGGTTTTTATCCATAATAGTCCATCGGTCATAAATATAAAGTGCGAGTGTCCTCGTCAAATTACCCTTATACCCGAAGACAAATATTCCAACTAATTAAGGATTTAAACTGTGACGCGGTTATCACTTCTGTCAACAATTACACCAGTTATCACTGTATGTAATCTACCCCTGTTTTGATTAGATATGAATATTAATTTACCCACTTGATCAGTTTGAATAATCAATTACCCAACCCGAATAATTAATTAAATGATTATAATAGATTCCATATGAACGTCACTAAATAGGACAACCATAATCATTATTAATTATTAGGATAATTAATTTGAAGATAGGTTCGACAGACTCCAATGAGTTGTCACTCAATTAGACAATACCCCCATCTATTAATAGTCAATAGTCCAATTTCCACAAGTGTCGGTCTTTTGCCCAAACCTTAATTATGGTACAAAATCCAATAACCCCGTCTTAATATTTAGTCAAACATCACGATTACTTCGGCTTAAATAAGCATAATAATAACTTAGTTACGAGACATTAATTTAAAAAGGAAGAACATAACTTACAGTGATTATTAATCGTGTAGCGTTACACGGACAGAGTGTAACAACCCAAACCAACACCCGACAAAATCCTTGTGAAAATACGAAATAAAAAAAAAATTCTGTTGCAGACCATCGGCGCGCCGCGCCATATACATTTCATGTTTCCCACCTCCGTAAGTGTCTTGCGGATGATTCCTCATGGATGCCTTTAGACGAGATCGAGCTAAACAACAAGTTAGAATATGTCGAGGAGCCAATTGCTATCCTTGACGAGAAGGTGAAATTGTTGAGAAATAAAGAGGTGAGAACTTTCAAGGTTCAATGGCGACGAAGTAAAGGTTCCGAGTTCACTTGGGAACCCGAAGAGTTCGTGTTGGTTTATCTTCCCTCGTGTCATGCGGCTTGGATTGCGAGGACGCAATCCGAATAAGTGGGGGAGAGTTGTAAGACCCGAATATTCGTAGTGTACATATGTGTATATGAGTTACTCAAGTTTGGGGTTTTGTTGCACATAATTAAAAAGACAAAAGTTGCTGAACTGGGAGGGTCGCGCGCCGCGCGGCTAGGTGGCGCGCCGCGCCATCTGTCTGCGACAGATTCCCCTTTTCTTTTTAATTAGATATTTTAAGGGCATTTTGGTAAAATCACCTTAAGGTCCGAATTTAATGCCTTAGGATCAGTTTGGTGAGCTCATTACTCCATTTCTCAACCACCAAACATTATCTATTCATTCTAGAGAGAGAGGGGGTGGTTAAGTGTGAGAAAGCTTAAATCGGGGAAGAAGAAGCTCATTTCGGGTTAGAACTCGGGAGTTAAAGTTGTTCATCTCCTCCTTAGCTACGTTTTGATTGTTGTGGTAAGCCCTAAACTTGATTACCTTAGTTTAATGTGTTTAAGGGTTAGGGTTTGGGTTAGTGATGCACACAAAACCCACTTGCTAGTAATTTGGAGGTTTTGGGTGAATTTGGGTCATGTAGACTCAAAGATAACTAATTAGGGTTTCAAAGTATTAATTTATGTTTATGAACCTAATTAGTTAGTGAAAGTACTAGAACACTTCAATGATATGTAAATGGGTGTTAATTGGGCATGGATGACCCAAATGGGTGTGTTGACCTTGAAATGGGTCAAATGGGTCTTTAATGACCTAAGTGGCCTAGCAATTATGAAAACGAGTTAGCCTTGTGACCTAAATGTGTTTTAAACCCATCTTGACGAATGATTAGGGTTTTGGTGTGTGTTGACCCAATTTAGGGTTAAGGGTGCAAATGGGTTGAAATTTGCACCTTGGGTCAAAATGGCTTAGAATGGTGAAAGGGATGGTTGACCGACTTGAGTTTGCGTTTGATAATATGTATAATGTGATAGGTACGTTACTTTGAGGTTTTGCAAGCTCGGGTATCTTTTCACAAGACTTTGAGGTGAGTGGAATAATTATATGCGTATGTATATAATGTATCTATTTGTTGTAGCGTGAAAGGTGTAGTGTCGAGGTGTTAAGACACCACGTTTCACGTGAAGAGTGTAGCATCGAGGTGTTAAGATGCCACTCGGGTGTAGCATCGAGGTGTTAAGATGCCACCTAGGAGTGTAGTGTCGAGGTGTTAAGACACCACTCCGTAAAATAATGAGTGAATCATCGAGGTGTTAAGATGCCACTCGGGGTGAAGTGCCGAGGTGTTAAGGTGCCACCCTAGGGGTTAGTGGTGCGAGGTGTTAAGTGCCCTAACGGATGTTATGAACACCGATGGCGTTTTCGCGAGCGCCGTTCCCTTGTACTATTGGTTAACCATGGTTATTTGTGTTGTAAGCATATTATATTATTCGAGTTATATTTATATGCGGTTGTTATGCTAGCTTGTGGTATTGGAGATTTATAGCTTGATATTGCGACGATAAGCTAATGTTGTTTGCTAGCATGTTTGCGGTTGTGTAAGTGTATGCAAGTAGGTATAATTATATATGTATTCGTATAATTATTGCATTCACTAAGCCTTGATTACCCTCTCGTTGTTTACCATTTTATAGGTTCGGTTTTGGACAAGGGTAAGGGCATCGTTTTGGACTAGAGATCCCGCTTGATGCTAGGGGACGCTTTTGGCTTTAGTAGCTCTTGGAGTTTGACCGATAGTTGGGTAGTTTAATCCCAAACGCCATGCTCATTGTGTAGTTTGGAACTTAAACTTTTGGTGGTCGAAACTCGTACATTTGTATTAAACTCGTAAAACGGCCGATGTGGGCCCCGCTTGTAAAACTTTAATTTTATGTTTGAAACATGTTAGTTTTACATATTTGGTAGTATGGTAAAAAGCGTTTTGTCTAAAAGTGCCGGGAACTAGTCAATCTTTTCGCGGTTAAAAAGTCCCGGGGACAGCCAGATATGGCGCGGCGCGCGGGCCATATGGCGCGGCGCGCCGATGGTCTGCAACAGAAATTTTTTTTTATTTCGTATTTTCACAAGGATTTTGTCGGGTGTTGGTTTGGGTTGTTACACAGAGTTTCGACTTTAAAACCCGTAAAACATTCCTTACAATAACCCAATTATTATTAAACTTAAACTAAAATTAAAATTATAATTATAAATATATATATTACATGTAAAGAGAAAGAAAGAAGAAAAGGTGTACATAAATCGATCAAATGAATTGCCTTTTATAGGCAAATATTGAATTTAAATTTTCACTTATGACCCCTTAACTATGCTCAATTAACAACTTTTTATTATTTATTATTATTCTTATTATGAATTATTTAAATATTATATTATATTCTTGTGCATAGTTGACTTGTACTTTCAGCTCCGTTGCGTCGAGCATTGATAGTTGGCTCGGGTACCGGTTTTGGATTTTCGAACGTCCTTTCGTATAATTTAATATCTTGTACTTTGCGTTTTGTAACTTGTACTCTTGTCATTTTTAGACGTTTCTCATCAATAAATTGAACCTTTTGAATTGTATCTTATACATTTGAGCTTTTTGGACGTTTGCGTCTTCAAATCTTCATTTTTGCCTTTTGTCTTCGCACTTATTTATTTAAACAATTACAATGAAAATATAATACAATTACATATGAAAACCTATTATTTAGAAGGGATATTGCTATGAAATATATGTTCCTTTTTAGCCTTATCAAAAACCTATCGAATTATTTCTATTTTCTTTGTTGTTCAATGTAAGGAAACATGATAAAAAGCAAAGTAAATGGTTTGATTAGTGGTTGATACATGTGAATAAAATATAAGGTGGAGGGGTCAGCATGGGACAACGATTTGAATCCTAAGTCCTACGTATATCTCTTCTGTGTTAGATCAAACTTGGTATTTAGATTGGGCTGCAAGAATATTAGTGTCAAGGTTGGGCTAGTGAGAAGATCCATTTAATCAAACAATTGGATTTTAATGTGGACTCGTTTAAAAACAATATTGGGTCGTTTCTTCTTGGACTACTATTAGGCCAACAGAAAAAAATCCATCGGCTATTGCCTTTGCTAGTCGCTGCTATAAATTTTTTTTCCTTTATCAAGCGAATAATAACATAAATAGGGTGATGAAAATCGTATGATGATTAGAAAGATGATAATCTTAAGGTTAACAATTTTAAGGTGGATATCGATAATGATTTCATGATGGGATAAAGAAGATGAATACTAAAATAAGATAATGGATATTTGAATTCGTACATTAACAGAAAAACAGAAATGGAGGAACGGTTTAGGGTGTTTTCGGGTGAGCGAGAGGTCACGGGTTCGAGTTCGGCCAGTGGCGTTTTATTTTTAGAAAGCTTGTTCTTCAAAGGTTGTATTCTATTTTATTTTTATTATTACTATTATTATTATTATTATTATTATTATTATTATTATTATTATTATTATTATTATTATTATTATTATTATTATTATTATTATTATTATTATTATTATTATTATTATTATTATTATCATTATGATTAAAACCAATATTGTTATGATTATTATCTTTATTATTATAAACATCTTTATTTCTAAAACTATCATTATTAACATCATTATGAAAAATATCATTTTAGTAAAAATTATTATTTTTATTAAAAATTATTATTATCAATATTATTAAAAAATAACATTTTTAGTAAAATTATCATTATTATCACTATTATTATCAGTATTATTTTTAGAGACATTATTATTATTTTTATCACTATTATTATTATTATTATTATTATTATTATTACTATAATTAATATTTTTATCAGCATTATTATTATTAATATTATCATTATAATTGAATACAACCTTTATTACTATTATTGATATAAAGATATTCTTATAGTAATATTACATAGAAGTATGTACTAATCATATTAACATTTTTAACAAATTAGGTATTATTATTATTAATATATACATATATATATATATATATATATTGATATAACTATATAAATATTAAGCATTTTAAGTATATATACAAATTAAATATATATAATACATAATTTAAGATATAATATATAAATCTGTTCGATTACGATTATATGTGTTAATATATATAAATAATATAGGTTCGTGAATCCAAGGCCAACCTTGCACTTGTTCAATGTCGTCATATGTATTTTTACTACAAAATACAGTATTGTGAATTTCATTTGCTCCCTTTTTAAATGATTTTGCAATATATATTTTTGAGACAGAGAATACATGCGCTACTTTTATAATTGTTTTACGAAATAAACACAAGTAATCAAAACTACATTCTATGGTTGAATTATCGAAATCGAATATGCCCAATTTATCATGGCCGAAGTTGTCCCGGAATGATGGCGAATTTATCATGTCCGAAGTTGTCCCGGAATGATGGCGAATTTATCATGTCCGAAGTTGTCATGGAATGATGGGGATATTCTATATGCATCTTGTTAAGGTCGATTACCAGGTGTTCAATCCATATGAATGATTTTTATCTCTATGTATGAGATGTTTATAAATGGAAATGAAAATCTTGTGGTCTATTAAAATTATGAAATGACTATTTATGATAAACTAATGAACTCACCAACCTTTTGGTTGACACTTTAAAGCATGTTTATTCTCAGGTATGAAAGAAATCTTTCGATGTGCATTTGCTCATTTTAAAGATATTACTTGGAGTCATTCATGACATATTTCAAAAGACATTGCATTCGAGTCGTTGAGTTCATCAAGATTATTATTAAGTCAATTATAGTTGGATATATTATGAAATGGTATGCATGCCGTCAACTTTCGATGAAATGAAAGTTTGTCCTTTAAAAACAAATGCAATGTTTGTAAAATGTATCATATAGAGGTCAAGTACCTCGTGATGTAACCAAATATAATGTATTCGTCCAGATGGATTAGGATGGGTCTCTACACTTTATTACCTATTACTTTCTCATACTCAACTCCTTTTCTTGGAAACGGGATGGGTGGTCTGTATGGTGCCACCACTGGTTTTACATGCTCGGGTGGTGGTGATGATGTAACTTCTTCATTGTTACTCACATCTAAAACCTTCCCATCTTCTGGTGTTGGTTTTTCAGAATTTGTTGATACCATATTAACGTTTTCATTCCGAGGATTTACTTCAGTATTACTCGGTAGCTTTCCTTGTTCCCTCTCACTCATCAAGCTAGCAAGAGTACCTAAGTGTTTTTCTAGATTCAAAATGGAAGCTTGTTGAGTTCTTAATGACTGATCAAACCTCTCATTTGTTTGGGTTTGAGATGTAATAAATTGTGTTTGAGATTCCATTAGTTTTGCCATCATTTCTTCCAGATTTGGCTTTTTTATTCGGTTTGTTGTGGTGGTTTATACAAGCCTGGTCTTTGTTGATTGAAAGTGTTGTTTTGAGTTGGTTGGTTATTCGAACCTTGTTGGTTGTACGAGTTATTGTTGGGTCCATTTGGATTGTAAAGAATGTTTTGATTTCGATTAAAGTTTGGCCTTGGTGGTTGATAATTATTTTGATAATTATTTCCCGGCCTTTGGTTCATGTAGAAAACATTCTCACGTTGTTCCATGGTTTGTTCAATATTACAATCTTTCGTTAAGTGTGGTCCACCGCATTGCTCACAACTCATTCGTATTGCGTGAATATCTTTAGTCATCTTTTCCATTCGTCTCTCGAAAGCATCTATTTTTGCGAAAACTGAATCAAAGTCATGGCTAGAATCGGCTCTAGCCGCTTTAGATGAACGAAAAATGTCTTTTTCCTGATGCCACTCATGCGAGTGGGAAGCTGTGTTATCGTTAATCTTGTGAGCTTCGGTAGTGGTTTTCTTCATAATGGAACCACCAGCTGCTGTGTCGATGTATTTTCGTGTAGCAACGTTGACACCTTGGTAGAATATTTGTACTATTTGATAAGTGTCTAAACCGTGCTGAGGACATCCTCTCAACAACTTTCCGAATCTTGTCCACACCTCATATAATGTTTCATTTGGCTTTTGCGCGAACGTAACAATTTCTCCTTGAAGTCTCACGGCTTTAGATGCCAGAAAGAATCTTTTAAGAAATTTTTCAACTAAGACATCCCATGTGTCAATCGCCCCTTCAAGTAACAATTCTAACCAATCTTTGGCTTCTCCCTTTAAAGTCCAGGGAAATAACATGAGATAGATCTGTTCATCCTCAACTTCTCTGATTTTGAATAAAGTACAGATCCTATTAAAGGTTCGAAGATGTTCGTTTAGATCTTCTTTTGGCGTACCACTATATTGGCATTGATTAGTTACCATTTGTAGGATTTGTCCTTTGATTTCATAATCTGCCGCATTAATGTCTGGCTTAATAATGGCGTGACCTTGGCCCGTGCGTGTGGCTCTCATTCGGTCTTCCATACTTAGAGGTTCCGTTACTTCCATAATTGAATTTGTTGAATACGAATCACTAGAGGATTCTGATTTAATGGTTTGTAGTTCAGGAGGAATGATTAGTGGTTCAAGATCTTGGAATTGTCCTTGAATATCCTCCGGGTTCTCAATTGCGAAGTCGGGTTCAAAAAATGGATTATCGGAAATTTGAATTGGAGTAATTGGACTACTAGATGATGATTCTAAAGAAAAATCAACGGCGACAATATTGGCTAGATGTCTTGATCGAGTTACAGGTGGTGAATGTATGAAAGGTGGTGAACGTTTTGCTCGGTGCATTCACTGAATATCCTATTAGTTATAAAGAAAAAAATTATATAAGTTATCAAATTAATAGACTTTTCTGATTTTGCCCACGTTTCGAATAGCCAATAGATGCAGCAGGTAGCCAGGACCCTTTAAATCGGAAGCCCATAACTCGCCACTAACAAATCCAACTATTACTACGAACCAGAAAATTTTGGATGTCTATCAATTTAACCGCTTAAAATAATTTTTCCGTCGAAGTTTAAAGAAAATAAAGAAAATTCTATGTCCTAAAAACTAGAGCGTAGAAATGAGAAAGAAAAAGCGCGTCGAAAAACAAGAAGTCGAAAAACAAACGTCGAAAACAAAAAGTCTTGAAATTAAATCTAAAAAGTTGCGCCTAAAGGTATTAAAGCTTAAAAGGAATTCTATATCCAAAACGAAAATAACTTAAAAGGCACTAAAATATATAAACGGCGTCGCAAAATTCTAAAGCGCCTAAATCTTAATTCTAAAGAAAAAGAACTTAAGGGATTTTACGGCAAAGCCTAAAAACTAGAAATATAAAAATAACTACGGCAAAATACTAAACTTAAAATTAATTACGAACAACAAATATTAAAAACTACGAATTTAAACGAAAACAAATATACAAAATATAAAAAGAAACTAAAAATGATAAAATTACAATTTTTATAAAATTATTATTTTTATATTATTATTTTATAAAAGTATTAAACTATATAATTAATAGTAATAAATAAACTTGAAATTACAAATTAAAACTAAAATAAAACTAAACTAATTAATATTATAATTAAACCCTAATTTAATTAATAATAATTAAATTACAACCCTAATCCTCCATTTAATGCGTTTAAGGTTCTGTGTCAGAAAGCCCTACGCGATCGCGTAAGACTTAGACTCTATAGCTCCGCGATCGTGGAGTAATACTGTTCCCAGCTTATCTGTTGGGCTTAAACAGTTCGGCCCACTAGTATTTTTATATTTCTTTTGGGCTTAATTTTGGGATACTAATTAAATCGGCCCAATTTATAATTTTTATATTAATTTGATTTTAATTATACAAATAATAGTATCAAGAAAATTTATAAAAAAAAACTTATATTTTTTTAAAAAAAACTTAAAATAAAAATACTTTTTAAAAACAAAATCTTAAAAATATATATGTTTTTTTTATTTTTATTTTTTATTTTTAACACTTATTATAAATACAGAATATTTTTACAAAATTAGAGATAAAAATATAGCGTTTTTCACCGATCCCCGGCAGCGGCGCCAAAAATACTTGATGCGTGCGAGGTGTAGTACGAAATAGATTATATTTTTACTACGAAATACTATTAAATACGATACAATTTTACACAAGTTATTTATTTTTTTATTGAATGGATATACCTAAACCTTGCTACAACACTTATAGGCAGTGTATCTAATCGTAGAGTAGTGTAGTTTTTAGTAAGTCTGGTTCGTTCCACAGGGAGCTAGTGATTACGTACTATATTTTTAATAATTATATTTATATAAAATATATATAATTACATATAGTAATATTATATATAAAAGGGGGTTTTACCGTTTAATGACCGGTTTGTCGATTTTATATTTTAAGCGTAAAGATAAATGACGATAATATAAATGACATAATTTAAATTACGATAAAGTAAATTGCAGTAATTAAAATGACAGTAAATAAAGGTACGATGAAATATGAAATAAAAGTATTATGCTTATTTAAACTTCCGTAATCATGATGTTTGACGTTTTGATTTTAATTTATTGCTCTGGGTTAATTGTCATTTGTCCTGGTTTATTTGATACCTATCTGGGTTTTTACCCATAATAGTCCATCGGTCATAATTATAATATGCTCGTCAAATTAACCTTATTCCCGAAGTCAAATATTCTAACTAATTAAGGATTCAAACTATAACAAGGTTTTAATACTTTGTTAATAATTACACCAGGTTATCGACTGCGTGTAATCCAAGGTTTTAATACTTTGTTAACAATTATACCAATTATCCTTGTATGTAATCCACCCTTGTTTTAATTAGTCCATGATACATTAATTTATTCACTTGGCCATAATGAATAATCAATTACCAAATCCAATTGATTAATTAAATGATTGTTAACGAGGTCGTATAAACGTCACTAAATAGGACATTCGTAATCAATTTAATAATTATTAGATTAACTAATTTGAAGATAGGTTCGACAGGTTCCAATGAGTTATCATTCAATTAGACAATACCCCCTACCTATTAATAGTCAATAGTCCAATGTTCACAAGTGTCGGTCTTTTGTCCAAACCCTAATTATGGTACAAAATTCAATAACCTCGTCTTTAATATTTAGTCTAACATCACGATTACTTCGGCTTAAATAAGCATAATAATAACTTAGTTACGATACATTAATTTAAAAAGGAAGAACATAGCTTACAGTGATTATTTATCGCGTAGCATTACACGGACAGAGTTCCGACTTTAAAACCTGTAAAACATTTCTTACAATAACCTTATTATTATTAACTTAAATTAAAATTATAATTATAATGTAAATATAAATTATAAATATAGAGAGAAAGAAAAGATTGAATTAATCAATCTGGTGTGTGTTGATCGAGCAGAATTCGTTGGCTTTTATAGGCAAAATTTGATTCCTTCAGCTCCGCGGTCATGAAGGTTTTAAGCCTTGGAGCTCCGCGATCGCGAAGGTTCGAAATCCAGCTCATCCAATAAATACAAAACGTGGGCTGCTGAATAAATATATAATATATATATATATATATATATATATATAATTAATTAATTATATATTATATTATATTCTTGTGCATAGTTGACTTGTAATTTTAGCTCCATTGAGTCGTACGTTGATAGTTGGTTCATGTCTCAGTTTCGGATTTTCGAACACCTTTTCGTACGCTTAGATATCTTGTACTTTGCATTTCGCGGCTTGTACTCTTGTCATTTTTAGACGTTATTCATCAATAAATTGAACCACTTGGATTGTAACTTGTACGTTTGAGCTTTTTGGTCATTTGCGTCTTCAAATCATCGATTCTGTCTTCTGTCTTCACATTTATTTATTTAAACGAATATTACTTGGAAATAGAATAATTTCAACTAAAATCTTTACATATTGGAAAGATATTGATACTAAATATATGTTCATTTGGAGCACTATCACTAGTGATAATAATAATAATGATAATACTTTTTAATAATGTAGTGACCCGAACTTTTCCATGTTTATATATATTAATTGAGATTGATATTTACATGATTAAATGTTTCCAACATGTTAAGCAATCAAATTTGTTAAGACTTGATTAATTGAAATATGTTTCATATAGACAATTGACCACCCAAGTTGACCGGTGATTTACGAACGTTAAAACTTGTAAAAACTATATGATGACATATATATGGATATATATATAGTTAACATGATACTATGATAAGTAAACATATCATTAAGTATATTAACAATGAACTACATATGTAAAAACAAGACTACTAACTTAATGATTTTTAAACGAGACATATATGTAACGATTATCGTTGTAAAGACATTTAATGTATATATATCATATTAAGAGATATTCATACATGATAATATCATGATAATATAATAATTTAAAATCTCATTTGATATTATAAATATTGGGTTAACAACATTTAACAAGATCGTTAACCTAAAGGTTTCAAAACAACACTTACATGTAACGACTAACGATGACTTAACGACTCAGTTAAAATGTATATACATGTAGTGTTTTAATATGTATTTATACACTTTTTAAAGACTTCAATACACTTATCAAAATACTTCTACTTAACAAAAATGCTTACAATTACATCCTCGTTCAGTTTCATCAACAATTCTACTCGTATGCACCCGTATTCGTACTCGTACAATACATAGCTTTTAGATGTATGTACTATTGGTATATACACTCCAATGATCAGCTCTTAGCAGCCCATGTGAGTCACCTAACACATGTGGGAACCATCATTTGGCAACTAGCATGAAATATCTCATAAAATTACAAAAATATGAGTAATCATTCATGACTTATTTACATGAAAACAAAATTACATATCCTTTATATCTAATCCATACACCAACGACCAAAAACACCTACAAGCACTTTCATTCTTCAATTTTCTTCATCTAATTGATCTCTCTCAAGTTCTATCTTCAAGTTCTAAGTGTTCTTCATAAATTCCAAAAGTTCTAGTTTCATAAAATCAAGAATACTTTCAAGTTTGCTAGCTCACTTCCAATCTTGTAAGGTGATCATCCAACCTCAAGAAATCTTTGTTTCTTACAGTAGGTTATCATTCTAATACAAGGTAATAATCATATTCAAACTTTGGTTCAATTTCTATAACTATAATAATCTTATTTCAAGTGATGATCTTACTTGAACTTGTTTTCGTGTCATGATTCTGGTTCAAGAACTTCGAGCCATCCAAGGATCCGTTGAAGCTAGATCCATTTTTTCCCTTTTCCAGTAGGTTTATCCAAGGAACTTAAGGTAGTAATGATGTTCATAACATCATTCGATTCATACATATAAAGCTATCTTATTCGAAGGTTTAAACTTGTAATCACTAGAACATAGTTTAGTTAATTCTAAACTTGTTCGCAAACAAAAGTTAATCCTTCTAACTTGACTTTTAAAATCAACTAAACATATGTTCTATATCTATATTATATGCTAACTTAATGATTTAAAACCTGGAAACACGAAAAATACCGTAAAACCGGATTTACGCCGTCGTAGTAACACCGCGGGCTGTTTTGGGTTAGTTAATTAAAAACTATGATAAACTTTGATTTAAAAGTTGTTATTCTGAGAAAATGATTTTTATTATGAACATGAAACTATATCCAAAAATTATGGTTAAACTCAAAGTGGAAGTATGTTTTCTAAAATGGTCATCTAGACGTCGTTCTTTCGACTGAAATGACTACCTTTACAAAAACGACTTGTAACTTATTTTTCCGACTATAAACCTATACTTTTTATGTTTAGATTCATAAAATAAAGTTCAATATGAAACCATAGCAATTTGATTCACTCAAAACGGATTTAAAATGAAGAAGTTATGGGTAAAACAAGATTGGATAATTTTTCTCATTTTAGCTACGTGAAAATTGGTAACAAATCTATTCCAACCATAACTTAATCAACTTGTATTGTATATTATGTAATCTTGAGATACCATAGACTCGTATACAATGTTTCGACCTATCATGTCGACACATCTATATATATTTCGGAACAACCATAGACACTCTATATGTGAATGTTGGAGTTAGCTATACAGGGTTGAGGTTGATTCCAAAATATATATAGTTTGAGTTGTGATCAATACTGAGATACGTATACACTGGGTCGTGGATTGATTCAAGATAATATTTATCGATTTATTTCTGTACATCTAACTGTGGACAACTAGTTGTAGGTTACTAACGAGGACAGCTGACTTAATAAACTTAAAACATCAAAATATATTAAAAGTGTTGTAAATATATTTTGAACATACTTTGATATATATGTATATATTGTTATAGGTTCGTAAATCAACCAGTGGCCAAGGTTCTTACTTCCCGACGAAGTAAAAATATGTGAAAGTGAGTTATAGTCCCACTTTTAAAATCTAATATTTTTGGGATGAGAATACATGCAGGTTTTATAAATGATTTACAAAATAGACACAAGTACGTGAAACTACATTCTATGGTTGAATTATCGAAATCGAATATGCCCCTTTTTATTAAGTCTGGTAATCTAAGAATTAGGGAACAGACACCCTAATTGACGCGAATCCTAAAGATAGATCTATTAGGCCTAACAGATCCCATCCAAAGTACCGGATGCTTTAGTACTTCGAAATTTATATCATATCCGAAGGGTGTCCCGGAATGATGGGGATATTCTTATATATGCATCTTGTTAATGTCGGTTACCAGGTGTTCACCATATGAATGATTTTTATCTCTATGTATGGGATGTGTATTGAAATATGAAATCTTGTGGTCTATTATTATGATTTGATATATATAGGTTAAACCTATAACTCACCAACATTTTTGTTGACGTTTTAAGCATGTTTATTCTCAGGTGATTATTAAGAGCTTCCGCTGTCGCATACTTAAATAAGGACGAGATTTGGAGTCCATGCTTGTATGATATTGTGTAAAAACTGCATTCAAGAAACTTATTTTGTTGTAACATATTTGTATTGTAAACCATTATGTAATGGTCGTGTGTAAACAGGATATTTTAGATTATCATTATTTGATAATCTACGTAAAGCTTTTTAAACCTTTATTGATGAAATAAAGGTTATGGTTTGTTTTAAAATGAATGCAGTCTTTGAAAAACGTCTCATATAGAGGTCAAAACCTCGCAACGAAATCAATTAATATGGAACGTTTTTAATCAATAAGAACGGGACATTTCAAATAATAACAATAGTAATAATCATACTAATAATAATAATGATAATATTAATAATAGTATTTATGATAATAATAATAATCTTAATATTTAGGAAATGATACTAATACTAATATTTATGAAAATAATAATAAGTTGTTTTGTTTTCATAATAATAATAATAATAATAATAATAATAATAATAATAATAATAATAATAATACTAAAGTGGTAACTAATACTTTTATTAGTAATAATACTAGTAATAACTTTAATACTAGTAATAATAACAAAATTAATTGTAACAATAATAACAATAACAACAACAACAACAACAATAATAATAATAATAATAATAATAATAATAATAATAATAATAATAATAATAATAATAATAATAATAATAATAATAATAATAATAATAATAATAATAATAATAATAATAATAATAATAATAAACTACATTCAAATAATCCTTTTTTTTTTTTAAAATGACCCAAGCCGGGCTCGAACTCGTGACTTCTCGTTCCCCGACATCACCCTCTAACCATTACACTGTCAGTGCTTATCTGATTTAATTCTTAATCTAATTATTTTTAACTCGTTATTCGTGTTCTACCGTCTTCTTCTTCTTCTTCATGAATAAGTCGACCGGAGAACATGATTAATAACGAATTGAAGTTCGAATTTATATTTTAAACATAATTGTAATTGATTATAGGTGTTAGTATTTATTAGTAAATGAAGAAAAAAAATAACGAACCTGCTGTTCGAAAAAAATATAAAAACTCAATATTTGATTTTGATTTTTGGAACGTTTTAGCCAAAGATTATAACATGAAAAAGGTAGTAAAACGTTCCTAGAAATTTTACAAATTATCAATTTAACAAGATACATCAATATGACTTCGAATTTTTGGATGAACAAATTAGTTGACTTTTCAATTTTAAACTTTGACTCAAAAATTGGAATTCGATAGAACGAAGTAGGATTTGAAATTTTGCAGAAAGATTACGTGAAAGATTCCTAACATGACTGCATTTACAGTTTTTGAAATATCATTTGGGATTGAGCTTTTGATATAAGCTAGTCGTAACAAGGGTATTAAGCTCTCTTTTTTTTTCTTTTTTTTTTTTTAGTTTTCTGTTTTTGATTCCTCAATTGCAGGTGTTAACATTATATATATATATATATATATATATATATATATATATATATATATATATATATATATATATATATATATATATATATATATATATATATGATCGAATAATTGAGTGGATAATAATAAAAAAAAATTAAAGTGGTTCATGATCTGAGAAAAATTTTAAAAGCAGATTATGATCGGATTAAAAATTAAAAAGCAGATTACGATCAGTTTAAAAATTAAAAAGCAGTTTGATAACAAACCTAATTTTGTATTTGTCTGCATCAGTTTTATTTTTAATTTTAATTAATAATTAATAGATATATTAATAATAATAATAATACTTTTAATAATAATAGAATTAATAATGATAATAATATTAATAATAATGTTGATAAGATACTAATAATAATAAAATTAAAAATAATTATAATTTTAATAAGTTTAATAAAAATTAATAATGATAATAATAAAAATGATAATAATAATATTAGTAACTATAACAAATTAAATGTATCAACTTTCATATCTATATATTATATATAACAATATATCTAATATTGATATTAATAATAATGAGAGTAAAAATAATAATATTAGTACAGATAACAAATTAAATGTATTAAATTTCATATCAATATATTATCTTTTGAAAATGATAATATAACTAAAGTCAAAATTTTACTACCAATTAATAATATTAATATTAGTAATGGTATTAATAACTATAAAAATAATAATGCTAATAATGTAATAATTTACATGTATATACACAAATGATATTAATGACTATTGATATATTATTAAAAATGATATTAATAATAATATTAATATAACGAATTAATACTAATGCATAATTATTTACTAATGCATAATTATTTATACACTTTTGAAAGACTTCAATACACTTATCAAAATACTTCTACTTAACAAAAATGCTTACAATTACATCCTCATTCAGTTTCATCAACAATTCTACTCGTATGCACCCGTATTCGTACTCGTACAATACACAGCTTTTAGATGTATGTACTATTGGTATATACACTCCAATGATCAGCTCTTAGCAGCCCATGTGAGTCACCTAACACATGTGGGAACCATCATTTGGCAACTAGCATGAAATATCTCATAAAATTACAAAAATATGAGTAATCATTCATGACTTATTTACATGAAAACAAAATTACATATCCTTTATATCTAATCCATACACCAACGACCAAAAACACCTACAAACACTTTCATTCTTCAATTTTCTTCATCTAATTGATCTCTCTCAAGTTCTATCTTCAAGTTCTAAGTGTTCTTCATAAATTCCAAAAGTTCTAGTTTCATAAAATCAAGAATACTTTCAAGTTTGCTAGCTCACTTCCAATCTTGTAAGGTGATCATCCAACCTCAAGAAATCTTTGTTTCTTACAGTAGGTTATCATTCTAATACAAGGTAATAATCATATTCAAACTTTGGTTCAATTTCTATAACTATAACAATCTTATTTCAAGTGATGATCTTACTTGAACTTGTTTTCGTGTCATGATTCTGGTTCAAGAACTTCGAGCCATCCAAGGATCCGTTGAAGCTAGATCCATTTTTTCTCTTTTCCAGTAGGTTTATCCAAGGAACTTAAGGTAGTAATGATGTTCATAACATCATTCGATTCATACATATAAAGCTATCTTATTCGAAGGTTTAAACTTGTAATCACTAGAACATAGTTTAGTTAATTCTAAACTTGTTCGCAAACAAAAGTTAATCCTTCTAACTTGACTTTTAAAATCAACTAAACATATGTTCTATATCTATATTATATGCTAACTTAATGATTTAAAACCTGGAAACACGAAAAACACCGTAAAACCGGATTTACGCCGTCGTAGTAACACCGCGGGCTGTTTTGGGTTAGTTAATTAAAAACTATGATAAACTTTGATTTAAAAGTTGTTATTCTGAGAAAATGATTTTTATTATGAACATGAAACTATATCCAAAAATTATGGTTAAACTCAAAGTGGAAGTATGTTTTCTAAAATGGTCATCTAGACGTCGTTCTTTCGACTGAAATGACTACCTTTACAAAAACGACTTGTAACTTATTTTTCTGACTATAAACCTATACTTTTTCTGTTTAGATTCATAAAATAAAGTTCAATATGAAACCATAGCAATTTGATTCACTCAAAACGGATTTAAAATGAAGAAGTTATGGGTAAAACAAGATTGGATAATTTTTCTCATTTTAGCTACGTGAAAATTGGTAACAAATCTATTCCAACCATAACTTAATCAACTTGTATTGTATATTATGTAATCTTGAGATACCATAGACTCGTATACAATGTTTCGACCTATCATGTCGACACATCTATATATATTTCGGAACAACCATAGACACTCTATATGTGAATGTTGGAGTTAGCTATACAGGGTTGAGGTTGATTCCAAAATATATATAGTTTGAGTTGTGATCAATACTGAGATACGTATACACTGGGTCGTGGATTGATTCAAGATAATATTTATCGATTTATTTCTGTACATCTAACTGTGGACAACTAGTTGTAGGTTACTAACGAGGACAGCTGACTTAATAAACTTAAAACATCAAAATATATTAAAAGTGTTGTAAATATATTTTGAACATACTTTGATATATATGTATATATTGTTATAGGTTCGTAAATCAACCAGTGGCCAAGTCTTACTTCCGACGAAGTAAAAATCTGTGAAAGTGAGTTATAGTCCCACTTTTAAAATCTAATATTTTTGGGATGAGAATACATGCAGGTTTTATAAATGATTTACAAAATAGACACAAGTACGTGAAACTACATTCTATGGTTGAATTATCGAAATCGAATATGCCCCTTTTTATTAAGTCTGGTAATCTAAGAATTAGGGAACAGACACCCTATGAATGATGGGGATATTCTTATATATGCATCTTGTTAATGTCGGTTACCAGGTGTTCACCATATGAATGATTTTTATCTCTATGTATGGGATGTGTATTGAAATATGAAATCTTGTGGTCTATTATTATGATTTGATATATATAGGTTAAACCTATAACTCACCAACATTTTTGTTGACGTTTTAAGCATGTTTATTCTCAGGTGATTATTAAGAGCTTCCGCTGTCGCATACTTAAATAAGGACGAGATTTGGAGTCCATGCTTGTATGATATTGTGTAAAAACTGCATTCAAGAAACTTATTTTGTTGTAACATATTTGTATTGTAAACCATTATGTAATGGTCTTGTGTAAACAGGATATTTTAGATTATCATTATTTGATAATCTACGTTAAGCTTTTTAAACCTTTATTGATGAAATAAAGGTTATGGTTTGTTTTAAAATGAATGCAGTCTTTGAAAAACGTCTCATATAGAGGTCAAAACCTCACAACGAAATCAATTAATATGGAACGTTTTTAATCAATAAGAACGGGACATTTCAGTTGGTATCCGAGCGTTGGTCTTAGAGAACCAGAATTTTGCATTAGTGTGTCTTATCGAGTTTGTTTGGATGCATTAGTGAGTCTGGACTTCGACCGTGTTTACTTGAAAAATGATTGCTTAACAAATTTTGTTGGAAACTATATATTTTTAACATGTGAATATTATGTGATATATTAATTTCTTAACGCGTTTGATATTATGTGATAGATGTCTACCTCTAGAACAAGTCCCATTGACTCACCTAATAATAATGAAGAGTCAAATGTAAATTGAAATGATTCGTGGACTGATTCACAAGTTCCCGAAGAGGAACCGGAAGAAGAGTCGGAACCGGAAGAAGAATCGGAACCAGAAGAAGAATCGGAACCGGATGAAGAAATAGAACCGGTAGGGGAAATAATAAAACGGTTAAGTAAAAGAAAATCCTCAACCAACCGACCAAGGTTAATTATGGTCAATGGTGTTTCCGCCAAGGAAGCAAAATATTGGGAGGATTACCAATTCTCCGATGAATCGAATTCCGATGATGTTATAGAAATTACCCCAACTGAATTTAAAAAGGCAAAAGAAAATAATAAGGGAAAGGGCATAAAAATAGAGAAATCTAATTCCAACCCCGATGAACTTTATATGTATCGTCAACCCCTGAAGTCCTTAAGTTGTAACAATGACCCGGGAACCTCTAAACCACCAGGTTTTTCTAAACCAATGTGGAAAACGACGGCTCGTATTAGGGGAACATCATATATCCCTAGAAACTTGGCAAAACGAACCAAAACCGAAGAAGAAGAAACAAGCGAGTCGGTATAAGATAGTTGTATTCGTGTGGTGTAATATATGTAATATAGTGTGCTTATGCTTTATGATATATGTAAAAATTGCTTGTATTAATAAGTATTTTTTTTTTATGAATCTAACTCTTGTCTATTTTACAGTATAAAAACACAAAATGGATAGACAACCCAATATTTTAAGAGACCTACCCGGAGACATGATTGATGTAATCTTGTCTAGAGTCGGTCAGAATTCTTCGGCACAACTACTTAAGGCGAGATCAGTTTGTAAGACATTCGAAGAACGTTCCAAGAATGCCTTGGTTTATAAAAGGCTTTCGTTCGAAAGATGGGGGATATCACATTGGGAAATCCATAAGTTACGATGTGTTTACTTTGACGCATATATTGCGGGGAACCCAAATGCTATTTTACGCAATGGGTTAAGAAATTATTTTGACTCAATATATCCGAATATTGGACTTCGTGATTTAGAAAAAGCGGCTAACATGCAACATAAAGAAGCATGTTATGCTTACGGATTAGTAATGTTCGCTTCTCACCAAAGTGAGAACAAGAACATCGGGCTACAACTATTAAACAAAACGTTCCCACAAGTGACGGAGTCGGTAATTGGGGTAAGAAATGAGGTTTTTAGATTGTTACGGGACTGTTGGACATTACGTAACCCTCGTCCCTTTAACGAAGTTACAACACGATGTCTTATCAACGGCCATAACGGTTATGTTCCACAAGACCAAGGATGGGAAGTAATCCTAGTAAAACCAGAATGCATGACTTGTTTCTGGACGTATGAATTACGTGTCTTTATTGCCTTTGCTGAACGACTTGTGTACTAGCTAGAATTATCTTCACAACTATCTTGTATCAAAGTTATTGTGTGCTATATTTCATGCTTTATGTAAAATAAGCGGTATTGTAAGTTTGTAAAATATTGTATAAAAGTTTGAACGCGAAATATTATTAAAATCAGTTTTTCATATAGAATTGTAGTAGTTGAATTGTATATTAGCTACTAAGTATGAACTTAACGGGTAGGTACTACCCGAATTTAAACTTATAAAACGCTAATATGAAGAAAAAGCTTTTATAAATGAGTTCATATTATGCTACGAAATACTATTAACTACTCTTAATATTCTGTATGATTAACTTGTTCCATTTGAATATTTTGAAGGAAATGGCACCGACTACTCGACACACCGTGAATATGAATGAAGAGGAATTCCGTACTTTTCTAGCTTCAAACATAGCCGCAGTACAGGCTGCGCTACATACCAACAATAACCTTGGATCTAGCAGTACAGGAAATCGTGTAGGATGCACCTACAAAGAATTCACTGCCTGCAAACCTTTGGAATTTGATGGAACCGAAGGACCGATCGGATTGAAACGGTGGACCGAGAAGGTCGAATCGGTGTTTGCCATAAGTAAGTGTACTGAAGAGGACAAAGTAAAGTACGCTACGTATACCTTCACAGGTTCTGCGTTAACATGGTGGAATACCTATCTAGAGCAAGTGGGATAAGACGATGCGTACGCACTACCGTGGTCAGCATTCAAGCACTTGATGAACGAGAAGTACCGTCCCAGAACCGAGGTCAATAAGCTCAAGACAGAACTTAGAGGGTTACGAACCCAAGGATTTAATATTACCACGTACGAAAGACAATTCACAAAATTGTGCCTATTGTGTCCGGGAGCATTCGAAGATGAGGAAGAGAAGATCGACGCGTTTGTGAAAGGATTACCGGAAAGAATTCAAGAAGATATAAGTTCACACGAGCCCGCCTCCATACAACAGGCATGTAGAATGGCTCACAAACTAGTGAACCAGATTGAAGAAAGAATTAAAGAACAGACTGCTGAAGAGGCCAATGTGAAGCAAGTCAAAAGAAAGTGGGAGGAAAACGGTGATAAGAATCACCAATACAACAACAACAGTAATTACAACAATAATCGCAACAATTATCCCAACAATCGCAACATCAATCGAAACTACAACAAACGGCCCAACAACAACAACAACAACAACAACAACAACAACAACAACAACAACAACTACAACAATCATCCCAACAACAATAATAACCGCAACAACAACAACAATCAGAAGCAGCTATGCCAAAGGTGTGAAAAGTATCACTCGGGGTTCTGCACCAAATTTTGCAACAAGTGTAAAAGAAATGGTCATAGCGCGGCGAAGTGTGAGGTCTACGGACCAGGGGTTAATAGAACGAAAGGAACAAATGGTGTCGGAACGAGTAATGGCGGAGCAAGTAGTGTCGGAGCAAGTTATGCCAATGTAGTTTGTTATAAATGTGGAAAACCGGGCCACATTATTAGAAATTGCCCGAACCAGGAGAACACGAATGGACAAGGCCGCGGAAGAGTTTTCAATATTAATGCGGCAGAGGCACAGGAAGACCCGGAGCTTGTTACGGGTACGTTTCTTATTGACAATAAATCTGCTTACGTTTTATTTGATTCGGGTGCGGATAGAAGCTATATGAGTAGAGATTTTTGTGCTAAATTAAGTTGTCCATTGACGCCTTTGGATAGTAAATTTTTACTCGAATTAGCAAATGGTAAATTAATTTCAGCAGATAATATATGTCGGAATCGAGAAATTAAACTGGTTAGCGAAAAATTTAAGATTGATTTAATACCAGTAGAGTTAGGGAGTTTTGATGTGATAATCGGTATGGACTGGTTGAAAGAAGTGAAAGCAGAGATCGTTTGTTACAAAAATGCAATTCGCATTATACGAGAAAAAGGAAAATCCTTAATGGTGTACGGAGAAAAGGGCAACACGAAGCTACATCTTATTAGTAATTTGAAGGCATAAAAACTAATAAGAAAAGGTTGCTATGCTGTTCTAGCACACGTCGAGAAAGTACAAACTGAAGAAAAGAGCATCAATGATGTTCCCATTGCAAAAGAATTTCCCGATGTATTTCCGAAAGAATTACCGGGATTACCCCCACATCGATCCGTTGAATTTCAAATAGATCTTATACCAGGAGCTGCACCAATAGCTCGTGCTCCTTACAGACTAGCACCCAGCGAGATGAAAGAACTGCAAAGCCAATTACAAGAACTTTTAGAGCATGGTTTCATTCGACCAAGCACGTCACCGTGGGGAGCTCCTGTTTTGTTTGTCAAGAAGAAAGATGGTACATTCAGGTTGTGTATCGACTACCGAGAGTTGAACAAACTTACCATCAAGAACCGCTACCCACTACTGAGAATCGACGACTTATTTGATCAACTACAAGGCTCGTCTGTTTATTCAAAGATTGACTTACGTTCCGGGTATCATCAAATGCGGGTGAAAGAAGATGATATTCCAAAGACTGCTTTCAGAACACGTTACGGTCATTACGAGTTTATGGTCATGCCGTTTGGTTTAACTAATGCACCAGCTGTGTTCATGGACCTTATGAACCGAGTGTGTGGACCATACCTTGACAAGTTTGTCATTGTTTTCATTGATGACATACTTATTTACTCAAAGAATGACCAAGAACACGGTGAACATTTGAGAAAGGTGTTAGAAGTATTGAGGAAGGAAGAATTGTACGCTAAGTTTTCAAAGTGTGCATTTTGGTTGGAAGAAGTTCAATTCCTCGGTCACATAGTGAACAAAGAAGGTATTAAGGTGGATCCGGCAAAGATAGAAACTGTTGAAAAGTGAGAAACCCCGAAAACTCCTAAACACATACGCCAGTTTTTAGGACTAGCTGGTTACTACAGAAGGTTCATCCAAGACTTTTCCAGAATAGAAAAACCCTTGACTACATTAACGCATAAAGGGAAGAAATTTGAATGGAATGATGAACAAGAGAAAGCGTTTCAGTTATTGAAGAAAAAGCTAACTACGGCACCTATATTGTCATTGCCTGAAGGGAATGATGATTTTGTGATTTATTGTGACGCATCAAAGCAAGGTCTCAGTTGTGTATTAATGCAACGAACGAAGGTGATTGCTTATGCGTCTAGACAATTGAAGATTCACGAACAAAATTATACGACGCACGATTTGGAATTAGGCGCGGTTGTTTTTGCATTAAAGACTTGGAGGCACTATTTATATGGGGTCAAAAGTATTATATATACCGACCACAAAAGTCTTCAACACATATTTAATCAGAAACAACTGAATATGAGGCAGCGTAGGTGGATTGAATTATTGAATGATTACGACTTTGAGATTCGTTACCACCCGGGGAAGGCAAATGTGGTAGCCGATGCCTTGAGCAGGAAGGACAGAGAACCCATTCGAGTAAAATCTATGAATATAATGATTCATAATAACCTTACTACTCAAATAAAGGAGGCGCAACAAGGAGTTTTAAAAGAGAGAAATTTAAAGGATGAAATACCCAAAGGATCGGAGAAGCATCTTAATATTCGGGAAGACGGAACCCGGTATAGGGCTGAAAGGATTTGGGTACCAAAATTTGGAGATATGAGAGAAATGGTACTTAGAGAAGCTCATAAAACCAGATACTCAATACATCCTGGAACGGGGAAGATGTACAAGGATATCAAGAAACATTTTTGGTGGCCGGGTATGAAAGCCGATGTTGCTAAATACGTAGGAGAATGTTTGACGTGTTCTAAGGTCAAAGCTGAGCATCAGAAACCATCGGGTCTACTTCAACAACCCGAAATCCCGGAATGGAAATGGGAAAACATTACCATGGATTTCATCACTAAATTGCCAAGGACTGCAAGTGGTTTTGATACTATTTGGGTAATAGTTGATCGTCTCACCAAATCAGCACACTTCCTGCCAATAAGAGAAGATGACAAGATGGAGAAGTTAGCACGACTGTATTTGAAGGAAGTCGTCTCCAGACATGGAATACCAATCTCTATTATCTCTGATAGGGATGGTAGATTTATTTCAAGATTCTGGCAGACATTACAGCAAGCATTAGGAACTCGTCTAGACATGAGTACTGCCTATCATCCACAAAATGATGGGCAGAGCGAAAGGACGATACAAATGCTTGAAGACATGCTACGAGCATGTGTTATTGATTTCGGAAACAGTTGGGATCGACATCTACCGTTAGCAGAATTTTCCTACAACAACAGCTACCATTCAAGCATTGAGATGGCGCCGTTTGAAGCACTTTATGGTAGAAAGTGCAGGTCTCCAATTTGTTGGAGTGAAGTGGGGGATAGATAGATTACGGGTCCGAAGATTATACAAGAAACTACCGAGAAGATCATCCAAATTCAACAACGGTTGAAAACCGCCCAAAGTCGACAAAAGAGCTACGCTGACATTAAAAGAAAAGATATAGAATTTGAAATTGGAGAGATGGTCATGCTTAAAGTTGCACCTTGGAAAGGCGTTGTTCGATTTGGTAAACGAGGGAAATTAAATCCAAGGTATATTGGACCATTCAAGATTATTGATCGTGTCGGACCAGTAGCTTACCGACTTGAGTTACCTCAACAACTCGCGACTGTACATAACACTTTCCACATCTTGAATTTGAAGAAATGTTTTGCTAAAGAAGATCTCACTATTCCGTTAGATGAAATCCAAATCAACGAAAAACTTCAATTCATCGAAGAACCCGTCGAAATAATGGATCGTGAGGTTAAAAGACTTAAGCAAAACAAGATACCAATTGTTAAGGTTCGATGGAATGCTCGTAGAGGACCCGAGTTCACCTGGGAGCGTGAAGATCAGATGAATAAGAAATACCCGCATCTATTTCCAGAAGATTCGTCAACACCTTCAACAGCTTAAAATTTCGGGACGAAATTTATTTAACGGGTAGGTACTGTAGTGACCCGAACTTTTCCATGTTTATATATATTAATTGAGATTGATATTTACATGATTAAATGTTTCCAACATGTTAAGCAATCAAATTTGTTAATACTTGATTAATTGAAATATGTTTCATATAGACAATTGACCACCCAAGTTGACCGGTGATTTACGAACGTTAAAACTTGTAAAAACTATATGATGACATATATATGGATATATATATAGTTAACATGATACTATGATAAGTAAACATATCATTAAGTATATTAACAATGAACTACATATGTAAAAACAAGACTACTAACTTAATGATTTTTAAACGAGACATATATGTAACGATTATCGTTGTAAAGACATTTAATGTATATATATCATATTAAGAGATATTCATACATGATAATATCATGATAATATAATAATTTAAAATCTCATTTGATATTATAAACATTGGGTTAACAACATTTAACAAGATCGTTAACCTAAAGGTTTCAAAACAACACTTACATGTAACGACTAACGATGACTTAACGACTCAGTTAAAATGTATATACATGTAGTGTTTTAATATGTATTTATACACTTTTGAAAGACTTCAATACACTTATCAAAATACTTCTACTTAACAAAAATGCTTACAATTACATCCTCGTTCAGTTTCATCAACAATTCTACTCGTATGCACCCGTATTCGTACTCGTACAATACACAGCTTTTAGATGTATGTACTATTGGTATATACACTCCAATGATCAGCTCTTAGCAGCCCATGTGAGTCACCTAACACATGTGGGAACCATCATTTGGCAACTAGCATGAAATTTCTCATAAAATTACAAAAATATGAGTAATCATTCATGACTTATTTACATGAAAACAAAATTACATATCCTTTATATCTAATCCATACACCAACGACCAAAAACACCTACAAACACTTTCATTCTTCAATTTTCTTCATCTAATTGATCTCTCTCAAGTTCTATCTTCAAGTTCTAAGTGTTCTTCATAAATTCCAAAAGTTCTAGTTTCATAAAATCAAGAATACTTTCAAGTTTGCTAGCTCACTTCCAATCTTGTAAGGTGATCATCCAACCTCAAGAAATCTTTGTTTCTTACAGTAGGTTATCATTCTAATATAAGGTAATAATCATATTCAAACTTTGGTTCAATTTCTATAACTATAACAATCTTATTTCAAGTGATGATCTTACTTGAACTTGTTTTCGTGTCATGATTCTGGTTCAAGAACTTTGAGCCATCCAAGGATCCGTTGAAGCTAGATCCATTTTTTCTCTTTTCCAGTAGGTTTATCCAAGGAACTTAAGGTAGTAATGATGTCCATAACATCATTCGATTCATACATATAAAGCTATCTTATTCGAAGGTTTAAACTTGTAATTACTAGAACATAGTTTAGTTAATTCTAAACTTGTTCGCAAACAAAAGTTAATCCTTCTAACTTGACTTTTAAAATCAACTAAACATATGTTCTATATCTATATTATATGCTAACTTAATGATTTAAAACCTGGAAACACGAAAAACACCGTAAAACCGGATTTACGCCGTCGTAGTAACACCGCGGGCTGTTTTGGGTTAGTTAATTAAAAACTATGATAAACTTTGATTTAAAAGTTGTTATTCTGAGAAAATGATTTTTATTATGAACATGAAACTATATCCAAAAATTATGGTTAAACTCAAAGTGGAAGTATGTTTTCTAAAATGGTCATCTAGACGTCGTTCTTTCGACTGAAATGACTACCTTTACAAAAACGACTTGTAACTTATTTTTCCGACTATAAACCTATACTTTTTATGTTTATATTCATAAAATAAAGTTCAATATGAAACCATAGCAATTTGATTCACTCAAAACGGATTTAAAATGAAGAAGTTATGGGTAAAACAAGATTGGATAATTTTTCTCATTTTAGCTACGTGAAAATTGGTAACAAATCTATTCCAACCATAACTTAATCAACTTGTATTGTATATTATGTAATCTTGAGATACCATAGACTCGTATACAATGTTTCGACCTATCATGTCGACACATCTATATATATTTCGGAACAACCATAGACACTCTATATGTGAATGTTGGAGTTAGCTATACAGGGTTGAGGTTGATTCCAAAATATATATAGTTTGAGTTGTGATCAATACTGAGATACGTATACACTGGGTCGTGGATTGATTCAAGATAATATTTATCGATTTATTTCTGTACATCTAACTGTGGACAACTAGTTGTAGGTTACTAACGAGGACAGCTGACTTAATAAACTTAAAACATCAAAATATATTAAAAGTGTTGTAAATATATTTTGAACATACTTTGATATATATGTATATATTGTTATAGGTTCGTAAATCAACCAGTGACCAAGTCTTACTTCCCGACGAAGTAAAAATCTGTGAAAGTGAGTTATAGTCCCACTTTTAAAATCTAATATTTTTGGGATGAGAATACATGCAGGTTTTATAAATGATTTACAAAATAGACACAAGTACGTGAAACTACATTCTATGGTTGAATTATCGAAATCGAATATGCCCCTTTTTATTAAGTCTGGTAATCTAAGAATTAGGGAACAGACACCCTATGAATGATGGGGATATTCTTATATATGCATCTTGTTAATGTCAGTTACCAGGTGTTCACCATATGAATGATTTTTATCTCTATGTATGGGATGTGTATTGAAATATGAAATCTTGTGGTCTATTATTATGATTTGATATATATAGGTTAAACCTATAACTCACAAACATTTTTGTTGACGTTTTAAGCATGTTTATTCTCAGGTGATTATTAAGAGCTTCCGCTGTCGCATACTTAAATAAGGACGAGATTTGGAGTCCATGCTTGTATGATATTGTGTAAAAACTGCATTCAAGAAACTTATTTTGTTGTAACATATTTGTATTGTAAACCATTATGTAATGGTCGTGTGTAAACAGGATATTTTAGATTATCATTATTTGATAATCTACGTAAAGCTTTTTAAACCTTTATTGATGAAATAAAGGTTATGGTTTGTTTTAAAATGAATGCAGTCTTTGAAAAACGTCTCATATAGAGGTCAAAACCTCGCAACGAAATCAATTAATATGGAACGTTTTTAATCAATAAGAACGGGACATTTCAAATAATAACAATAGTAATAATCATACTAATAATAATAGTGATAATATTAATAATAGTATTTATGATAATAATAATAATCTTAATATTTAGGAAATGATACTAATACTAATATTTATGAAAATAATAATAAGTTGTTTTGTTTTCATAATAATAATAATAATAATAATAATAATAATAATAATAATAATAATAATAATAATAATAATAATACTAAAGTGGTAACTAATACTTTTATTAGTAATAATACTAGTAATAACTTTAATACTAGTAATAATAACAAAATTAATTGTAACAATAATAACAATAACAACAACAACAATAATAATAATAATAATAATAATAATAATAATAATAATAATAATAATAATAATAATAATAATAATAATAATAAACTACATTCAAATAATCCTTTTTTTTTTTTTTTAAAATGACCCAAGCCGGGCTCGAACCCGCGACTTCTCGTTCCCCGACATCACCCTCTAACCATTACACTGTCAGTGCTTATCTGATTTAATTCTTAATCTAATTATTTTTAACTCGTTATTCGTGTTCTACCGTCTTCTTCTTCTTCATGAATAAGTCGACCGGAGAACATGATTAATAACGAATTGAAGTTCGAATTTATATTTTAAACATAATTGTAATTGATTATAGGTGTTAGTATTTATTAGTAAATGAAGAAAAAAAATAACGAACCTGCTGTTCGAAAAAAATATAAAAACTCAATATTTGATTTTGTTTTTTGGAACGTTTTAGCCAAAGATTATAACATGAAAAAGGTAGTAAAACGTTCCTAGAAATTTTACAAATTATCAATTTAACAAGATACATCAATATGACTTCGAATTTTTGGATGAACAAATTAGTTGACTTTTCAATTTTAAACTTTGACTCAAAAATTGGAATTCGATAGAACGAAGTAGGATTTGAAATTTTGCAGAAAGATTACGTGAAAGATTCCTAACATGACTGCATTTACAGTTTTTGAAATATCATTTGGGATTGAGCTTTTAATATAAGCTAGTCGTAACAAGGGTATTAAGCTCTCTTTTTTTTTTCTTTTTTTTTTTAGTTTTCTGTTTTTGATTCCTCAATTGCAGGTGTTAACATTATATATATATATACATATATATATATATATATATATATATATATATATATATATATATATATATATATATATATATATATATATATATATATATATATATATATATATATATATATATATGATCGAATAATTGAGTGGATAATAATAAAAAAAATTAAAGTGGTTCATGATCTGAGAAAAATTTTAAAAGCAGATTATGATCGGATTAAAAATTAAAAAGCAGATTACGATCAGTTTAAAAATTAAAAAGCAGTTTGATAACAAACCTAATTTTGTATTTGTCTGCATCAGTTTTATTTTTAATTTTAATTAATAATTAATAGATATATTAATAATAATAATAATACTTTTAATAATAATAGAATTAATAATGATAATAATATTAATAATAATGTTGATAAGATACTAATAATAATAAAATTAAAAATAATTATAATTTTAATAAGTTTAATAAAAATTAATAATGATAATAATAAAAATGATAATAATAATATTAGTAACTATAACAAATTAAATGTATCAACTTTCATATCTATATATTATATATAACAATATATCTAATATTGATATTAATAATAATGAGAGTAATAATAATAATATTAGTACATATAACAAATTAAATGTATTAAATTTCATATCAATATATTATCTTTTGAAAATGATAATATAACTAAAGTCAAAATTTTACTACCAATTAATAATATTAATATTAGTAATGGTATTAATAACTATAAAAATAATAATGCTAATAATGTAATAATTTACATGTATATACACAAATGATATTAATGACTATTGATATATTATTAAAAATGATATTAATAATAATATTAATATAACGAATTAATACTAATGCATAATTATTTACGAATAATTGGTCGTGAATTGTCGGAATCATATAAAAGTTAGGTTTAAATTTAGTCAGAAATTTTCGGGTTGTCACAGTATCCCCCCGTTAATAGAAATTTTGTCCCGAAATTTAGTTGTTGCCATCAGTCGGTGTTGGTTGTAAACAGGTGAGGATACTTACGTTTTATTTGGTCTTCATGTTCCCATGTATATTCGGGGCCTTGCGTGAATTCCAACAGATACAATATTGTTTTGTTTCAAGAGTTTAAATCATACGAACCATAAATTCTACGGAGTGCATTTTATTTATTAATGCGGAGGTTATCTAAAGGATTTAACAAGAGTGTTATTGATTAGGTTTTCTCAGAAAGAGATGATGATGATATACAAGCATTTCAATGCACATGAAATGTGTTATGAATAATATTGAGCTTATTTAAAACCTTGAGTGTTTATGCCGCAATATTTAGGGCAGACAAAACAGAGAGAAGTTCGTGAAAATCATTGTCATGAAATTTGATAGAGATCGTCATTGTTGACAACAAGAATATTGTAATGATGAATATGAGTTGAAAAATAGAGTTTTATCACCTTTGAATAGTGTGGATAAAACAATTCGATTATGGGAAGATTATAAGTGAAGCTATCACAAAAGAGTGAAATGAGGAAATTAAATGTTCGTCTTAACTTTTGTCATAGCTAAAGTTGATTTCCAGAATTCAAGGGATTTTAAAGAAATCTTCGTAATCATTATAAGATTCGATTCTCCGGTAATTAAGGAATTTGAGATTTTCTTTAATTAAATGCGGTGAATTGCCTCGATTGTTGTGTCTGGAATTTCGCTATAAATTAGCTTCTTTCGTTTCATTATCTTCAACACTTCTATACTTTCTTCCTCAATTCATACTTCCAAAAGATTTGTTAATATGCTCATTTCCGTATTGATCCTTGTTATTATATTGACCATATATACAGTCATTCTTCTTTTTCATTTACCACCAGAGGAATTTGTTTTCTTCTACTATTTCCTTGGGGTTATAATGTTTTTAATTCTCCCGTGTCTTTACATTGTAATACGTATTGATATACACGGTTTGTAATTTCCGTGTTGTTATCAGGCTTTATATTTTCCCTTATATGTCGGAGCTCTTTGCTCTTGTTTTCTCTTCTCGAATTTAAGTAAAGCGAATAATGGTCCAGAATTCGTAGGTATGAAGTTTCAAATGAACATAATGTTCTAAGTAGAAAGGAACATAATATCATGATTTGATTTGTTAAATTACCAGAATTACTGAGGATAGAACTCTCAAGAATATATGTTCTTGATATGTTCAGAGGTTAAGTAGAATGTAAGAGTCGTGTAACATGGAACATGATGATTGTAAGGTCTGTGAATCATCATCTTCCATTAGAAATTTAGCATGACTTACTGTAATATAATCACATTGGCCTGACGTCATTATATTATACTAACTCATGCTTCAATTCCCAACACTTCTTCAAAACATTTATAATTTAAACTTGAATTTTACAGAATATAGAAACTAAAACAGTTTCCTTTCTGATGTAATAAAAATACCGCAAAGAGATAATTAATTGCGGACAAGAATCGTTATGAAGATATCTTCAGAAATATTGAGGATATTTATAACAAAAGATACGATGATATCTTAGAATTTTCTAAGATCAAATGATAATGAGGAAAATTCTTCTGTAAGGATTTAGAATACGTAAAGAGATCTTTTGTGGTTTTCATCAGAAATCGAATCATTTAGATTTTTTTAGTCCTTGTGATTTGTCCACAGTCTCCTTCATGTTTTGCTCAATCCGTTTTTCAATACCAGATTTTCTTTTGAGCTTTTCTAACACACAATTCTTTATTATCAAGCTTCTGGTCATTAAGACCATCTACAGCTTTTGCTGCTTCATCAGCATTATTAGGGTTAACGAATCTGAATAGTTGGTTATAGTTCTAAGGTGTTTTCAAGGATTTTGAATTTGATCGTGAATCAGAATTGAAGAATGTACAATGTAACATATTAATATGAGATATAAATATTTCTCGGGTATTACCTACCCGTTAAAATATTTTCATAATTAACAGTTTGTACAAAAGGATTTTTAATTACAATCTTTATGAAAATATACGTACATATATATTTTTCTTCAGATGTAATCATGGATTTAATGAGTTAATATAATATTAAGCTCATTTGATTTACGGTTGAAACGAGAATAAATAATCTCCAAACTTTAGAGATTACATAATCGTCGCGGAATATTTCTCTAATGAAGTTATGAATCAATACCTTCGTCGTTACACTTGATTTATTATGAAATGGAGTTTATTGTGCTGAAGCAGTGATTAACGATTATTAAGTCATTAACGAAGGATGTACATCATAGCATATTAGTGATATGAATTAACCAAGTAGTACTAGTTAAGATTCACACGTAATAGCTTAGTACAAAAAGATTTCTTATTGTTCCAAACCATATATATATATATATATATATATATATATATATATATATATATATATATATATATATATATATATATATAAGGTATACATATATAATTCTTCAGGAAAAAATGATTTAATACATCTTAACTCATTATTACTAATATTCCTTGATATCTATGGGGCATATGATGTTGATGTTTGAGGTACCGAGTGTGATGTTGAGGCGTGGGATGCGGATGTTGCTGTTGCTGATACTGGTGGTGCTATCGGTGCTGGTTATGCTGCTGGTGCTACTGATGCTCTTAGATTTTGCACCATATTCTCCAAAGCCGTTACTCGAGCGCGAAGCTCGTTGATTTCTTCTACTACTCTGGGATAATTGGCAGTTGGAACAAGGGGATTTATAAGATCTAAAATCTTCAATATTATATAATCGTGACGGGATACCCTGGAAAGAAGATAGAAAATGGTGTTTCGGACTGGTTCGCCGGTAAGTGCTTCAGGTTCTTCACCAATAGGTGAATTCAGTTGGTGGAAGGGATCACCTTCTTCTTACCTCCATTGATTGAGTTGGCTACAAACCCATCCCTAATCCATCCAGAAAAGAAGATGACTGATTGGTTCATTTGTTCCGGTTACGCTGTCTGTGGAGCTCTAGGAATCAAGTGAGTAATTCATATTATGTGATTAGAATAAGGGTTTCGATATGAGATGAGGGCTGAATACTGAATGATATATTTGTCTCCTAGAATACGTATATATAGCAAAAAGATTTCCGTAATTTACGGAGAAAATTTAGGAAAAGTGTCAGACAAAGTCTACTGGGATAAATATGATAAGATATGATTTGTCTATACTCCATTTATGCAATAATTGCAGTATAACGTGTCGAGATAAAATGATAAGTATGTAATAAGATAATCTTTCGATTGAAGACTTTCAATTCGTAATGGCCTATTCAGGTCTAGGGGCTTGAGCTATAGGATCCTTTAAATCGGTAATCCAAACCCTTCCATTCTAGAGTTTCGTAGAAGCCACTCATCAAGAAAATTCAATGATCAAAAATAATGAGAAAGCAAAGATTTTGAAAGTAATGAATATGAATAGTAGAGATTTCAAGAATCATGGATAACATTTCATGTAATACATATGTAATACACAAAACCATGATAGATGACAAAGGAATGTCGAGAATTTCATAAATCATGGTGTCGCATTTGAATATGGTACGTAATTGGATAGTACTTAGGAGAGTGAGCAGAGTTCTTAGATTAGCTCGGCATTCTAAGGAAGATTAAAGAATTTAATAAGCATAGTTTCTAAGGTATATTGTAGCATTTAACAATTAAAGGTAACAATTAAAGGCACTATAGTCAAGGAAAGTTGTAGTCCTACATTGCTAAGGTACCTAATTGTATAACGCACACTTAAAATGCAATCCTGGTTCTCTACAACAAAACTGCTCTGATACCAATCTGTCACACCCCCAAATAGGGCCTGGGGTATTTGTGACTAATTATATCAAATCACAGTTGTATAAATGAGAACAACTCTATATGAGACGTTTTATTGAGTTTTGCAGCGGAAGATAAATAGATTACATTGTATTTAAAGCATTAAATGTTTATAAATGAATCGATAAGTAATGCATGAAGACTCCAATCATGGCAAGCAATCATCATTCAAAGCAGTAGATATACAGCGGAAGCAATATTTAAGTACCTGAGAATAAACATGCTTAAAAAGTCAACACGAGGTTGAGTGAGTTCACAGGTTTGTCATAAATAATGATTTCAGTAATAGATGTAGACCACAAGATTTTTGTTTATAAAGGTAGATCTCGCAGGGATCTAAAAGTAGTGCCAAGTTTGTGATATTTAGACTAAACAGTTTCAAAGTTTGCCCCGTGACAAGTTGTACTGTCCTTGTCGGTTTGAATTATTATTAAGTAATACAATGACTTGGTCAAATGTATCGGGGACGTTACTCCCGATAGGCCTACCCCCAATAATTAAGAATGCGTTATGTAAAAGCAATTAAAAATATCACAGTGGAGACTTGCAGGACATAGTCAGATATAGCACAGTTTAATAGTTGGTACTTGTGTCTAACGTGTAAAACAGTTATAAAAGTTGCGCATGTATTCTCAGCCCAAAAATACATATAAAAAGGGAGCTATGAAAACTCACGATACGATACAATAGTTTGTAGCAAATATGCATATGACGGCATTGAACAAGTGTAGGGTTGACCTCGGATTCACGAACCTATATCAAGTATATATATTAACACATATACTTGTAATCGAATAAGTTTATATATATATTTATTAGTTATGTCATTTTTATATTAACAACATGTAAGTTTCTTATATTTATTTTATATATTCTAAAAAAATATAAATTTTATTATGTTATGTGTGTATATATATATATATATATATATATATATATATATATATATATATATCATTTGTTTGTTAAAATAGTAATTATAATAATACTAAAGTAATGATAATAATACTAATAATTAGATTTAATAATGGTATTGAAAATAATAATTTTGATAGTAACCTTAGTCACTTTATTTGTAGTAATAATGGTAATAATCATAATAATGTTAAAAATAATAATAATATAGTTCTTATAATAACAATAATGATACTAGTAATAAAAATATTAATAATAACAATGATATAGTTTTAATGATGGTAAAAATGATAATTTTTGTAAAAATGATAATAACGATAGTAATTTTAATAATAATAACAATACTAATAATACTTATGTTAAAAATGATAATAATAGTACTAGTGATAATACTAGTGATAATAATAATTTTGATGCCCCGTACAAAACCATCGTGTATGAATCATCAACAACAGGATCATTACAAGGTCAAATATTATATGCTGTTTCAAAAGTAAGTTTGCATTCATGATAAAAGGTGACGTTTTAACCAACGTCAAATGTTTAACATCCGAAAGTATGCTTCTACGAATAGCAAGCAAAATAATAGTACGTGACCCATAGGTCGTTACAAATACATTGTTCAAAAGTAATAAAGTCTGAATGCAAGATAAAATGTTTCATGCGATGACATCTCTAATAAGTGCAGCGGGAGTCTACAAGGCATGACTAGTACAACAGCGGAAGCAAGCAAACCTTAAGCACCTGAGAAAAACATGCTTAAAAACGTCAACACAAAGGTTGGTGAGCTATAGTTTAAGTATAACAGTAATGTAAGGTAGGCCACGAGATTTCAGTGCTTCAACAGCGTATCAAAACAGTATGAAAAGTATATGTTTAACTGTGGGCACTTGGTAACTAACTTAACGTTTATCACCCCCTAAAATTACACTTGGCGAGTGCGTATGTTTACGAAGTATTAAACACCCGTTAAATGCTAGCGCTACTAGCCCGAGTGAGGATGTCAAACCCTATGGATCCATATCTAAGATTCGCATTCACCGGTTCAAAGACCAATGACTAAACGTTACCGAGCTAAGGGGAAAGTTTATGCCGTTGTATAACCCACACATATAATAAGATTAAGTACTCGTGCCTAGTATGTAAAACGTAAAATGCGCATGTATTATCAGTTCCCAAAATAGTTAAAGTAAAAGGGATTGCTATAACTCACAGTGAAAAGTAGTAGTAAAGTTGATTCGGGAAAGGTAAGCAAGTGGTTGGTCCGAAAAGTCCTCAAACTAAGTCAAAAGTTACTAAGTCAGTAAATCATTCACAATGGTTTAAAGGTATGTAAATTAGGTCTTAAGTATCATCATCATTTATCATCAAACAAAAAGTATAAAGTAAGTTTCATTCAAGAAAAGAGTTTGAAACAAAGGCTAACTTCATTCAGTCGCCACGGCCTCTATACAAACTGAAATGAGGTGAGACCAGTGGCCATGGCTCCGTATATGAGTCCTCTAGATGCTGACCAATTTCCAGAACCAAACTCATCTTTTTTTGACCGTGGTGACGGTTTAAGTGCGAGTAGGTCAGAAATTTTCAGCACAACGTTAATAGGGTGTAGTGACTTTCGGAGGGCCATAGATCCTAAACCGTAACTCGGATTAAGACGAGGTCTAAATGGAAAATCATATACTCGAACAGAAATAACTGAAAATCAACTTTACAGTAGCCCAGGTGATTTGATCAGTTCCATAAAACAGTAAGCTAAGTGTTCCGGTGGGTTCTTGGTGCTTGATGCTCATCACGGTTCTCATCCTTGATGCTTGTAGCTTCAAGTGTACAACTCGTTGATGGGTTTTCATCATCTTTACCAAGTTTTGACCATCATAACACTAGTACAAGTCTAAGATATGCAGCACAACTAAATCATGGGTTGCAAGTAGTTTGATGAACCAAAGTTACATCAAGATCTTAGATCCGACACATTCATGAGTTCTACTAGTAATATTAGGCTATAAACTTGAAAGTAAACTAAATGAACAAGATCTTAAGTTGTAGAACATAGTTCTTAGTTAGATTTTAAAGATCCTAGACCCAAAAGTCTAGATCTAAAGTTCTTAAGTTAAACCCTAAGTTACAAAACTTGGATCTTAACTTTAATGAAACCATAAGTCATGAAACTTAGATTTTCATCTTGCAAAGTGTATATAAGCTTATAAGCTCTTGTTTACAACAAAATAAGAAGACCATAAGCTATAGAAACTTAGAGTCAACATAAGTATATGAAGTTATAACTAGGAAGTTATACTTCCATGTTCTTGAACTTACAAAGTTTAACTTTAGTTTCAAGACAAATGAGATCAAGATTAACTAGTAATACTTGACCATGTTCATACATCACAAATTGATTTAAGTATAAAAGAAAGAAATAAAATAGATCTACAAGTATAATATTCATGTTTGTTTCATACTTAGGAAGATTCAAATCAAAGTTTGAATCTTAGAATTTAAGTCTACAAACATGAAAACAAAGAAGATCATCAAGTTTATGAACTCTAGATCTTGAAAACACTTAAGTATAGAACCATAAACTAACAAGTTTTAGGTTCTTGTCCTTGGTTCTTCAACAAACAAGAGATGGAAGTAACCAAGATCCATGAAGATTCAAACTAGGAAGTTTGATCTTTAACAATAACAAACAATAATCAAGTAACAAACAAGCAAGAAGTAAGTTGATGATGATGATTGTATGCTACGGTTTTTAGGAGAGAAAAAGAAGAGAAATAATGTTGTTACTTACTAGTTTTTGAGAGAAGAAATGAGAGAAAGTGAAGTGTTGTTTGAATGTGTGTGTAAAAGAAATGAAATGCAAGTAAATAAGTAACAAAGTGAAGTGAAAATGAACTCTCCCTCATATGCTATAGGACCGTCGATTTTGGGCATCAAAGAGGGAAGTCAAGGTATAACTTTCTAGTGTGGGAATGAGGTGTTAGCTAGAATGAGTAACAAGTTAAAAGAACTCTTGCATGCTTGAGACAACTTGGTCTCCTAATTAGCTTAATTAACCATGATTAACCTTAATGTAATACTAGCATATAACATGGGCTTACAAGTCCATTAAATGTGTAGGGTGGGCTTACTAGTCCATGAAATAAAAGTCCAAGCCCAAGTACCCAATAAATAAATAAAAAGCCCAAGTAATTAACTACTAACCTTAGTTAATTAAAAATGATTAATAAAAATTTAATCATGAATGTAAATAATATTCAAAAATATTATTCGTGAAAAGTACGTGTGTCACAAAGACAAGTCGGGCCAAGTAAAGTCAAGTACGGTAACAAGTAAATCTATAAAAATACATTCATTAAACACAAGCATTAATAATAAATATTATTAATTAAACGTTGGAAAATCCAGGGTCGTTACATTACCCACCTGTTAAAGAAAATTTCGTCCCGAAATTTTAAGCTGAGGTAGGTGGCGGAGTCGGGAAAAGGTGAGGATACTTTTGCATCATTTGATCCTCTCGTTCCCAGGTAAACTCAGGTCCTCGTTTGGCATTCCATTGGACTCGGACGATCGGAATCCTGTTGTGTTTCAAAGTTTTGACCTCATGGTCCATAATTTCGACAGGCTCTTCCACGAAGTGGAGTTTGTCATCAATCGTAAGTTCCTCCAATGGTATGACATGTTCCGGTTCAGCAAGACACTTCCTCAAATTTGATACATGAAAAGTAGGATGAACTGAGCTCAATTGTGTTGGAAGATCCAAACGGTAAACAACGGGTCCAACACGCTCCAAGATTTCGAAAGGGCCAATGTATCGCGGTTTTAACTTTTCGCGCTTTCCAAAACGAATCACACCTTTCCAAGGTGCAACCTTCAACATTACATGGTCACCCACATTGAATTCAAAGTCTTTACGTTTAAGGTCGGCATAACTCTTTTAGCGATCACGGGCCGTCTTGAGTCTTGCTTGAATTTGGACAATTTTCTCAGTTGTTTCATGGACTATCTCAGGTCCGGTGATTTGCACTTCGCCTAACTCGGCCCAAAAAATAGGAGAACGACACTTGCGGCCATACAACGCTTCAAAAGGTGCGGAATTAATACTTGAATGATAACTGTTGTTGTAAGAGAATTCGGCTAATGGCAAATGCCTTTCCCAAGCCTTTCCAAAATCAATGACACAAGCACGCAACATGTCCTCCAAAGTCTGAATCGTGCGTTCACTTTGCCCATCGGTCTGTGGGTGATATGCAGTACTCATGTCGAGACGGGTTCCCATGGCTTCTTGTAAGGAGCGCTAAAATCTAGAAGCAAAACGGGGATCGCGATCTGAGATGATCGATAAGGGTACACCATGACGAGATACAACCTCTTTGATGTATAGTTGAGCGAGTCTCTCCATCGTATCCGTTTCCTTCATAGATAGGAAGTGTGCAGATTTGGTAAGACGGTCAACAATAACCCAAATGGTATCGTATCCTCCCACCGTCTTTGGTAGCTTGGTAATGATATCCATTGTGATTCTTTTCCACTTCCATTGTGAGATTTCCGGTTGTTGAAGTAATCCAGAGGGCCTCTGATGTTCGGCCTTAACTTTCGAGCAAGTCAAACACTTACCAACATAAGTTGCAACGTCCTTCTTAAGATTCGGCCACTAATACTGTTCTTTAAGATCGTAGTACATTTTTTCGGCTCCTGGATGAATCGAATATCTCAACTTGTGGGCTTCATCTAATATAAGGTTCCGTAGATCTCCATAACGAGGTACCCAAATTCTTCCGGCATAGCATCGGAGTCCAGTCTCCTTAACTTCAAATCGAGAAACGAGAATGTTCAAGTATTCATGAGATATATTCTCCTCCTTGAGAGCCTCATCTTGGGCTGCTCGGATCTGGCTATTGAGGTTCGAATGAATGGTGATGTTCAGTGCTCGAACACGAAGAGGTGCCATCCTCTCCTTTCGGCTCAAAGCATCAGCTACAACATTAGCCTTGCCAGGGTGATAACGAAGTTCACAATCATAGTCGTTCAGCATCTCGATCCATCGACGCTGTCTCATATTCAGTTGCTTCTAATCGAAGATGTGTTGGAGGCTTTTATGATCAGTGAAAATAGTGCTCTTAGTTCCATAAAGATAGTGTCTCCACAGCTTTAATGCAAAGACAACGGATCCAAGCTCGAGATCATGCGTAGTGTAGTTTCGCTCGTGAATCTTCAGTTGTCAGGAGGCATAAGTGATAACCCTTATGCGTTGCATCAGTACACAACCAAAACCACTTTTTGAAGCATCGCAATAAATGACGAAATCATCACTGCCTTCAGGAAGTGATAAGATAGATGCGGTGGTTAACTTCCTTTTCAAGGTTTGAAATGCAGATTCTTGTTCGGGTTCCCAAATGAATTTCTTCCCTTTGTGAGTCAGCGCAGTCAAAGGACGCGCAATCAGAGGGAAACCTTCAATAAATCTTTGGTAGTAATCGGCGAGACCTAAAAATTGGTGGATGTGAGTTGGAGTAGTGGGAGTCTCCCACTTGCTGATAGCTTCAATCTTGGCGGGATCAACTTTGATACCCTGGTCGCTCACAACATGACCCAGAAATTGGACTTCCTTCAACCAAAATTCACACTTGAAGAATTTGGCATAAAGTTGCTCTTGCCTCAAGAGTTCAAGCACTAATCGAAGGTGTTGTTCATGTCCTTCTTCGCTTTTGGAGTAGATGAGGATATCATCTATGAAGACGATAACGAACTTATCCAGGTATGGCTTGCAGACACGATTCATGAGATCCATAAACACGGCAGGTGCGTTGGTTAAACCGAATGGCATCACGAGAAACTCATAATGACCATAACGAGTCCTGAATGCAGTCTTCATCACATCGCTCTCTTTCAACCTCAACTGGTGATAGCCGGATTGCAAATCGATCTTAGATTAAACGCTCGATCCTTGTAGTTGATCAAAAAGATCATCAATTCAGGGAAGAGGATACCGATTCTTAATCGTCAATTTGTTGAGTTTACGGTAGTCGATACACATGCGGAATGATCCGTCCTTCTTCTTCACAAATAAAACAGGTGTGCCCCAAGGAGAGAAACTTGGTTGGATAAATCCACGGTCTAGCAGTTCTTGTAATTGGCTCTGCAACTCTTGCATTTCGGAAGGTGTGAGTCGATAAGGTGCGCGAGCTACAGGTGCAGCTCCTGGCATTAAATCGATCTGAAACTCCACTGCTCTCAGTGGCGGTAATTCAGGCAATTCTTCCAGAAAGACATCGGAAAATTTGTTCATAATTCGTACGTCCTCCATGCACTTCACCTCAGTTTCTAACGTTTTCACATGTGCTAGCACAGCAAGACGTCCTTTCTTCATGATCTTGCAACTAATGAGATTTAGTCTCGAGCTACATCTCTCTCCGTAAATAATCAGTGGCTCACCATTTCCGTGAGGTATACGAAGAGCTTTATCTCCACAGATAATGTCGGCCCTTACCTTGGTCAACCAGTCCATTCCGACAATAGCATCAAAGCTTCCCAATTTAATGGGTATCAAGTCAATCTCGAAATTCACACCAGCTATGTTGATAATAGCTCCTCGACTAATTTGGTCAACTTTTTCAAGTTTACCATTGGCTACCTCTACGATCATACTCTCTTTTAAAGGAACTAACGACCAATTTATCTTAGAGCAAACATTTCTACATACATAACTTCTATCGGCATCAGTATCAAATAGGACAGAAGCTAAAAGATTGTTGATTGTGAATATACCTATAACCAAGTCGGGGTTCTCACGAGCATCCCTTGCATTAATGTTGAAAGCTCTACCACGCGGTGGTCCGCCGTCCTTTCGCTTGTTGGGGCACTCATTTTTGAAATGGCCCGATTGTCCGCATTCATAACCCTTTCTCGGTCCATTGGGATTCGGCTTCCCAGTCATAGTGGTGATCTTGCAGTCTCTGCCAATATACCCGTTCCTTTTGCACTTTTCACAAACAACGTTACAATACCCGGTATGGTGCTTGTAGCACCTCTTGCACTGTGGTAGAGTACCCTTGTAGTTGGGGTTTGAGTTGGTGTTCGGATTGGGGTTCCTCCCATCGTTGTGCCTCTTGGCGAGGGTTTGATCATAGGCTCTCCCCTTGTTGTTATCCCACTTACGCTTATCACTACTACCCGCTTCGGACTTAGCCTTCTCCGGTTCATCGATGATAATTTGGTTCATTAAGGTATACGCCATGCGCATTGCTTCCGGGACATTAGGTGGCTTAGACAAGGTGACATTTCCCTTAATGGACTTAGGAAGTCCCCACAAATACCTTTCCATACGTTTAAACTCCGGGGTAACCATGGTAGTACACATCAGGACTAACTCTAGATACCTACGGTTGTAACCATCAAGATCGTTTCCCATAACCTTCAACAGCATAAACTCCATCTCCATTTTCTGGATCTCTGTCCTAGGGCAATATTCCTCAATCAGGGCCCCTTTGAATTCCTCCCATGGGGTAGCAAACGCATCATCAATACCCTTTGCTTGAGCCAATATGTTCCACCAAGTTAGCGAGCCGTCAGACAGCGTACATGAGGCATACTTGGTTTTGTTCGCCTCTGAGCAGTTGCTAACTCGGAACACAGATTCTAATTTCTCAAACCACCTAGTGAGACCAACTGGCCCCTCAGTTCCACTAAAGTTGTGGGGCTTGCAGCTTTGAAACTCTTTGTATGTGCACCCATTACGGATAGGCTGGATAACCGGTGGCGGTGGAGCTTGGGGGTTCATTTCCACTAAAGCTGCGGAGACTCGTTCATTGATCATTTCCTCGATTTGGGCTGCGGTGGGTGTTGATTTTCCGCTGGCCATTGATGTTCTAAACAAAATTTTTGACTCAAGTCAAAATCCAGTATTCAAATAGTAATAATACAGTATATGGTAACTAGCATGGAATCAACACAACACATGCTAAGATACCACAAAGTCATCACACAGTAATGTAAATAGAACACTGTGCTAGAATTAAACAACACAAAGTTCCATTCATTAATAATAAGTTGCATACATCCGCATATGTTCGTACAGTACATAAGTAATACATGAAACTACAAATGAGATTACATAATGAAATCTAATACAAAAGTCCTATGGTGATGGTGGGTGAAGGATGTCCATTATGTGGGACATCTGGTCCTCGAGCTCAGTTACCCGAGCACGAAGGATCTCCACTTCCCTCGTCAGTTCCTCGACAGAGGGAGATGGTGGGGCAGGCGGTGCAGTCGGTACAGGTGGTGCTGATGGTCCAGCTCCAGAAGTAGATGGTGCATAGCGGTAAGGCTTACGGATGAAGGGATCAGCAGGATACGGCACAAGCCGCCGCTTACGGGCGGTAACTCTAGTCCTCAGTCCATGTGCGTTAACGGACGATCTTCCTCCGTTAACCCCAGGAATCACAGTACCATCGAAATGATACCGCTTCTTCGGCGGGGTAGAGGGTGGCTGCACGGGTTCTTCCTCGGGGTCCTCGTTGGAATCCTCGTCACTGGAGTCATCAGAGGATGAGTCATCGGATGATGAGTCGTCAGAATCATCTGGGGTGGCTGCACGGGTGGCTCTCCTCGGGCGGCCATCATCAGTTGGTATCTGAAAGGCGGGAGCGACACTAAACGTTCATCAGGAAGGCGTCTACACCAATGATTATGCTCGTTACGGAACAGACCTTCCCCAAGTTCCGCGGGAATCACAGCACCACCGGAATGGTGCTGTGGCTTCGAGGGTCCTGGGGCAAGTGGAGCTGGAATCTACTGTAGGTCCTCGGCTCCGTCAGAGGTGATCACTGGGTCGGGCGCATGGTTACTGGCTCCGGAGGATGAATCGTCGGAGTCGCTGGAAGGTGTAGATGACGGGATCGAGTCAGCAACAACGGTAGGTGAGGTGGCCGATGAGTCCGAGTCGCTCTCCAAGTGAATGATAGTGGGCGGGGCATCCGACATCTCAACAATGAAAAATAACTTTTTAAATGTCAGTAAGTCATAAAGCAAGCACGTATTAGGCAAAGTAACTACAACATTCTAGATCATGTATAGCAGTAAGTAGCATGGCAATAATAACAAATCGTACAGAAGTATCATGCAATCGAAGCATATAGTAGCATGCAGTAGAGTAAACATGTAGCAGTATACGGCATATAGTAGCAAAAGTATGCAGCAACATGCAGTAAGTTCCGTCGAAACAAGTAAATTAGCAAGTTGTAGATTAGTCCTATTAGTGAATCCTACTTGGTCGGGTCTTGACTCACTAATGCAACCTAATTCCCTACAACCAATGCTCTGATACCAAATGTGATGCCCCGTACAAAACCATCGTGTACGAATCATCAACAACAGGATCATTACAAGGTCAAATACTATATGCTGTTTCAAAAGTAAGTTTGCATTCATGATAAAAGGTGACGTTTTAACCAACGTCAAATGTTTAACATCCAAAAGTATGCTTCTACGAATAGCAAGCAAAATAATAGTACGTGACCCATAGGTCGTTACAAATACATTGTTCAAAAGTAATAAAGTCTGAATGCAAGATAAAATGTTTCATGCGATGACATCTCTAATAAGCGCAGCGGGAGTCTACAAGGCATGACTAGTACAACAGCGGAAGCAAGCAAACCTTAAGCACCTGAGAAAAACATGCTTAAAAATGTCAACACAAAGGTTGGTGAGCTATAGTTTAATTATAACAGTAATGTAAGGTACGCCACGAGATTTTAGTGCTTCAACAGCGTTTCAAAACAGTATGAAAAGTATATGTTTAACCGTGGGCACTTGGTAACTAACTTAACGTTTATCACCCCCTAAAAGTACACTTGGCGAGTGCGTATGTTTACGAAGTATTAAACACCCGTTAAATTCTAGCGCTACTAGCCCGAGTGGGGATGTCAAACTCTATGGATCCATATCTAAGATTCGCGTTCACCGGTTCATAGACCAATGACTAAACGTTACCGAGCTAAGGGGAAAGTTTATGCCGTTGTATAACCTACACATATAATAAGTTTAAGTACTCGTGCCTAGTATGTAAAACGTAAAATGCGCATGTATTCTCAGTTCCCAAAATAGTTAAAGTAAAAAGGGATTGCTATAACTCACAGTGAAAAGTAGTAGTAAAGTTGATTCGGGAAAGGTAAGCAAGTGGTTGGTCCGAAAAGTCCTCAACCTAAGTCAAAAGTTACTAAGTCAGTAAATCATTCCTAAAGTTTTAAAGGTATGTAAATTAGGTCTTAAGTATCATCATCATTCATCATCAAACAAAAAGTATAAAGTAAGTTTCATTCAAGAAAAGAGTTTGAAACAAAGGCTGACTTCGTTCAGTCACCACGGCCTCTATACAAACTGAAATGAGGTGAGACCAGTGTCCATGGCTCTGTATATGAGTCCCCTAGATGCTGACGAATTTCCAGAACCAAACTCGTCTTTGTTTGACGGTGGTGATGGTTTAAGTGCAAGTAGATCAGAAATTTCAGCACAACGTTAATAGGGTGTAGTGAATTTCGGAGGGCCATAGATCCTAAACCGTAACTCGGATTAAGACGAGGTCTAAACGGAAAATCATATAGTCGAACAGAACTAACTGAAAATCAACTTTACAGTAGCCCAGGTGGTCTGATCAGTTCCAGAAAACAGTAAGCTAAGTGTTCCGGTGGGTTCTTGGTGCTTGATGCTCATCACGGTTCTCATCCTTGATGCTTGTAGCTTCAAGTGTACAACTCATTGATGGGTTTTCATCATCTTTACCAAGTTTTGACCATCATAACACTAGTGCAATTCTAAGATATGTAGCACAACTAAATCATGGGTTGCAAGTAGTTTGATGAACCAAAGTTACATCAAGATCTTAGATCCGACACATTCATGAGTTCTACTAGTAATATTAAGCTATAAACTTGAAAGTTAACTAAATGAACAAGATCTTAAGTTGTAGAACACAGTTCTTAGTTAGATTTTAAAGATCCTAGACCCAAAAGTCTAGATCTAAAGTTCTTAAGTTAAACCCTAAGTTACAAAACTTGGATCTTAACTTTAATGAAACCATAAGTCATGAAACTTAGATTTTCATCTTGCAAAGTGTATATAAGCTTGTAAGCTCTTGTTTACAACAAAATAAGAAGATCATAAGCTATAGAAACTTAGATCCAACATAAGTATATGAAGTTATAACTAGAAAGTTATACTTCCATGTTCTTGAACTTACAAAGTTTAACTTTAGTTTCAAGACAAATGAGATCAAGATTAACTAGTAATACTTGACCATGTTCATACATCACAAATTGATTTAAGTACAAAAGAAAGAAATAAAATAGATCTAAAAGTATAATATTCATGTTTGTTTCATACTTAGGAAGATTCAAATCAAAGTTTGAATCTTAGGATTTAAGTCTACAAACATGAAAACAAAGAAGATCATCAAGTTTATGAACTCTAGATCTTGAAAACACTTAAGTATAGAACCACAAACTAACAAGTTTTAGGTTCTTGTTCTTGGTTCTTCATCAAACAAGAGATGGAAGTAACCAAGATCCATGAAGATTCAAACTAGGAAGTTTGATCTTTAACAATAACAAACAATAATCAAGTAACAAACAAGCAAGAAGTAAGTTGATGATGATGATTGTATGCTACGGTTTTTAGGAGAGAAAAAGAAGAGAAATAATGTTGTTACTTACTAGTTTTTGAGAGAAGAAATGAGAGAAAGTGAAGTGTTGTTTGAATGTGTGTGTAAAAGAAATGAAATGCAAGTAAATAAGTAACAAAGTGAAGTGAAAATGAACTCTCCCTCATATGCTATAGGACCGTCGGTTTTGGGCATCAAAGAGGGAAGTCAAGGTGCAACTTTCTAGTGTGGGAATGAGGTGTTAGCTAGAATGAGTAACAAGTTAAAAGAACTCTTGCATGCTTGAGATAACTTGGTCTCCTAATTAGCTTAATTAACCATGATTAACCTTAATGTAATACTAGCATATAACATGGGCTTACAAGTCCATTAAATGTGTAGGGTGGGCTTACTAGTCCATGAAATAAAAGTCCAAGCCTAAGTACCCAATAAATAAATAAAAAGACCAAGTAATTAACTACTAACCTTAGTTAATTAAAAATGATTAATAAAAATTTAATCATGAATGTAAATAATATTCAAAAATATTATTCGTGAAAAGTACGTGTATCACAAAGACAAGTCGGGCCAAGTAAAGTCAAGTACGGTAACAAGTAAATGTATAAAAATACATTCATTAAACACAAGCATTAATAATAAATATTATTAATTAAACGTTAGAAAATCCAGGGTCGTTACAATAATAATGATAATACTTTTTAATAATAACAATAGTAATAATCATACTACTACTAATAATAGTGATAATATTAATAATAGTATTTATGATAATAATAATAATCTTAATATTTAGGAAATGATACTAATACTAATATTTATGAAATAATAATAAGTTGTTTTGTTTTCATAATAATAATAATAATAATAATAATAATAATAATAATAATAATAATAATAATAATAATAATAATAATAATAATAATAATAATAATACTAAAGTGGTAACTAATACTTTTATTAGTAATAATACTAGTAATAACTATAATAGTAGTAATAATAACAAAATTAATTGTAACAATAATAACAATAACAATAACAATAATAATAATAATAATAATAATAATAATAATAATAATAATAATAATAATAATAATAATAATAATAATAAGAAAACTACCTTCAAATAATCCTTTTTTTTTTAAAAAATGACCCAAGCCGGGCTCGATCCCGCGACCTCTCGTTCCCCGACATCACCCTCTAACCATTACACTGTCAGTGCTTATCTGATTTAATTCTTAATCTAATTATTTTAACTCGTTATTCGTGTTCTACCTTCTTCTTCTTCTTCATGAATAAGTCGACTACAGAACATGATTAATAACGAATTGAAGTTCGAATTTATATTTTAAACATAATTGTAATTGATTATGGGTGTTAGTATTTATTAGTAAACGAAGAAAAAAAATAACGAACCTGTTGTTCCAAAAAAATATAAAAACTCAATATTTGATTTCGATTTTTGGAACGTTTAAGCCAAAGATTATAACATGAAAAAGGTAGTAAAATGTTCTTAGAAACTTTACAAATTATCAATTTAACAAGATACATCAATATGACTTCGAATTTTTGGATGAACAAATTAGTTGACTTTTCAATTTTAAACTTTGACTCAAAAATTGGAATTCGATAGGACGAATTAGGATTTGAAATTTTGCAGAAAGATTACGTTAAAGAATCCTAACATGACTGCATTTACAGTTTTTGAAATATCATTTGGGATTGAGCTTTTGATATAAGCTAGTCGTAACAGGGGTATTAAGCTTAATTTTGTTTTTTTAGTTTTCTGTTTTTGATTCTTCAATTGCAGGTGTTAACATTATATATATATATATATATATATATATATATATATATATATATATATATATATATATATATATATATATATATATATATATATATATGATCGAATAATTGAGTGGGTAATAATAAAAAAAATTAAAGTAGCTCATGATCTGAGAAAAATTTTAAAAGCAGATTATGATCGGATTAAAAATTAAAAAGCAGATTACGATCAGTTTAAAAATTAAAAAGCAGTTTGATAACAAACCTAATTTTGTATTTGTCTGCATCAGTTTTATTTTTAATTTTAATTAATAATTAATAGATATATTAATAATAATAATAATACTTTTAATAATAATAGAATTAATAATGATAATAATATTAATAATAATGTTGATAAGATACTAATAATAATAAACTTAAAAATAATTATAATTTTAATAAGTTTAATAAAAATTAATAATGATAATAATAAAAATGATAATAATAATATTAGTAACTATAACAAATTAAATGTATCAACTTTCATATCTTTATATTATATATAACAATATATCTAATATTGATATTAATAATAATGAGAGTAATAATAATAATATTAGTACAGATAACAAATTAAATGTATTAAATTTCATATCAATATATTATCTTTTGAAAATGATAATATAACTAAAGTAAATATTTTACTACTAATTATAATAATATTAATATTAATAATGGTATTAATAACTATAAAAATAATGATGCTAATAATGTAATAATTTACATGTATATATACAAATGATATTAATGACTAGTGATATATTATTAAAAATGATATTAATAATAATATTAATATAACGAATTAATACTAATGCATAATTATTTACGAATAATTGTTCGTGAATTGTCGGAATCATATAAAAGTCAGGTTTAAATTTAGTTGAAAATTTCCGGGTTGTCACAGTTTATGACCTCCTTTTTTCTATATTTAACCTTTACTTCACTCATCAACTAGCATAGGCTATTCCATAAAGTACCAAACGAATTTTTATAAAAATAGTAAACAAAAAAGATCGTTTAAGATAGAATAATAAATTTTGTTTACAAAGGGAAAAAAAGAGTTGAAACTTTGGCTTATATTATAATAATGATAGTTAAGAGTAAAAAAATACATTATGTTATTAGTTTTTATCTATTTATAAAAATAATTATTATTTTAGGACAACTAAAAATGAAATAGTAGACTATGAATATGAGACGAATGAGTAATAGTTTTTGTATGTGTTCAGCTAGTTATTCAACATGTGTCGAGGTGAAATTCTTGGAATGTGATATTCTAAGTGTCATAATTTACGGTAGAGTATCATAATTCGTTTTTAAAGAATTATGATTATCTGTGATGAGAATGATTGTCGGGTATGCTCGATTCTGGTGCAAATTTTATCTCTTGAAAAATATGTCAACGGCATAGAGATGAGGATCTTGGAGTTGTCATCGAGGAAGCATCCACATCGGGGATTACGATTTAGGAAATTTGAATTAATGGAGGATTTGTTAGTGGTTTATTTAATATTCTCTAAATTGTGAATATGGATACCAAGTTATACTTGGAGACTGTGTTGTATTTGAGGACCAAGTTGTACTTGGAGACCGTGTCGTTCTTGAAGACCAAGTCAAACTTTGAGACCAAATTCTGCTTGGTGGCCAAGTTAAACTTGTTGACCAAGTTAAACTTGTTGTCCAAGTTGGCCTGATTATAAAAGAAGGTCAAGCTTTCATTCTCAACTCGTCGCACACAAACAATACACATTAAGATTTAGTGAGAATCTTTGTAAAAGTGTATTGGGGTTTAAGAGAGAACTGTTAGATAGTGGACTATATTATTGTAATAATTTGTGATATATTGGGCTATCGGGTCTGTGACACTGTACAAATTCGTGACATAGTATTCTCTCTTTGAAGACCTACGGTCTTTCTTCTGTTTTAGAGTTTTCACATTAAATCTTATGTTGTGGTTGTTCTTATTTCTCTAATGTTTATCATTGAGCAGGATGGTGAGAACTAAGTGAGGCCTTTTTCCCCAACACGTATATGAATATGATCTATGATTTGTTAGTGATAACTTTGAATTGCGGAGTATTAGTTAATGAAATTATTGCCTTTAATATAAAAATGGAATAATGCAAGTTTTTCATAGATACATACATTTTGAATATGCTAAGACTTGTGCCTTAGAAACCAATTACTAGAACAAGTTCACTGAAAAAATCATCTCAACTGTACAGGTAAAACCTATACTTGATACAAAATTGCTCGTTTTAATATGATATCAGAAACAACAATAGCAATTAAAAAGGACAAAGAGGGGTACCTCCGACATCTCCCCAACCGATCCCCAATTCCCCTTCTCTATGAATCATTAAGTTGTTTTCCTCTTGGGGCTAGCTTTTTATTCAGTTTCAAACATGTAAACATTAGACCCTCAAGATTTATCAATTTTTTTTTTACCTTTCGGGTCATGTATGTATCTTTCGAATATTTACCAATTTCTTTATCCATTTTAGTTGGCTTTCCAGCAACACCACCTTGTGCCATCTTTTTGGTCTTCTGATCGGGTTTCTTTCTTTTTTCGAAAAAGATATCGTCGTTTTCCTATCCAAATGTTCCTTGAGTTGAGGGTGGTTTCTCCTTTGGTACACTTATTTTCGATAGTACTAGTTTGGGTTACTTAGATGAACACGTTTCGAAATGTCCCAACTAGCTACTGCAGGATTCTGTAGCCATGGTTTGAATGTATTAGATGCATTCTTTTTCGACATTTTACAAATTAAGAATCTGCAAATCTATAATATTTTAAAAAAAAGAAAGATTCCACATTAAAATTATGTTGCTCAAATTCAAGATTTTAGCATACAACATCTAAAAAAGCCCTAACTCAAATACATCAATGGCTTCATAAATATGGTCACTTGACAACAGTTTTAATAAATGCAATAATGCTCTGCTAAATTAGACAACAAGCCTCTAATGAGATGATAAATGCACCATTGTAAATATCAGAGTATTAAGCCGATTAATCCCTGAAAAGTCAGGTTTGGACAGTGGTCCGATTCAACTAAGCCAAATCGGTCAATGCTTGTCAATTATTACTCAAAAGTTAATTTCAAAATCAATTTAAGTTAAACCTTAATTATGCATGTTACAATTAAAAGCTAATTGTTACTCTCTTACCTAAATGGAAGACCTTATGAATATTAAAAGCTTACTCATGTATTTAGTACAATAATACCTTTTATTTAAAAGGAAAAACTTATGAATAGTAAAACCTTACTATTTCTAATGCATTGATTTTGATTTAGTATCTCTAAAAGGAAAACCTTATGAATAGTTTTTGCTTACTACTTCTAATGCATTTAGTACCTCTTATCTAAAAGGGAAAACTTATGAATAGTAAAAGCTTATTATTTCTAATGCATTTAGCACAAGTATTGGAAAGCATAGTAAAACCTTACTACTTCTAATGCATTTAGTACAAGTATTACCTCTTTATCTAATTTCTTAAACTTATGAATAGTAATTTACAACATGCTTATAACATTTGTACTCCTTACTTATATATTTGTACCATCAAGAACTCATAAGTAACTTACAACCAGTATGAATAGTAAAAGCTTATTATTTCTAATGCATTTAGTACCAGTATTGGAAAGCATAGTAAAACCTTACTACTTCTAATGCATTTAGTACAAGTATTACCTCTTTATCTAATTTCTTAAACTTATGAATAGTAATTTACAACATGCTTATAACATTTGTACTCCTTACTTATATATTTGTACCATCAAGAACTCATAAGTAACTTACAACATGCTTGTACATTTGTACTCATTGCTTATACATTTCTACCATCAAGAACAACAACTACAAATCAAATACACAGTTAAATGCTATAACAATGAATATCAATTCTCTCGGGGTCCTTTTATCCGCTCGAACGGGGTTTTGATCTTACTTGACGAGCATGTGGTTCTTTGGATAGGAGTATTATGTGGTTCTTTGGGTACGAAAGGTTATTTTGATTTGCAGGCCTCGAGTTAGGTGTTGTTGAAGTGCCGACGTTCATTTTAGGGTGCGGCTTTTTAGCACTGTAGATTGTGGCGTTAGATACGTGCTCGGTTTTATGTTGTGTTTAGATTTAGGTTTGAGGTTGTACGTTTGTTGTTTCTTTATATTTTCAATACGCTCGTTCTCTTTCAATCATTTTTTTCATTCATTGTTTGTAGGACGATCAGAGCGAGCCTGTAGCGACCCGACCAAATCGTCATTGACGGCGCCGTCTACTTAGGTCCCGTTACGTGGTCATAAGTCTTTAAAATAACGTTTGACCAAAATATGTCGTATTCATTTCAAATGTAAAGATGTTTCAAAGTTTACAAGGTAATTCAACGACTAATGGTGTTACAACGTTTTAAGTACAAATGAAACCTATGCGACACAATTTAAGTAAAGTCAAAAGATGCTCCATGTATGCATGTATACTCGACATCTAAGCAAGTATCAAAATAGTGTGAGTGATAATGCTAAAGAAGAACACATATTTCATAGCATTATCCTTCAAGAAAGACAAGTTTTTAGTTGCAATTGTTCTATTTACAAGTGATATTCGTTTAAATAATAAAAGGTGAAGACAAAAGACAGATTCGACGAATTGAAGACGCAAATGACCAAAACGCTAAAAAGTATAAAGTACAATCCAAGAGGTTCAATTTATTGATGAGAAACGTCTAAAAGTTACAAGAGTACGAGCCGCAAAACGCAAAGTATAAAATATTAAATCGTACGAAAGGACGTTCGAAAATCCGGAACCGGGACATGAACCAACTATCAACGCGCGACGCAACGGACCTAAAATTACAAGTCAACGGAGCACAAGAATATAATATAATATATATAAAATTATATAAAATTATATATATTATATTAGATTATATAATATTTAAATACGAGCAGCCCACGTTTTTTATGCTTGGTGACTAGTGAATGGCGGCCATGCGATCGCATGGCCAGCATGAAGAAATCTCATGCGATCGCATGAGCCCAGGAGTCAGGCCACATCTATAAATTGAAGCGTTTTTCGGACGAAATAAATACACCTAATTCAATCTTCTCCCTAACTCTCTCAATATATATATATATATATATATATATATATATATATATATATATATATATATATATATATATATATATATATATATATATATATATATATATATTATATTCATAATTTTAATTTTAATTTAAGATTAATAATAATAAGGTTATGGTAGCGAATGTTGTAAGTTTGTAAGTCGAAATTCTGTCCGTGTAACGCTACGCTATTAATACTCATTGTAAGTTATGTTCAACCTTTTTAATTTAATGTCTCGTAGCTAAATTATTATTATGCTTATTTAAATCGAAGTAATCGTGATGTTGGGCTAAATATTAAGACGGGGTTATTGGGCTTTGTACCATAATTGGGGTTTGGACAAAAGACCGACACTTGTGGAAATTAGACTATGGGCTATTAATGGGCTTTACATTAACTAAACGATACCTCATTAATTTAATATAAAGGTTACAATTTGACGTATCTATATATAACCACATACGCTTAATCGGGTACGGTGGGCAGGATATTTATAAATACAAATTATTGTTCATTTGACCGAACACGGGGATGGATTAATAGTTAATGGACTCATTAAAACTAGGGTGGATTACATTCAAAGGTAATTGGTGTAATTGTTAACAAAGTAGTAAAACCTTGGATTACACGCAGTCGATAACCTGGTGTATTCATTAAACAAAGTATTAAGACCTTGTTACAGTTCGAATCCCCAATTAGTTGGAATATTTGACTTCGGGTATAAGGATAATTTGACGAAGATCCTCGCACTTTATATTTATGACTGATGGACTATTATGGACAAAACCGTATGGACATATCGAATAGTCCAGGACAAAGGACAATTAACCCATGGTAATAAATTAAAATCAACACGTCGAACATCATGATTACGGAAGTTTAAATAAGCATAATTCCTTTATTTTATATCTTATCGCACTTTTATTTATCATCATTTTAATTATCGCAATTTTAATTATCGCACTTTTATTTATCGTCATTTACTTTGCACTTTAAATTAAGTTATATTTATTTTTAATATTTTACATTAGGTTTTAATTGTGACTTAAGACATAAAATCGACAAACCGGTCACTAAACGGTAAAAAACCCCTTTTTATAATAATAATAATACTACTTTTATATATATATATATATATATATATATATATATATATATATATATATATATATATATATATATATATATACAAATATAGTTTAAAAATATAGCGTTAAACGTGGCTAGCTCCCTGCGGAACGAACCGAACTTACTAAAAACTACACTACTTTACGATTAGGTACACTGCCTATAGTGTTGTAGCAAGGTTTAGGTATATCCACTCTATAAATAAATAAATAACTTGTGTAAAATTGTATCGTATTTAATAGTATTTCGCAATAAAAATATAACTATTTCGTATACACCTCGCATAACATCAAGTATTTTTGGGGTCGCTGCCGAGGAACATCTTAAACACCGAAGCGAAACCCTATTAAAAAAACATTTTTTTATTTATTTTTGTAAAAATACGTTTTAAAATTTTAAAAATACAAAAATATAAAATATAAAATATATATATATATATATATATATATATATATATATATATATATATATATATATATATATATATATATATATATATATATATATATATATATATATATATATATATATATAAGAGTTAGTTTAAAATATATAAAATTATAAAGTATTCCTATTTCTATTTTAGTTTTTAAAATATAAGTTTTTATTTATATAAATATTTTATATAAGTTAAAAACAGAAAAAAAAATAATATAAAAGTAATCGGGCCGACACTGTAGCAGCCCAAAACTTTGAACTGGATCCGCAGGTCATGCGACCGCATGACAATATAACTAACACTCCATGCGATCGCATGAAGTGACTTGACAGGTCTGATCATTAAACTGAATCGAATTAAGGTTAGGTTTTAATATAATTATTATTAATTAATTAGTAATTAGGGTTTAGTTTTTTTTAATATTTAGTTTAGTTTTAAATTAATTTGTATTTTTAAGTTTTAATTATTTTTAATAAATTACAAATTAATACTTTTATAAAATAATAATATAAAAATAATATTTTTATAAAAATTGTATTTTTATAACTTTAAGTTTTATTTTTATATTTTGTATCTTGTTATTCGTAATTTGTATTTTTATTTCGTAACTAGTTTTAAGATATAGTTTTTGCCGTAGTTATTTTTATTTTTAGATTTTTAGGCTTTGCCGTAAAATCCCTTAAGTGTTTTTTCCTTAGACTAAGATTTAGGTGCTTAAGAAGTTTGCGACGCTGTTTTATAAATTTTAGTGCCTTTTAAGTTATTGCCGTTTTGGATATAGAATTCCTTTTAAGCTTTAATACCTTTAGACGCAACTTTTAATATTTAGTTTTTAGACTTTTGAGTTTCGACGCTTTACTTTCTTATTATTATTTTTCGACCTTTTATTTTTCGACGTTTTTCGACGCACTCTTTTTCTTTCTTATTTCTCGACGCTCTAGTTTTTAGGACATAGAATTTTCTTTATCTTCTTTAAACTTCGACGAAAAATTATTTTAAGTGGTTAAATTGATAGACATCCAAAATTTTCTGATTCGTAGTAATAGTTGGATTTGTTAGTGGCGAGTTGTGGGCTTCTGATTTAAAGGGTCCTGGCTACCTGCTGCATCTATTGGCTATTCGAAACGTGGGCAAAATCAGAAAAGTCTATTAATTTGATAGCTTATATAATTTTTATATTTTATAACTAATAGGATATTCAGTAAATGCACCGAGCAAAACGTTCACCACCTTTCATACGTTCACCAATGTAACTCGATCAAGACATCTAGCCAATATTGTCGCCGTTGATTTTTCTTTAGAATCGTCATCTAGTCGACCAAGTACTCCAATTCAAATTTCTGATAATCCATTTTTTGAACCCGACCTCACAAATGAGAATCCGGAGGATATTCAGGGACAATTCAGAGATCCTGAACCACTAATCATTCCTCCTGAACCACAAATCACTCATCCAGAGATTGTCGAGGAAGAAACTATTAAGTCAGAATCCTCTAGTGATTCAGATTCAACAAATTTAATCATGGCAAATCTGGAATCTCTAAGTATGGAAGACCGAATGAGAGCTAAACGCACTGGCCAAGGTCATGCAATTACTCAACCAGACATTAATGCACCAGATTTTGAAATCAAAGGACAAGTCCTACACATGGTAACTAATCAATGCCAATTTAGTGGTGCGCCGAAGAAAGATCCAAACAAACATCTTCGAACCTTTAATAGGATTTGTACTCTATTCAAAATAAGAGAAGTTGAGGATGAACATATCTATCTCATGTTATTTCCCTGAACTTTAAAGGGAAAATCCAAAGATTGGTTAGAATCGTTACCTGAAGGGGCGATTGATACATGGGATGTCTTAATTGAAAAATTTCTTAAACAATTCTTTCCGGCATCTAAAGCCGTGAGACTTCAAGGAGAAATAGTTACGTTCATACAAAAGCCAAATGAAACTCTATATGAGGCATGGACAAGATTTGGAAAGTTGTTAAGAGGATGTCCTCAACATGGTTTAGACACTTATCAAATAGTACAAATATTCTATCAAGGATGCGATATTACTACACGAAAAGACATCGACATAGCAGCTGGTGGTTCCATTATGAAGAAAACCGCAACTGAAGCTTACAAAATTATTGATAACACTGCTTCCCACTCACATGAGTGGCATCAAGAAAAAGATATCGTTAGATCATCTAAAGCGGCTAGAGCCGATTCTAGCCATGACTTTGATTCCATTTCCGTAAAGTCAGATGCTTTCGAGAGACGAATGGAAAAGATGACTAAAGATATTCACGCAATACGAATTAGTTGTGAGCAGTGTGGAGGACCACATTTAACAAAAGATTGTCTCAGTATTGAACAAACAATGGAACAAAGAGAGAATGTTTCATACATGAACCAAAGGCCTGGAAATAATTATCAAGGTAATTATCAACCGCCAAGACAAAACTACAATCAAAATCAGAATTATAACCGAAATGTTTCATACAACAACCAACAAGGTTCTAGCAATTAACAAGTATCTAACAATACTTACAATCAGCAAAGACCTATTTTTCCAATTAAACCACTACAAACCGATGATAAAAAGCCAAATTTAGAAGACATGATGTCGAAGCTAGTTGAATCTCAAACGCAGTATTTCACATCTCAGAAACAAACTAATGAACAAAATGCTCATGCATTTAGAAATCAACAAGCTTCTATTCAAAATCTGGAACAAGAAGTAAGCAACCTAGCAAGGTTGATAGGTGAAAGAAAACTAGGGAGTCTACCTAGCGATACAAATGCTAACCCCAGGAATGAAACAGGTAAAGCCATTACCACAAGAAGTGGTATTACACTTAAACCACCTGAAATACCTGAAATTTCTGATGACTCTATTCCTACTACACATGCACCACAGCCTGAGCAAGATAAGGAAACAGAACCGGTAGTTGAAAAGGTTAATGAAGATAACACAATTAAGACTAAACCTTATGTTAAACCATACCAACCACCACTTCCTTACCCGAGTAAAATGAGAAAAGAAAGACTTGAAGCCGAGCAATCCAAATTCTTGGATATGTTTAAACAAATAAATGTCAATCTTCCTTTCATTGATGTGATTTCAGGAATGCCAAGATATGCTAAATTCCTGAAAGATCTAATCACAAATAGAAAGAAAATGGAAGAACTTTCGGCTGTTACTATGAATGCTAATTGTTCTGCAGTGTTGTTGAATAAGATACCAGAAAAATTATCAGATCCAGGAAGTTTCATAATTCCATGTTTTCTGGGTAGTCTTAGTTCAATAGAAGCATTGGCAGATTTAAGTGCTAGTATAAATTTAATGCCATATTCATTATACACTAAACTAGACCTTGGAGAATTGAAACCAACACGAATAAGCATACAACTAGCAGATCGATCAGTAAAATATCCTAGAGGGATAATGGAGAACATGCTAGTTAAAGTTGGTACTTTAGTATTTCCAGTAGACTTTGTTATTCTGGACATGGAAGAAGATTCTCGAGTTCCTCTCATACTAGGAAGACCATTCTTAAACACGGCTAAAGCAATAATAAACGTGTTCGGTAAGAAACTGAGCCTAAGTATAGAGGACGAGAGTGTTACCTTTTCTGTTGATAGAGCCATGCAACAACCGCAATCTGCAGATGATACATGTTATTATATTCAAACTATAGATTCACATGCAGAATTGTTAGAAGAATTTCCAGAATTACAAGGAACAGGAGAATGTTCTTTAGGAGAAGGAACTGAACCAATTGATGAAGCTGAAATGTTAGCCGCACTCATAGCTAATGATTACGAACCAACAACAGAAGAAATTCAAATGCTAAAAGAGGAAGACAGATATCGATACAAATCATCGATAGAAGAACCACCGATATTAGAGTTAAAGCCACTTCCAAACCATTTGGAATATGCTTATTTACATGGTGAATCTGAATTACCTGTAATAATATCTTCTTCTTTTACGAAAAATGAAAAATCTCGACTCATTTCTATGCTAAAAGCTCATAAACTAGCTATTGCATGGAAGATTCATGACATTAAAGGTATAAGTCCTTCGTATTGCACACATAAAATCCTTATGGAAGAAGGCCATAAAACATATGTGCAATGCCAACGAAGATTAAATCCTAATATGCAAGATGTTGTTAAGAAAGAAATTATTAAACTGCTAGATGCAGGTTTAATTTATCTAATCTCTGATAGTCCATGGGTAAGCCCAGTTCAATGTGTACCTAAGAAGGGTGGCATGACTTTCATCACAAATGAAAAAAATGAGCTCATCCCTACTAGGACTGTAACAGGATGGCGTGTTTGTATTGATTATAGAAAATTAAATGACGCCACCAGAAAAGATCACTTTCCCTTACCTTTCATTGATCAAATGTTGGAAAGGTTAGATGGGAACAGTTACTATTATTTTCTTGACGGTTTCTCCGGATACTTTCAAATTCCAATAGCACCCGAGGTCTAAGAGAAAACCACGTTCACGTGCCCTTATGGTAATTTTGCTTACAAACGCATGCTATTTGGACTTTGCAATGCCCCTGCAACCTTTCAAAGGTGCATGATGGCGATTTTTCATGACATGATAGAAGAATGCATGGAAGTTTTCATGGACGACTTTTCAGTCTTCGGTGATACTTTTGAAACATGTCTAGTTAATCTTGAACGAATACTTATTAGATACGAACAATCAAATCTAGTTCTTAATTGGGAGAAATTCCATTTCATGGTTAAAGAAGGCATTGTTCTTGGTCATAAAATTTTAAAGGAAGGAATTGAAGTGGATAGACCTAAAGTAGATGTAATTGCTAAACTTCCACATCCCACCAATGTTAGAGGAGTTAGGAGTTTTCTAGAGCATGCCGGTTTTTACCGACGTTTCATAAAAGATTTTTCTAAAATTGCCACTACTATGAATAAACTCCTAGAAAAGGATGCTCCATTCATCTTTTCAGATGAATGTATCAAATCTTTTAATATTCTTAAAAAAAAACTCACTAATGCGCCGATCATGATAACTCCAAATTGGAATCTACTGTGATGACCCGGAAATTTCTGACCAAATTTAAACTTGATCTTTATATGATTTTGACACGATAAGCAAAGTCTGTAATGTCGAGTCTCAAATTTTTGAACTGTTTTAATATATTCAGTTAACCTTTGACTACTCCCGACGATTCACGAACAATCGATTATAAATAAATATGTATATTTATAAACATATATAAATGTAAGTATATATATAATAATTTGTAATTATAATGTATAATTTAAACATCAGAACTAAATATATAAAATAAGATATAAAATAATTAAATTGTAACTTAAAATAAATCTATGTGCAAATATATGTGATTTCGATTTATAATTATTATTACATGTACATTATATAGATATTGTATAAATAATCAATTATATGATTTGTAAACATTATACAAGTAATAAATTGTAATATTTATATAATTAAATGTAATTACAACTAAAAATATAGTTGTTATACTAATATTATTATTACTTTCATCAATTAAGATTACTTTCATTATTAATATCGATATCAGTATTATTTATATTATTAATTTAATATATAGATATGAAATTTGTTAAGCATAATTAGTTATATCAATATTAATAGTGTTATTTTTATTAATATCATTATTATTGCTATTAAATATTATCATTTATATAATTACTAATATCATTATTAAAATTATCAATTAATACTATTATAATTATTATTTTTATTAATATTATTAATATTATTATTATTATATTATTAGTATTTTTATTTTTATTAATAATAATATTAATAAGTATTATTATTATATACGTTATTAGTTATTAATACTTTTAATTACTCTGTATAATATATAAGCAGATATATTCATACGAGTTATCTATCATTATCTGTTTATTTTTTTTTATTTCGTCCTCTTTATACTCGTGATTCTATGTCGACTTTATATTCATACGCGTTATATTCATATAAAAACAATCAACTGAATCATTATCTAAAAAAAATCGATCGTTTCTTTTTCACTAGGAATTATCAATTGAATTTATCTCAATACATATAATTAAACAGAAAAACTTAACAGCTATTTAGCTCTGTACATTCGTTTTTTTTCAAAGTCTAATTTAGAAGTTAAATCTCAAAAATCTAATAGTGCAGATGTGTTAGGAATCTTACAATTGATCTATCTGTAAGTTTTAACGTTTTAATTCCCTCGTTTGATTTCAAATTTCAAAGTCAAAGTTAAGAATGTAAAAGTCAAACCTGTGTTCTTCGATCAAATTGAAGTTTTATAGATCGTTTCTGTTGAATTTGATGATTGAGAAAGTTTTTATGGATCTTTTAAAACACAATTTATGTTATGAGTATTATCTAAAACGTTCTAAAAATCAAAAATCAAATTTTATATTTTTTTTACCACGAACCCCAGTAGCAGTTTTTATGCTATTTTTATTTCTTCGATTCGTTTTCAGTTAATAAAATACTTTATATGGATTGATTCTGTTTCGTATAAAAGTCCTAGGATCATTTCAATGATGTATTGTGGTGATTGTGTTGCTCTGACCGAATGAAGGAGATGAACAAGTAGAACCAATTTAATACAGATTATATAAATTTATGAAGGACTAAATTCAGAAAAACCAAACAGCTCGAATGGTTAAGGGAGGTGTTGGGGTAGCGAGGGGTCTCGGGTTCGAGTCTCCTCTGGAGCATTCCTTTTTAGGAGGGTATACACTTTTATTCTTATTTCAATTATTATTATAATTATTATTAATCTTATTATTATTTTTATTATTATGTTTGTTATAATTATTGTTATTCTAATTGTTATTATTGGTATTATTACTTAATGTTATTATTATCATTATTATTAACTTAGTTATTATAAATAGAATGAGTATTATTAATATTATTAATATGATGATTATGATTAAAATTATTATTATTAGATATTCATTAATATTGTTATGATCATTATTGTTATCTATATCAAAATCAATAAAAGTATTTTTTTTATTAAAATTTTAGAATTATTAGTATTAACATTATTAATATTATTATTATTAGTATTATTATTATAGTAGTATTATCGTTACTATTATTAGTATGATTACAAACATGTTAATAACGTCTATATTATAAAGATAATAATAAAAGTTGTTATGGTAAAATTCTAGAAAATAGTTATGAAATTATATGAATACAGATGCAGTTATGAATATGACTATGAAATTAAGTAATAGGAACTATAGTTATAAGTTAGAAATTAAACACAATGTTTATGGTAAATCTGATTATTATTACTAACACTGTTATTATTATCGTTATTATCATTACTAAGATTATCATTATTAATAGTGTTATTATTATTATCATTATGATTATTACTAAAATTATTATTTTGTTTTCATTAAAAACTATCATTATTATTATTATCAGTATCGTCTATACTATTACGTTTATGAAAATAAAATTTTTGGAGATACTATTAAGGTTATAAGTATATTTTAATCATATTAACAATATTTATATAAATATTCATATATAACAAACCAGGTATTTTTATTAAAATACTAATTCAATTATATATTAATATAACTATATAAATATTAAACATCTTGAATATATACACAAACTAATTACATATAATATATAATTTTAGATATAATATATAAACTTATTCGATTACAATTATGTATATTAATAAATATCCAAATGATATAGGTTCGTGAATCCGAGGCCAACCCTGCACTTGTTCAATGTCGTCATATGTATTTTTACTACAAAATACAGTATTGTGAGTTTCATTTGCTCCCCTTTTAAATGCTTTTGCAGTATATATATTTTTGGGACTGAGAATACATGCGCTACTTTTATAACTGTTTTACGAAATAGACACAAGTAATCGAAACTACATTATATGGTTGAATGATCGAAGCCGAATATGCCCCTTTTAGCTTGGTAGCCTAAGAATTAGGGAACAGACCCCCTAATTGACGCGAATCCTAAAGAAAGATCTATCGGGCTCAACAAGCCCCATTCTGGAATTTGGAATGCTTTAGTACTTCAAGTTTATCATGTCCGATGGGTGTCCCGGAATGATGGGGATATTCTATATGCATCCTGTTAAGGTCGGTTACCAGGTTTTCAATCCATATGAATAATATTTTTGTCTCTATGCATGGGATGTATATTTATGAGAACTGGAAATAAAATTCTTGTGGTCTATTAAAATGATGAAATGATTATTTATGATAAACTAATGAACTCACCAACCTTTTGGTTGACACTTGAAAACACGTTTATTCTCAGGTATGAAAGAAATCTTCCGCTGTGCATTTGCTCATTTAAAAGATATTACTTGGAGTCATTCATGACATATGTCAAAAGACGTTGCATTCGAGTCGTTGAGTTCATCAAGATTATTATTAAGTCAAGTATAGTTGGATATATTATGAAATGGTATGCATGCTGTCAACTTTCGATGTAATGAAAGATTGTCTTTTCAAAAACGAATGCAATGTTTGTAAAATGTATCATATAGAGGTCAAGTACCTCGTGATGTAATCAACTATTGTGAATCGTTTGTAATCGATATGGACTTCGTCCAGATGGATTAGGACGGGTCTCTACAGTTGGTATTAGAGCGGTGGTCTTAGCAAACCAGGTCTTGCATTAATGTGTCTAATTAATAGTTGGTTAGATGCATTAGTGGGTCTGGACTTCGACCGTGTCTGCATGTCAAAAGTTTTGCTTATCATTTCGTGTCGAAAATTATTTGCTTATCATCCTTAAAGTCTAGACACGTCTTACTGTCTCTATTGCATAAATAGTGTATAGATAAATTTATATCTTAGCGTATCTGCTAATCCATATCTTAGCGTACCTGTTACTGTAAACTTTGCCTGTCGTATTCCGTAGATTCCTCCGTAACTTATGGGATTTGAGTATTATATATGCATATGTAAATTATGTATTGCAGGGTACTAATCTACATCCTATAATCTATTTCTTATCGAAAATCCTTCATCTGATCGTACGAGATGAATCCCTCAACCAGTTCGAATTCCTCAGATTCCGACAGCTATTCCCATATGGAGTTTTGCCTAAGCTCCGAAAGCAGTGTCACCAAAATGAATCAGCCAATCAGCCATCCCCAATTCATCTGATGGGTTCGTAGCCTATTTAATCATTAAAGGCAAGAAGAAGGTGATCCCTTCCATCCACCAAATTGCCCTCTTGGCGAAGAACCTGAAACACTTACCGACGAATCTATCCGAAACACCATTTTCAGCCTCATTTCCAGAGTAGCTCGACACGATTATATTCTATCCACAATTCTAAACCTTATTCATCCACTCATTTCGACCGACAATCATCCCGGAATAATAGAAGAAGTCAACAATCTTCGTGCTCGAGTAATCAATTTGGAGAATATGGTGCAAAATTTACCAGCTTCAACAACATCACGTGCACCAACAGTACCATCAATAACAGCACCAGTACCATCAACAATCCATGCCTCAACATCTCATCCTGTACCTTGAGTATAATTAGCATTCTACATATCATTCTACATCATTTATTTTCGTTCGACATGGCGACTATGTAATCTCTAATGTCTAGAGATTATATATTCTTATTCTAACGGTAAATTAAATGAGTTTAATATCATATTGACTCATTAAATTCATGATTACATCTGAAGAAAATATATGTGTATATATGTTTTCATAAAGATTGTAATTAAAAATTCTTTCGTACAAACTAATAATGGTGAAAATATTTTAACGGGTAGGTAATACCCTAGGAATATTTAGTTTTCACATTATTAAATTACACTGTACATTCTTCGAATCTGATTCAACAGTCATTTACTATCCTACTTACATCCACAGATATACGAATCCGTTCACCACAGAATAACCATTTTCATTCAATTTCATATTTGGATTTTAACTTATCAGAATCCAACAAGTGGCATAATGAAGAAAACATTTGACAAAATAGAATTTGTTAGAAACAGACAAATTAACTATAAAAAAAAATTGTTAAGAATCCACGCTAACTGTTCCTAGCTAACTGTTAATTCCGTATTACCTTTTATTTATCGCATTTTTTTTATCGTAATTTTAATTCTCGCAATTTTATTTATCGTCATTTAATTTCTGTTATTTATTTTACGCACTTTAAATATCGGGACACGTATACAAGGTTTTGACATATCATATCGACGCATCTATATATATTATTTGGAATAACCATAGACACTCTATATGCAGTAATGCTGGAGTTAGCTATACAGGGTTGAGGTTGATTCTACAATAATATATATAGTTTGAGTTGTGATCGAGTCTGAGACATGTACACGGGTCACGATATGTATTAATTAATTCGAATATTATATATTAAATTATATATGAATTATTGGACTGTTAACTGTGGATTATCGAATGTGGACTAATGACATTGGACAATTAAAATGAATTAAAATATTGATTATAATATATGAAACTAAATAATTCTTCAAGTTTGCCACTTGATTTCATCTTAAACCTCATTTGTATCTTGACGATTACAATCATGTAATCTGCGTTCAAACCTTTCACGATTATTGAAAACACCTTAATCGAGAGGATGAATCAACCGCACTTCGTCTACGGAAGGAAAGATTTATGCATATAGTTATACACCTGAAAAACACTCAGAACCTGAGTAAACGTTTAACACGTGTCTGTGCTAGCTCCTTTGGCATTGTTAATACCAAAAATAACATTGCAACTCTTTTCAAATTAGCCAAATTTGTCACAGCTCCAGCAAGTCAACTTCGACTTTTCAGTCGGACTAGCCTTACTATAATCTTGATATATATGCGTGCTCTTTTATTGTTACCGGGGAACCTTTTATATTCCACCATATTATCAGCAGATGTACCAGCAACCTCATCGCTCCTTGGTTTAAATCCCTCCGATAAATCACTATATTTATCTATTAAAGTCTCATCATGTACTCATCCGCATCTTGTAACAAGAATTGTCATACAAATTTCCGGGAATCAGCAAATCTGTATTGTAAGTCTCGCAACGTTTCCACATCAACAGTTATATGTATCCATATAACATTTATCTCTTAGAATTAAGATCTTCCATTATGAAATTCTGAAAAGCACCCAGTCTGCGAATTAATACTCTAAATTTTGAAAAGTTGAATGAAGCAACAAAAACTGTAAACAACCTCAACAGCCAAAAGTTGATGATAAAGAATTGTATGTTGGCAAAACTCAGAAAAGTTGGAACTGAAAAACGGATTGAGCTAACCACGAAGGAGACCAAGGTCAAATACAAGGACCATACCATATATTCAAAGAAACCAGGTAATTCTGGATCCGATGAAACCTTCAACCAATATCTTGCTCCGTACTCATGTTAAAATCTTGCGGAAAAATCTTTCTTCATCAACCATCGAACTTAGAAATTCCAAAATATCATCATAAATATCTTCGATATTTCTGAAGATATTTTCATAAATATTCTCGTCCGAAATTATTGATCTCTTCGCGCTATCAATGTTACGTCATATAAGAAACTATTAGTTTCTATATTCTGAAATCTTCGAGTTTAAAATAGGAATGTTTTTGACGTAGTGTTGGGGACTGAAGCATGAGTTAGTATAATATAATGACACTTGATCAACGTGATTATATTTGTGACAATCGCTCCAAATCCATATGGACGAACACGTCATTCATTGATTTCATTGCGAGGTATTTGACCTCTATATGATACATTTTGTAAACATTGCATTCTTTTGAAAAGGCACACCATAAATGAATATTTAAATCAAAGGTTTTCGACTTCTGATGATTTCTACATATAGACAATCACTATAAATAATAGTTTACAACAGTATTTCCGTTGACAATGCAGTCAAAATAAGATACATGGTGATGATTTGGTGAATGCAACGTCTCCTTGAAAAATATGTCATGTAAGACTCCATGCACATAGCTTGTTTAACATCTAAGCAAACAGCGGAAGACTTCTAGGAAACCTGAGAATAAACATGCTAACAAGTGTCAACACAAAGGTTGGTGAGTTCATAGTTTTAATGTTGCGCATAATCTGTATATAAAGGTGGATCACAAGATTTCAGTTGTTCAATCCAGAAACGTTTATCAAAATATTCTACGAAATTGAGCACCCTGGTAACTAAACTTAACGTATATATAATTTGTACCCTTTGTATAATCATCTTAATAATACATGCAAACCAACGTGTACGCTTCTCAAATAGCATACGTCCGTTAAAAGGCTAGTGCTCTAGCTCGGACGGGGATATCAAGCCCTATGGATCCATATACTACTACTCGCACCCAACAGTTCTTATAACTGGTAGTTAACAGTTACCAAAGCTAAGGGATTTTCGGTTCTAACTTAGTGTAGAATTTAGTATGTACTTGTATCCATTGCATTTTAAATAAAGTGCATGTATTCTCAGCCCAAAAATATATATTGCAAAAGCAATTAAAAAGGGATCAATGAAACTCACCTTAGCAGCATATAAAGTCATTCACCAAAATGTGATCGAAACACGGATTACCAAATAACCGTAGATCTCAACCTAGAGAACATATGTTGGTCAATAAATGTCTATCAAGCTAGGTCAGGTCATAGTGTATCACAATCCTAATGCTCGATATTGACATACAAAAGTTATCCAAAGTTGTTTCAAAAAGTCAATTTTGACAATAGTTTAACAAAACGAGACGTACCTTATATAAGGATTCATTTACTCGGTTGGTAATATTCAAAAATCCAATTTATCAATCTCGTAAATAAGTTGTTTAAATCTTAATTGTAGATTCAAAAGCAATTTCAATTAACTTCAATCATAATTCAGTTGCTCATATCTTTTAATCCGTTCATCGAAATTATTCGATATCTAAATGAAAAGTTATTGATTTTTCGTCAGCTTTCCAAAAACATGTATATCATATATCTTTTACCAGTAATATATGTATTTAATTCGTGGTACATCATAAACTGTTTAACAAGGAAATTTAGCATACAAGCATGTATAAACATATATACTCGAGCACTACACATGGATACACAATTATTATATAAAAGATAAAATATAAGTACTTACATATCAATATTGAGATTCAATATTGTAGAAAAGTACGTAAACGTAACGGAGATGATAACACTAGGTTTGACTTGCAAATAATACCCATGAATATTACCCATAACCTCCTTGGCAATAACCCATAATTTCCTTAGCTTTATCCGGCTCATAAAACTATTTTGAAAGTGACACGCTCATGACCTCGTCGTAGTATTTTATGTATAATAATAATAATAATACAAATACTACTAATAATAATAAGATTAATAATAATATTAATCTTAATAATAATAATAATAATAATAATATAATTAATAAATATAATACGGAGTAATTTTTAAATTAAAACAGAGGTAGATATCTCGAGCTTTATAGGTGTGGCCTGTCCAGGACTGCCATGCGATCGCATGGCCTCCAAGACCATTTCCCATGCGATCGCATGGGATGGATTTCCAGCTCATGATCTTTTAACTTCTAGTTTGTCGACATATTTTTTTAATTATTAATATAATATATTTAATTTATATAATTAATTATATATTATATTAAATTCACATGCATAGTTGACTTGTAATTTTCGTTCCGATAAGTCGTACGTCGTCACTCGACTTATGTCCCGGTTCCGGTTTTTCAAACGTCCTATCGTATACTGAGAAAACTTGTACTTTACGTTTGGTGAATCGTACCTTTGTCAAAATATAGTCTTAAATCATCCATAAACTATACCACTGTAGCAAAGTTACTGTAGCAAAGTCAATTTTTACTGTAGCAAATAGTGATTTTCAAAAACACTGTAGCATTTTGGGTACTGTAGCAATTTGAAAATGTTACTATCGTTTACTAAATAACTTGAAATTATATATATGTATATATCTTTTTAATATACATAAATCAATTTTTAAATACACATTGGAAGTTATTTATAAATAAATTTTAATAATAAATATTTCAACTTATCATATATATTCAAATAGATATTTAAACCAATAAGTTTAATGTATGGTATCAAATAATTAATACATTGTTACCTTTTCAAGTTATAGTATATATGTATCTATTTACATATAATTGTTCGCGAATCGTTGAAAACAACCGAAGGGTATTTAAATATATAAAAGTAGTTCAAAAATTTTGAGATTCAGTTTTACAGACTTTCTTATCGTGTCGGAAATGTTAATCATACAAAGATTAAGTTTAAATTTGGTCAGAAATTTCCGGGTCATCACAGTACCTACCCGTTAAAGAAATTTCGTCCCGAAATTTGAGTGAGGTCGTCATGGCTAACAATAAAAATGTTTTAATGACGAATATGAGTTGATAATAGAGTTTTATCTATGTTTGAATAATATGGATAAAATAATCCAATTACTCGAAGCGTATGAGAGAAGTTATCGTAATCAAGTGAAATGGAGAATAGAGATGCGTCTTATCTCTTGATGTAGTAACGATTGATTTCCAGATTTTAAGGAATAGAAAATCTTCATAATTTAAATAAGATTTGATTTTTCAGAATTTGCGGAAATTAGGATTTTCTTTGATTAAATGCGTAATCTGCCTCTATTGCTGCGTCCGATATTTTGCTATAAATTGACCTCTTTCGTTTCATTTATTTTCAACACTCCTATAATCTTCTTTATTATTTCATACATCCCAATAGATTGTGAAAATGCTTAATCTAGTTCTGATTCTTGATATTTTCCTGGCTATCGTATCCTTCATTCTTCTTTTTCATCTGCCACCAGAGGAAGATATTTTCTTCTACTATTACCTTGGGGTTATAGTGTTTTTCATTCTCCCGTGTCTTTATATTGCTATACGCATTGATATACACGGTTTGTAATTTCGGGGTTGTTATCAGGCTTTATATTCTCCATTATATTTCGGAGCTTCATGCTTTCGTTTTCTCTTCCCGACCTTAAGTCAAGCGGATAATGGTCCAGAATTCGTAGGTATGAAGTTTCAGATGAACATAACTAATGTTCTAAGAAAGAAATGGTAATAGCACAATCTGACTTGTCAAATTACCAGAATACCTCGAAAAAGACCGAATCATTAAGAAAATATTTTCTTGATATTTTTAGAGATTATATAGAATGAAAGAGTTATGTAACATGGTTCATGATGAGGGTATGATATGTGAACCTTTATCACGTTCCATTAGAAACTCAGCATGACTTACTGTAATATAATCACGTTGATCAAGTGTCATTATATTATATTAACTCATGCTTCAATTCCCAACATTACTTCAAAACATTTATATTTTAAACTTGAAAGTTTCAGAATTTAGAAACTAAAATAGTTTCTTTTATGGGGTAACACAGATATCGTAAAGAGAAAATTGATTTTCGATAAGAATGATTATGAAATTATCTCCAGAAATATGGAGGATATTTATAATGAAAGATAAGATGATATCTTAGAATTTCTAATATCAGAGGATGATGAAGAATATTGTCCGCAAGGGTTTAGCTTCGGAAGCAAGGTATTCATTAATGGCTTCAGCAGATACTGAATCATTTGGATTCTTTGAAGACAGGTTTCGTCCTTGTGATTTACCCACAGCCTCTTTCATACTTTGCTCAAACCGTTTTCCAGTTTTAAACTTTCTTTTTTTCTCAGCTTTACCACCATACTATTCTTTATCATCAAACTTTTGACTGTTAAGGTCGTTTACAGTTTTTGCTGCTTCATCAACATTTTTCCAAAATTCAGAGAACTAGTTTCGTAGTTTGGGTTGTTTTTCGGAAACTTCACATTCGAAGTATGTAAGTCCAGGAGGTAGACGTTATATGTACACATATAACTGTTGGCGTAGACGTGCTACAAGATTTTAAAATACTGATTGCTAATTCCCGATAGTTGGTATGGCAATTGCCGTTACAAGATGTGGATGAGTACATGATACGGTTTCAATGAGTATAAGGATTTTTTGGAAGGTCAAAGATCAATGAAGTTGTTGGTAAATTTACTGCTAATGTGGTGGAACATGAAAGGTTCCCCAGTAACGAAAACGTATATGCCAAAATTACAAGTCTGAAAGGTCGTCGTTGACTGGTTGAATGGTTGATAATACTGGATACTTTGAAAAGGAATTGCAAGGTTATTTTCGGTAAAAACAATTTTAAAGGATCTTGCATAGTTTTGAAGTCAAAGTATAGCTTTGAAAGATGTAGAGATCTAAGAATGATGTCACCGGTTCAGAGTTATGGCTTGGATTCTGATCCGTCGATATCAGAATATGTGATTGAATTTGTATGAAATGATTGTGTATCATTGTGAAGATAGTGAGTATAGTTAATGATTTTTGAATCAAAATTGATGAATGTACAGTGTAACATATTAATTGTGAACTTAAATATTTCTCGAGTAGTACCTACCCGTTAAAGATTTCACAATTAATACTTTGTACAAAAGAATTTTTTTTATTACTGTCTTTATGAAAATATATGTATGTATATTTTTTTTTCAAATCTAATACAGATTTAATGAGTTAATATCATATTAAGCTCATTTGATTTTCGAATTGACTTAGAAATGATTAATCTCTAAAACATTAAAGATTACATAATCTTTGCGGAGTATTTCGCTAATGTAATCGATACTCCTTATTTATTCTTATTTCTCGGTGAAGGATGTTGATGCTTGTGGAATATTTGTGAACCTTACAAGGCACAGATGATGTTTTCTGGAAAGTTTCGAGTACATCGAAAATGAAAATGTAAAATCAATTTTGTAATTGAATAATACACTTGGTTTATTATGAAATGGAATTCATTAAGTTGAAATAGAGATTGTAGTTAACAATGGTTAAGTTGTTAAGGAAGGATGTACATCATTGCATATTAGTAATATGAACTAACCGAGTAGTACCTACCAGTTAAGATTCACACGTAATAGCTTAGTACGAAAAGATTTATTTTGATTTTAAAATTCATATATATTAGATATACATAAAATTCCTTCAGGGGAAATAAGTTAATACTTCATCGGTTATCGTTGCTGGTATTTCTTGGTAACTACGATGCGTATGACGTTGATGTTTAAAGTACATATTGTGATGTTGAGGCTTGCGGTGCGGATGTTGTTGGTGGTGGTAATGGTACTGTTGGTGTTGTTGTCGGTGGTACTGTTGATGCCGGAGATTCTGCTGGTGCTTGTAACCTTTGCACCATATTCTCCAAAGCCACTACTCGAGCGCGAAGCTCGTTGACTTCTTCTACTATACCGGGATGATTGGCGGTTCGGACGAGCGGATGAATAAGATCCAGAATTTGAGAGAGTATATGATCTTGACGAGATATTCTGGAGATGAGAGAGAAAATGGTATTACGAACAGGTTCGCCGGTAAGTGCTTCAGGTTCTTCGCCAAGAAGGCAATGTGGTGGATGGAAGGGATCGCCTTCTTCTTGTCTCCAATAATTAAGTAGGCTACGAACCCATCCCTAATTCATCCAGAATAGATGATGGCTAATTGGTTGATCCATTCCGGTTACACTGTCTTCGGAATTCAGGTGAATATCCATATCGGAATAGCTGTCAGAGTTTAAGGAATTTGAACTAGATACGGGATCCATCTTGTATAATTAGGGAGATGATTTTTTATTTATTTATATGAATTAGATTATAGAATATAGTTTGGTATTCTTCAATACATAATTTACATATGTATATATAATACCAAATTCCATAAATCACGGAGAAATTTTCGGAAGATGTCAGGAAAAGTTTACAGTAACAGATACGCTAAGATATGAATTTTGTCTATACGCTATTCATGCAATCAATGCAGTAAAACGTGTCTAGACTAGGAATGATAAGCAGGTAATTTCCGACAAAAATGATAAGCAAAACTTTTGACATGCAGACACGGTCGAAGTCCAGACTTACTAATGCATCCTAACAACTATCAGTTAGACACACTCATGCAAGACCTGGTTCTCTAGGACCAACGCTCTGATACCAACTGTGACAATCGCTCCAAATCCATATGGACGAACACGTCATTCATTGATTTCATTGCGAGGTATTTGACCTCTATATGATACATTTTGTAAACATTGCATTCTTTTGAAAAGGCACACCATAAATGAATATTTAAATCAAAGGTTTTCGACATCTGATGATTTCTACATATAGACAATCACCATAAATAATAGTTTACAACAGTATTTCCGTTGACAATGCAGTCAAAATAAGATACATGGTGATGATTTGGTGAATGCAACGTCTCCTTGAAAAATATGTCATGTAAGACTCCATGCACATAGCTTGTTTAACATCTAAGCAAATAGCGGAAGACTTCTAGGAAACCTGAGAATAAACATGCTAACAAGTGTCAACACAAAGGTTGGTGAGTTTATAGTTTTAATGTTGCGCATAATCTGTATATAAAGGTGGATTACAAGATTTCAGTTGTTCAATCCAGAAACGTTTATCAAAATATTCTACGAAATTGAGCACCCTGGTAACTAAACTTAACGTATATATAATTTGTACCCTTTGTATAATCATCTTAATAATACACGTAAACCAACGTGTACGCTTCTCAAATAGCATACGTCCGTTAAAAGGCTAGTGCTCTAGCTCGGACGGGGATATCAAGCCCTATGGATCCATATACTACTACTCGCGCCCACCAGTTCTTATAACTGGCAGTTAACAGTTACCAAAGCTAAGGGATTTTCAGTTCTTACTTAGTGTAGAATTGAGTATGTACTTGTATCCATTGCATTTTAAATAAAGTGCATGTATTCTCAGCCCAGAAATATATATTGCAAAAGCAATTAAAAAGGGATCAATGAAACTCACCTTAGTAGCATATAAAGTCATTCACCAAAATGTGATCGAAACACGGATTACCAAATAACCGTAGATCTTAACCTAGAGAACATATGTTGGTCAATAAATGTCTATCAAGCTAGGTCAGGTCATAGTGTATCACAATCTTAATGCTCGATATTGACATACAAAAGTTATCCAAAGTTGTTTCAAAAAGTCAATTTTGACAATAGTTTAACAAAACGAGACGTACCTTATATAAGGATTCATTTACTCGGTTGGTAATATTCAAAAATCCAATTTATCAATCTCGTAAACAATTTGTTTAAATCTTAATTGTAGATTCAAAAGCAATTTCAATTAACTTCAATCATAATTCAGTTGCTCATATCTTTTAATCCGTTCATCGAAATTATTCGATATCTAAATGAAAAGTTATTGATTTTTCGTCAGCTTTCCAAAAACATGTATATCATATATCTTTTACCAGTAATATATGTATTTAATTCGTGGTACATCATAAACTGTTTAACAAGGAAATTTAGCATACAAGCATGTATAAACATATATACTCGAGCACTACACATGGATACACAATTATTATATAAAAGATAAAATATAAGTACTTACATATCAATATTGAGATTCAATATTGTAGAAAAGTACGTAGACGTAACGGAGATGATAACACTAGGTTTGACTTACAAATAATACCCATGAATATTACCCATAACCTCCTTGGCAATAACTCATAATTTCCTTAGCTTTATCCGGCTCATAAAACTATTTTGAAAGTGACACGCTTATGACCTCGTCATAGTATTTTATGTATAATACTAATAATAATACAAATACTACTAATAATAATAAGATTAATAATAATATTAATCTTAATAATAATAATAATAATAATAATAATAATAATAATAATAATAATAATAATAATAATAATAATAATAATAATAATAATAATATAATTAATAAATATAATACGGAGTAATTTTTAAATTAAAACAGAGGTAGATATCTCGAGCTTTATAGGTGTGGCCTGTCCAGGACTGCCATGCGATCGCATGGCCTCCAAGACCATTTCCCATGCGATCGCATGGGATGGATTTCCAGCTCATGATCTTTTAACTTCTAGTTTGTCGACATATTTTTTTTAATTATTAATATAATATATTTAATTTATATAATTAATTATATATTATATTAAATTCACATGCATAGTTGACTTGTAATTTTCGTTCTGATAAGTCGTACGTCGTCACTCGACTTATGTCCCGATAAGTCGTACGTCGTCACTCGACTTACTGTAGCAAATAGTGATTTTCAAAAACACTGTAGCATTTTGGGTACTGTAGGAATTTGAAAATGTTACTATCGTTTACTAAATAACTTGAAATTATATATATGTATATATCTTTTTAATATACATAAATCAGTTTTTAAATACACATTGGAAGTTATTTATAAATAAATTTTAATAATAAATATTTCAACTTATCATATATATTCAAATAGATATTTAAACCAATAAGTTTAATGTACGGTATCAAATAATTAATACATTGTTACCTTTTCAAGTTATAGTATATATGTATCTATTTACATATAATTGTTCGCGAATCGTCGAAAACAACCGAAGGGTATTTAAATATATAAAAGTAGTTCAAAAATTTTGAGATTCAGTTTTACAGACTTTGCTTATCGTGTCGAAAATGTTAATCATACAAAGATTAAGTTTAAATTTGGTCAGAAATTTCCGAGTCATCACAATATTACAGTAAGTCATGCTGAGTTTCTAATGAAACGTGATGATTCATAGACCCTACCGTCATCATGTGCCATGTTACACGACTCTTACATTCTACTTAATCTCCAAACATATCAAGAACATATCTTCCTGATAGTTCTATCTTTTCTCTTGAATTCTGGTAAGTTAACCAATCAAGATCGTGCTATTACAATCTCTCTCTTAGAACATTAGTCATGTTCATTCGAAATACCATACCTACGAATTCTGGACCATTACTTGTTGTATTTAGAGTCGAGAAGAGAATAAAAAGGCAAAGAGCTCCGAAGTATAAAGGAAAATATAAAGCCCAATAATGACACCGAAATTACAAACCGTAGATATTAATACGAATAGCAATATAAAGACAGGGTAGAATTAAGAATAGTATCACCCCAAGGTAATAGTAGAAGTAAACAGATTTTTCTGGTGGAAAATTGAAAAGAAGGATGACAGAAATGATAATTAGGAAAATATCAAGGATTAGAATGGGATTAAGCATTTTCACAATCTTTTGGATGTATGAATTAAGAATGAAAGTATAAGAATGGTGAGAATAATGGAACGGAAGAGTTATAATTTATAATGGAAATATCAGACAGAGTAATCGAGGAAGATCACCGTATTTAATTATAGAGAACCTTAATTTCCTTATTCGCCGAAGAATCAAATCTTTTAGATTTCGAAGATTTTCTGTAAATCCCTTGAATTCCGGAATTCAACCGTTACCACGTCAAAAGTTAAGACGAATCTTTGATTCCTAATTTCACTCTTTGGTGATAGCTTCATTTGTACTCTTCGAATAATCGAATTATTTTATCCTTATTACTCAATGGTGATAAAGCCCTAAATTCCAACTCCTATGAGTCATGAAAACATATTTATTGTTAGCAATGACCATCCCAATCAAATTTCGGGATGAAATTTCTTTAACGGGTAGGTACTGTGATGACCCGAAAATTTCCGACCAAATTTAAACTTGATCTTTATATGATTTCAACACGATAAGCAAAGTCTGTAATGTCGAGTCTCAAATTTTTGAACTGTTTTAATATATTCAGTTAACCTTTGACTACTCCCGACGATTCACGAACAATCGATTATAAATAAATATGTATATTTATAAACATATATAAATGTAAGTATATGTATAATAATTTGTAATTATAATGTATAATTTAAACATCAGAACTAAATATATAAAATAAGATACAAAATAATTAAATTGTAACTTAAAATGAATCTATGTGCAAATATATGTGATTTCGATGTATAATTATTATTACATGTACATTATATAGATAGTGTATAAATAATCAATTATATAATTTGTAAACATTATACAAGTAATAAATTGTAATATTTATATAATTAAATGTAATTACAACTAAAAATATAGTTTTTATACTAATATTATTATTACTTTCATCAATTAAGATTACTTTCATTATTAATATCGATATCAGTATTATTTATATTATTAATTTAATATATAGATATGAAATTTGTTAAGCATAATTAGTTATATCAATATTAATAGTGTTATTTTTATTAATATCATTATTATTTCTATTAAATATTATCATTTATATAATTACTAATATCATTATTAAAATTATCAACTAATACTATTAAAATTATTATTTTTATTAATATTGTTAATATTATTATTATTATATTATTAGTATTTTTATTATTATTAATAATAATATTAATAAGTATTATTATTATATATGTTATTAGTTATTAATATTTTTAATTACTCTGTATAATATATAAGCAGATATATTCATACGCGTTATCTATCATTATCAGTTTATTTTTTTTATTTCGTCCTCTGTATACTCGTGATTCTATGTCGACTTTATATTCATATAAAAACAATCAACTGAATCATTATCTAAAAACCAATCGATCGTTTCTTTTTCATTGGGAATTATCAATTGAATTTATCTCAATACATATAATTAAACAGAAAAACTTAACAGCTATTTAGCTCTGTACATTCGTTTTTTTTCAAAGTCTGATTTAGAAGTTAAATCTCAAAAATCTAATAGCGCAGATGTGTTAGGAATCTTACAATTGATCTATCTGTAAGTTTTAACGTTTCAATTCCCTCGTTTGATTTCAAATTTCAAATTTCAAAGTCAAAGTTAAGAATGTAAAAGTCAAACCTGTGTTCTTCGATCAAATTGAAGTTTTATAGATCGTTTCTGTTGAATTTGATGATTGAGAAAGTTTTTATGAATCTTTTAAAACACAATTTATGTTATGAGTATTATCTAAAACGTTCTAAAAATTAAAAATCAAATTTTATATTTTTTTTTACCACGAACCCCAGTAGTAGTTTTTATGCTATTTTTATTTCTTTGATTCGTTTTTAGTTAATAAAATACTTTATATGGATTGATTCTGTTTCGTATAAAAGTCCTAGGATCATTTCAATGATGTATTGTGGTGATTGTGTTGCTCTGACCGAATGAAGGAGATGAACAAGTAGAACCAATTTAATACAGATTATATAAATTTATGAAGGATTAAATTCAGAAAAACCAAACAGCTCGAATGGTTAAGGGAGGTGTTGGGGTAGCGAGGGGTCTCGGGTTCGAGTCTCGTCTGGAGCATTCCTTTTTAGGAGGGTATACACTTTTATTCTTATTTCAATTATTATTATAATTATTATTAATCTTATTATTATTTTTATTATTATGTTTGTTATAATTATTGTTATTCTAATTGTTATTATTGGTATTATTACTTAATGTTATTATTATCATTATTATTAACTTAATTATTATAAATAGAATGAGTATTATTATTATTATTAATATGATGATTATGATTAAAATTATTATTATTAGATATTCATTAATATTGTTATGATCATTATTGTTATCTATATCAAAATCAATAAAAGTATTTTTTTTATTAAAATTTTAGAATTATTAGTATTAACATTATTAATATTATTATTATTAGTATTATTATTATAGTAGTATTATCGTTACTATTATTAGTATGATTACAAACATGTTAATAACGTCTATATTATAAAGATAATAATAAAAGTTGTTATAGTAAAATTCTAGAAAATAGTTATGAAATTATATGAATACAGATGCAGTTATGAATATGACTATGAAATTAAGTAATAGGAACTATAGTTATAAGTTAGAAATTAAACACAATGTTTATGGTAAATCTGATTATTATTACTAACACTGTTATTATTATCGTTATTATCATTACTAAGATTATCATTATTAATAGTGTTATTATTATTATCATTATGATTATTACTAAAATTATTATTTTGTTTTCATTAAAAACTATCATTATTATTATTATCAGTATCGTCTATACTATTACGTTTATGAAAATAAAATTTTTGGAGATACTATTAAGGTTATAAGTATATTTTAATCATATTAACAATATTTATATAAATATTCATATATAACAAATCAGGTATTTTTATTAAAATACTAATTCAATTATATATTAATATAACTATATAAATATTAAACATCTTGAATATATACACAAACTAATTACATATAATATATAATTTAAGATATAATATATAAACTTATTCGATTACAATTATGTATATTAATAAATATCCAAATGATATAGGTTCGTGAATCCGAGGCCAACCCTGCACTTGTTCAATGTCGTCATATGTATTTTTACTACAAAATACAGTATTGTGAGTTTCATTTGCTCCCTTTTTAAATGCTTTTGCAGTATATATATTTTTGGGACTGAGAATACATGCGCTACTTTTATAACTGTTTTTCGAAATAGACACAAGTAATCGAAACTACATTATATGGTTGAATGATCGAAGCCAAATATGCCCCTTTTAGCTTGGTAGCCTAAGAATTAGGGAACAGACCCCCTAATTGACGCGAATCCTAAAGATAGATCTATCGGGCTCAACAAGCCCCATTCTGGAATTTAGAATGCTTTAGTACTTCAAGTTTATCATGTCCGATGGGTGTCCCGGAATGATGGGGATATTCTATATGCATCCTGTTAAGGTCGGTTACCAGGTGTTTAATCCATATGAATGATATTTTTGTCTCTATGCTTGGGACGTATATTTATGAGAACTAGAAATGAAATTCTTGTGGTCTATTAAAATGATGAAATGATTATTTATGATAAACTAATGAACTCACCAACCTTTTGGTTGACACTTGAAAGTATGTTTATTCTCAGGTATGAAAGAAATCTTCCGCTGTGCATTTGCTCATTTAAAAGATATTACTTGGAGTCATTCATGACATATGTCAAAAGACGTTGCATTCGAGTCGTTTAGTTCATCAAGATTATTATTAAGTCAAGTATAGTTGGATATATTATGAAATGGTATGCATGCCGTCAACTTTCGATGTAATGAAAGATTGTCTTTTCAAAAACGAATGCAATGTTTGTAAAATGTATCATATAGAGGTCAAGTACCTCGCGATGTAATCAACTATTGTGAATCGTTTGTAATCGATATGGACTTCGTCCAGATGGATTAGGACGGGTCTCTACATCTACCATTTGAACTCATGTGCGATGCAAGTGATTTTGCAATGGGAGCCGTTTTAGGTCAAAGGATTGAAAAACAATTTCAACCTATTTATTACGCTAGTAAGACGTTACAAGGAGCATAAACGAATTACACAACTACTGAAAAAGAACTCCTTGCTATTGTCTTTGCTTTTGAAAAATTTCGTTCATATGTCGTTCTAGCAAAAATGGTGGTCTATACCGACCATTCTGCTCTTAGATACCTATTTTCGAAACAAGATGCCACACCACGATTTATCCATTGGATCTTACTCTTACAAGAGTTCGATATTGAAATCCGAGACAAAAAGGGAGCAGAAAATCTCGCCGCTGATCATTTTTCTCATCTTGAAAATCCCGAATTAGAAGTTCTAAATGAATCGGCCATATAAGATAACTTTCCAGATGAATATCTTTTGAAGATCGATTATAATGAAATTCCATGGTTTGTAGACTATGCAAACTACTTAGTATGTGGATTCCTTGAAAAAGGGTTGTCGTACCAAAAACGAAATAAATTCTTTAGTGATATAAAACACTATTTTTAGGAAGATCCACATTTGTTTAAAAGTTGTCCCGATGGAATAATACGCCGATGTGTATTCGGAGATGAAGCCAGTCAAATCTTAAACCATTGTCACACAGGACCAACAGGAGGATATTATGGGCCTCAACTCACAGCAAGAAAAGTTTACGACGCTGGATTCTATTGGTCTACAATTTTTAAAGACGCACACCTTCTTTGTAAATCCTGTGATGCTTGTCAAAGGGCCGAAAAAATAAGTCAACGTGATGAAATGCCACAAAATGTCATTCAAGTATGTGAAGTATTTGACGTTTGGGGTATTGACTTTATGGGTCCATTTCCAAAATCTCATAATAATCTCTATATTCTCGTTGCCATTGATTATGTATCTAAATGGGCGGAAGCACAAGCTCTCCCAACTAACGATGCACGAGTTGTAGTCAACTTCTTAAAACGTCTTTTTGCTAGATTCGGAATACCGAAAGCTTTAATAAGTGATCGGGGTACTCATTTTTGTAATAATCAACTTGAGAAAGTTCTCAAAAGATATGGAGTAACTCATAAAATCTCAACCGCTTATCATCCACAAACAAGTTGACAAGTTGAAAATACCAACCGAGTTTTAAAACGTATTCTAGAGAAAATCGTAGGATCAAATTCGAAGGAATGGTCCATGAAATTGGAGGATGCACTCTGGGCTTTTAGAACAGCCTACGAAACTCCAATTGGAACCACACCTTTTAAACTCGTTTACGGAAAAGCATGTCACCTTCCAGTAGAAATTGAGCATAAAGCATTTTGGGCTTTGAAGACATGTAATCTTGATTTGCATGAAGCCGGACGTCTACGGTTAAGTCAACTAAACGAATTAGAAGAATTAAGACAAGAAGCATACGAAAATTCGTTAATCTATAAAGAAAGAACAAAGAAATGGCATGATAAAAAATCAGAAGTTCAAAAGAATTTAAGGAAGGAGACAGAGTCATTCTTTTCAATTCACGATTCAAGCTATTTCCTGGAAAATTGAAATCAAGATGGTCTGGACCATTCATAGTCAAAAGAGTTTTCCCATACGGAACAATAGAGTTAATAAATTCAAATGGGATTGAATTTAAAGTTAATGGTCACAGATTTAAACATTACATACATGGTCCGATGGAAGTTGATAATGAAGTTAATCATAATTTCACCACCCAAGAAAACCCTCAGAATGAAAACATAAATATGTTATCAACAACATATGAAAAACCAAAATTGGAAAATGGGGAAGCTTCAAATTGGAGTGATGAAGAAGAATTTCTATACAAACCTCCCATTCCAAGAAATGAATAAAAATGTGAACAAGAAGTTCAAGTAGAAGTGAAAGAACCAAGAAAAGATCACCCGGAAGAGGTTAACAAACCAACTCTACTTACTAAAGTAGGAGACCCGGGTAAATTTATCATTTATTGCTTGCTTAATGATGGTGCTATGTATAATGGGCTCGCAGATTTAGGAGCAAGTGCAAATGTTATGCCTCTTTCCTTATATAAAAGATTAGGTGTGGGTAAATTAAGACTAACTAAAATAGGTGTTCAATTATTTGATCAAACCATTAAACAACCGGTTGGAATAGCCAATAATTTACTTGTTAAAGTGGGAAATTTGACCTTTGTTGCAAACTTTATAGTTATCAATATAGAGGAAGACATTGATATTCCTCTAATTTTAGGTCACCCATTTCTAGCAACCACCGAAGCATTCATTGATGTAAGAGAAGGTAGAATGACACTTAGGGATGGTGACAAATCGGTCACCTTTGTGAACCGAAAGTTTAGATCTCCACCAACTAAAACTGTAGAACCAATAAAAATGCCTAAGTGTGGGGAAGATGAAGAAACACCTAATAATAACCCGATAACAAAGAACCTCATTGTTGATACGAAATTAGATGAAGCCGTTTTTAACAGTTCAACGAAGAAACTTTATAAACGGATTCAAGATGCTAGGATTAAGGGGAACTTTAAGTTATGTAATCGATTAGTATCCAATTTGTTGCCTAAAGAAAAGGAAATGTTAGTTGAATTTGTGAAAGTTATAGAGGAAATCAACAATTGGCTTGAAGCAAAAGTCAGAGATATACAAGTTGTTGATAGTCCAATTAAAAACGAAGTTAATCACAATTTTGACACCACAGCTAACTAAGTTTGGGGAGAATCAAGTTTTTTTAAGGATAATATATATTTCTGTTAGAGTTAGATTTTCTGTTTTCGTGTAGTTTTCAAAAATGGAATCCGAATGGTCTTTCCCTAGCAGACCCTAAAGAACTAGTCTTCTCCCCCCATTCTGAATTTTTATTTTTTTTAGGTTTTACGAGATGAAGAATTCCTTTGATTTGAACCATGGTCTAATGCTAAACACTTTGATTACCAAACGTAATAATGACACACTCCCGAGTGAAGTGGTATCATTCATAAGAGGCAAAATGGACGAAGTGAGGAAAGAACTCAGGAAAGATCATTATAAAACACATTTTGGTAAAGGAAAATCAAAATCCGCAACAAAAAGAAGAGCACGACACCTTGAAAGATGTCATAAATGCGGAAAATGATCACACGAAGGTAAATGTTCGAACAATCAAACATATTCAAATACCGAATTTGTTACTCTATGCAGAGAAGGACCGTTCATATGTTTAGAAGAAAAGTTATTGAAGAATCGAGATTACGCTTACGTAGCTATGGAGAACCAAATCACACGACTCTCCTATGAGTCAACTAAAGCAGGTCTCTGAGAATTCTATCTCACAGGTAAGTATGTACAGTTTTTATTTATTGTTTTTAACCTTTTGATAATAAACGCTTAATCGTTGGCTATAAAGTGGTAAATTGATATTCAATGAAATTAGGTATGCGAAACCGAAATTATTGATATCATACAAAAATTTATTACATCACTGCGAAATTTACCATTTATTCATAAGGTATAAATATCTTTAATCAACCAACCCCAAATATTTCAAAAATTCGTCAGGAGTAAAACTAGGTAAAATAGCCGAAATTACTTTACCCAAAAAGAGGGGCGTATATTTTTGATAATATTTGATTGATTAAAGTGGGATAAAAGACCAAAAAGATTGTAATTTTATTTTTTACCATGTTTTTAAAATTAAGATTATAAATTTTTAAATCAATATATTTAAGTTTGTAAATATTTTAAAAACTAATATTTTTAATATAAGTTTGTAAAACTAATATATATAAATATTAATAATATTTATATGAAATCTTATGCATTTTAAGTTTAAGTTTGGTGTGAATTTAAAAACAAAATTTACTTTATTTCATTAAGTTAAAAATTTGATATTTAAAATTCATCGTGAGTTGAAGACTAGGTTATGGAACCGAAATTGCTTTACCTGAGGGCGGGACGAGAAATTTTATTATCATTATTTTTAATCTTATTGAATTAAAGTATGCCAAAAATATTTAAAAAACCCAAAAATCTTTGCTTTTAAAACAATCGCTTTAAAATGACAAATTTTAAATTTTGTCGAGGGACGGATGATAGTGCTCCAAATGAACATATATTTAGGCTCAATATCCTTCCAATATGTAAAGTTTTTAGTTGCAATTATTCTATTTTTATTAAATTATCGTTTAAATAAATAAGTGTGAAGACAAAAGAAGAAAACGAAGATTTGAAGACGCTAACGTCCAAAATGATCAAACGTACAAGTTAAACTCCAAGTGGTTCAATTTATTGATGATCAACATCTAAATATTGACAAAAGTACAAGTTGCGGAACGTAAAGTACAAGATATTAAAGCATACGAAAAGACGTTCGAGAAACCGAAACCGAGACATAAATCGGGCGTGAATGTACGAGACAACGGAGCGAAAATTACAAGTCAACTATGCACAAGAATATAATATAATATAATATATATATATATATATAATTAATATAAATTATATATTATATATATATATATATATATATATATATATATATATATATATATATATATATATATATATATATATATATATATATAATATGTTGACAAGCAAGAAAACAAAAAATATGTGAGCTGGATCTGACGGCCATGCGATCGCATGGGAAATATGCATAAAACCCATGCGAGTGCATGAGCCCATGCGGGTGCATGAGATTTGCACTAAACCCCATGCACTCGCATGGGCATCAGAATCAGGAAATATGCCTATAAATACCAGGCTTTTGCTCGACGAAAAAAGAAGACAATAATATATATACTCCCTCTGTATTAATAATATATATATATATATATATATATATATATATATATATATATATATATATATATATATATATATATATATATATATATATATGTATATATATAATATAGTTTAGTTTTATATTAGTTACTTTGGGTAATGTAAAGGTTATTTTATGGGTTTTAAAGTCGGAACTCTGTCCCTGTAACACTACGCGATTAATAATCACTGTAAGCTAAATTCTCCCTTTTTAATTATGTATCGTACTTAAGTTATTATTATACTTATTTGAGCTAAAGTAATCGTGATGTTGGGCTAAATATTAAGATGGGGTTATTGGGGTTTGGACCATAATTGGGGTTTAGACAAAAGACCGACACTTGTGGAAATTGGACTATGGGCTATTAATGGGCTTTATATTTGATTAACTAAATGATATCTTGTTAATTTAATATATAGATTTATAACTTGACGTATTTATATATAACCACATACGCTTGATCGGGTACGGTAGGCGGGATATTTAAAAAATACTAATAATTGTTCATTTGCCAGACACGGGGATGGATTAATAGTCAATGGACTCATTAAAATAGGGGTGGATTACATTCAAGGGTAATTGGTGTAATTATTAATAAAGTATTAAAACCTTGGATTACACGCAGTCGATAACCTGTGTAATCATTAACAATGTATTAAAACCTTATTATAGTTTAAGTCCCCAATTAGTTGGAATATTTGACTTCGGGTATAAGGTTAATTTGGCGGAGACCCTCGCACTTTATAATTTTGACCGATGGACTATTAAGGACAAAACCACTTGGACTTATCAAATAATCCAGGACAAAGAACAATTAACTCAGGGTAATAAATTAAAATCAAAACGTCAAACATCATGAGTACGGAAGTTTAAATAAGCATAATAATATATTTTATTTCATATTTCCTCGTACTTTTATTTATTGTTATTTTAATTATTGTTATTTATTTTATCGTTAGTTATATATCGTCATTTACTTTACGCTTCGCTTAAAATATAAAATCGACAAACCAGTCATTAAATGGTAAAACTCCCCTTTTATAATAATAATAATTGTAATATATGTATTTATATTTTGTACAAATATAGTTATATAAAAATATAGTGTAAAATAAGCCGTATCCCTGTGGAACGAACCGGACTTACTAAAAACTATACTACTATACGATTAGGTACACTGCCTATAGTGTTGTAGCAGAGTTTAGGTATATCCCATTTATAAATAAATTATATAAAACTTGTGTAATATTTCATCGTATTTCGTAGTAAAAATAATAGTATTTCGTACACCTCCGCTGCATCATCAACGGACTAGGTAAACGTACCGAAACGATCTCTTCCTAAATAAAAAGGAAAACAAAATTTTAAATAAATTACTTATTTGTTTTAAGAAGTTAAAGGTTTTATATAAAAAAAAAAGGATCGCATGGGGTTTCCTCTTCAAAGTCATGCGGTCGCATGACCCCATAAAACTGGACAAATAAAAAAACCCCACGAGCTATTCTGTCTTCACAATACACACACACACATACCCGAAAACTCTCACAAAACATCACCTAAAATCATCATTTTTCAACCAAATTACTCAAAATTTCTTGCAATAATCCGCTATAACCATGCCTATATTCAGATGGGGAGGCAGGAAGGTAAAAATTTCACCCCTAAACTCATAAATTTCCTAATTTTTATGATAATTACAACTATTTTACCTAATTTGATTTTGTTAATTTCTAGTGTAATTAGAGTTAAATTGTTAGTATATTATGCATATATAATCTAGATTGATGCTATTTGTCATGATTTGAAGCCTTAAACTTCAAAAAATTTAGAAATCTAGGGTTTGTGTTCTTGAGCAATTTGGGACTTTTTGATATAATTAGGTTATGGCCGATTTTTGTTATGAATTAGTGCTAAATTAAGTAGTGTAACATGTTTAGGTTGTTAATTGATCCAAACTTTGATCCTAAACATGATTTTTGAGAATTAAAGTGGACTTTTTAAGTCTAAAATTCATGAACTTGATTAATTTGATATAAATGCCATTTGAAACTTGTTTAATTGCTAATAATGATTATTTTGACATGTTATTAGAGATAAAAGCTTATGAACTTTGTAAACATGTTCATATGTGCTTATTTGAAAAAATTGTAGAATTGATAAAAATATGAAAATGAGTATAAGTTTAATATGGATTAAACATATTATTGTAATTGTTTTAATTTGTTATTTTGCTAACACTAATGCATATTTGGATGCACAAATTTTGTGTTTAATGTGTTTTGCAGACAAATACAGATACGGACGGTGCATCATCGTCTAAGCAACCTGATCCGGAACCACAGCCAGAGATGCAATATCACGAACCGGAACAACAACCTGAACAACAACCTGAACAACAACATTATGATCAACACGTGCCATACTATGAACCCGAACCATAATTTTTTATTGCCTACGTAGTATTTCCCGTTCACCATATAATAGAACACCCAACAATTCATGAAGAACAGTTGCATCCCAATTTAAGATTTGATAGAAGTTGGAGAGATTACCCGACGTGCCAAAGTAACAAATTTAAGCTTTGGACCAAAAATGTAGAAGTACCAAGAGTAATAGATTGGGAGCCTTTGAAAAGGGTCCACCTAGCTAACCCAGTTAGGTAGCATCTAATCTAAAGGTATGGCAGCTCTTCTTTTTCCGATTGGGATCGTTTATTTACCACTCGTAGGCCTGTATATAAAGAGTGGTGTGTTGAGCTAATGAGTACTATAACTTTTAATAAGGATGTAGATAGGTTAGATGATAAGAGTTTTCTTAGATTTTTACTTGGCCGTAGGATGTACAGGATGTCCATACTGGACATGGCCAGGGCTTTACAGATTTACACTCTCACTGAATTACTATCACCTGATTGTACAAATTTGATTTATCATGGTGAGAGGGTAGATAGAAATTTTGACGCTAACGCCATCTGGAGGCGTATGTCAAATTTTAATGTGTTTACGCGGGGAGGAAGACACTCCTATTTAGATATTAATAAAGCCGAGCTTCGTATAATACATAGATTCTTAGCAAACTCGATTACGCAAAGAGGTAACAACAAGGAGAAAATGACCCTACAAGATTTATTTTACCTTAAGTGCATTCGAGATACTAGACGCTTTGTTAATATCCCCTATAGTGTTAGTTTTTATCTGTCCAAAATGGTGGAAGGAATACAGGACGGAGGAATAATAGGAGGAGGCATTTTTATTACTCTCAATGGAGAGTATTTAGGTGTAGATAGGGAACAAGGGGGTCCAATGATGGTGTTTAGGGAACAAGACGAGACTTTAGGTTTGCAAGTCTATCAAGGTGCAAAGGTATTGACTATAGGAGACGCAATCAGGCAGTACCATATCATGGCCGCCATCCACAGGTAGAGAGGGGTTCGGATGAAGAGATGGAAGAAGAGGATGACATTAGGGATGTCATTAGGGATAGTGCTACTGACGTTTTCCAGTGTATAGATGATGTAGAAATGACTAATGAGGATAGGCATCGTCAGTATGAGCAGTGGCAAGCCGCGAATGAGTATGAGACTTCCAGGCGACGCCAACACGATAGCTGGCAAGTTCATCAGCACCAAATCATGAGCCAGCTATCATATCAGGTACCAAATAACTACATCCCGACTCGACCTGCTTACTATCCACAACATCAGCCCGACATGCGACCACCCTATAACCTGTATGACCCCAATCAAGCCTACTAGAAAACCTATCACCAACCATAGAACCCGAACAACGATATGAATTGGAATCCCTATCCAAATCAATAGTGTTCCATTGGTGATGTCTTATCTTTTATTATTTTTATCTATTTATGCTAAACATTTAACATTTTGATACTTTAATGTAATGATTAATATTTTTATTATTTTGTACTAATATTTCATTTTTGTAATTTGAAAGTGGGATATTAAGTTCCATTTCAAATTACCTTGCATGTTTATATTTGTATTGTATGTATTTTATCTCATGTACACAACATGGTAAAACAGCGCATTTTCAAAGACTGGCATTAAGTTCAGCAAAAGCTATTAATTTTGATGACAAAATGAAAACAAGTGTGATGTAACAACAGACGAAATGAACAAATGAAGTGCACTATTTATCATTCAAAACAAACAACAATATGTTTGGAAACTTTGGTAAAATTTTAATCATCTTTTTACGCTAATCACCCTCAATAATTTAAATTGTTACTGATTTCTTGCAAATGAGGGCATTGCAAGATCTTAAGTGTGGGAAGGGGTTAAATTCTTTCGGGTTTTAAAATTTTAATTTAAATACTTGGTTACCATTAAAAATACTAGTAACGCAGTAGTTGTATTAGAATCTAGTGCTATCTGATAATAAAGAACAGCCTTAGTCTTATATACTGACTACCCAATTCTAGTAAAATTTTTAAATTTTTTTTCCAAATAAATGAATTCAAAATCATGTTTATACATATTTATGAACGATAAAACTAGGTGTTAACACCGAAATTATTGTTACCTCAGAAAGGACATAAATTGAGAAACAACCCAAAATGCTTGAATTCATTTAAAACGGAATAGAGGAGAATAAAAAGACAAAGAAAGGAAAATAAAAGTCAAGTGTGGAAAAAATTTACCAAGTTATTTAGAACATATATCACATATTTTTGTACAAATAATTGAAGATACTTTTATTTTGGACGATATTAATCAGTTTTACCCAGTTTATTGTAATATAAATGGAATTTAAAAGGAAGTAAAGTCTTCCGAGAAAAAAACACGCGCTTCTTGATTTAGGTCAGGAAGTTGTCGTCCAGACCAGTTGTAGAGTCTACGAAAAACCTTGAAAAGTTTTCTCGAAAATCAGCTGGAAATCCACGGACCTCAGCGTCAAACAGGGTCGCCAACTGGTCAGACTTATCCTAACCATGAGAGAATCTGTCTAGTACAATGGGGGGCACCGTGCAAATTAGCTTATAAGACTAACGAATCTGATCTCCAGAAAGAATAATCTCCTTAAAGATCAAAAATCAGCTTTTAAGCCTGGTATTACTCGATCCTTGGGATTGACCTTAAAGATTGAGAATTACAAACTCATTGAATTCGATGATATCTAAACTCGAGCTTGAACGAGAAAATATTTTGATCAAATTACAAACCGATTTGTTTTCTGAAAACCCCATTTTCAATGCGTTCATTACCATTGAACGTAAAATCCTAGGAATTCACCTGGAATTCATTAGGTCACCTGAACTAAATTGGGTGTCAATCGTAAGAACGGTGGTTGCATAGCATGGTCGAAGACAGGACCTTGTGCCAGCCCGAAAAACTATAGGGTGATCTTTACTATTGCTCCTACAAAGGATAGTAATTGCATCCGACATGATATAGACCATAATCAAAAGCATGTCATTAGACATTGCCTTAACAGTTGCTTGTTCAACGCTTTCCTTTACAACCGGATGGTAGTTTACCGAAAGGTAATATACGGAGAAAGTATACTGGACGTGTTGCTTTCCTAATACAAGTTTAGCAAGTGGGTGACACAAAACCATAAGTTTTGAGCTAAAATTTTCAAATACAAAATCCACAAAAATATTTTGCAAACACCGGTGAAGGGTTGTTCCGGAAAACTTATCTAGGGTAAAAGCTAGATTGAATTTTCAAAAGATCAATTGTTTTAATAAAGATCCAATTTCCTAAAGGATCTAAATTTTTATAGTCATGTGGGACTGTAAACCACATCGTTACTACCATTCTTTATACCGCCGTATTAAAATCACTGATGTACAAAGTGTGAAGAATAAAGAAGTGATTCTAGTAAAGTTATATTCAAGTTCTATATTGCTTGAGAACAAGCAACGCTCAAGTGTGGGAATATTTGATAATGCTAAAAACGAACACATGTTTCATATCATTATCCTTCAAGAAAGACAAGCTTTTAATTGCAATTGTTCTATTTACAAGTGATATTTGTTTAAATAATAAACGGTGAAGACAAAAGACAGATTCAACGAATTGAAGACGCAAATGACCGAAACGCTAAAAAGTATAAAGTACAATCCAAGAGGTTCAATTTATTGATGAGAAACGTCTAAAAGTTACAAGAGTACGAGCCGCAAAAAGCAAAGTACAAAATATTAAATCGTACGAAAGGACGTTCGAAAATCCGGAACCGGGACATGAACCAACTATCAACGCGTGATGCAATGGACCTAAAATTACAAGTCAACGGAGCACAAGAATATAATATAATATATATATAATTATATAAAATTATATATATTATATTATATAATATTTAAATACGAGCAGCCCACGTTTTTTATGCTTGGTGACTAGTGAATGGCAGCCATGCGATCACATGGCCAGCATGAAAAAATCTCATGCGATCGCATGAGCCCAGGAGTCAGGCCACTTGTATAAATTGAAGCATTTTTCGGATGAAATAAATACACCTAATTCAATCTTCTCCCTAACTCTCTCAATATATATATATATATATAATTTTAATTTTAATTTAAGATTAATAATAATAAGGTTATGGTAGCGAATGTTGTAAGTTTGTAAGTTGAAATTCTGTCCGTGTAACGCTACGCTATTAATACTCATTGTAAGTTATGTTCAACCTTTTTAATTTAATGTCTCGTAGCTAAATTATTATTATGCTTATTTAAATTGAAGTAATCGTGATGTTGGGCTAAATATTATGACGGGGTTATTGGGCTTTGTACCATAATTGGGGTTTGGATAAAAGACCGACACTTGTGGAAATTAGACTATGGGCTATTAATGGGCTTTATATTAACTAAACGATACCTCGTTAATTTAATATAAAGGTTACAATTTGACGTATCTATATATAACCACATACGCTTAATCGGGTACGGTGGGCGGGATATTTATAAATACAAATTATTGTTCATTTGCCTGGACACGGGGATGGATTAATAGTTAATGGACTCATTAAAACAGGGGTGGATTACATTCAAGGGTAATTGGTGTAATTGTTAACAAAGTAGTAAAACCTTGAATTACACGCAGTCGATAACCTGGTGTATTCATTAAACAAAGTATTAAGACCTTGTTACAATTCGAATCCCCAATTAGTTGGAATATTTGACTTCGGGTATAAGGATAATTTGACGAAGATCCTCGCACTTTATATTTATGACTGATGGACTATTATGGACAAAATCGTATGGACATATCGAATAATCCGGGACAAAGGCCAATTAACCCATGGTAATAAATTAAAATCAACACGTCGAACATCATGATTACGGAAGTTTAAATAAGCATAATTCCTTTATTTTATATCTTATCGCACTTTTATTTATCGTCATTTTAATTATCGCAATTTTAATTATCGCACTTTTATTTATCTTGATTTACTTTGCACTTTAAATTAAGTTATATTTATTTTTAATATTTTACATTAGGTTTTAATTGTGACTTAAGACATAAAATTGACAAACCGGTCACTAAACGGTAAAAACCCCTTTTTATAATAATAATAATAATAATACTACCTATATATATATATATATATATATATATATATATATATATATATATATATATATATATATATATATATATATATATATATACAAATATAGTTTAAAAATATAGCGTTAAACTTGGCTAGTTCCCTGCGGAACGAACCGGACTTACTAAAAACTACACTACTTTACGATTAGGTACACTGCCTATAGTGTTGTAGCAAGGTTTAGGTATATCCACTCTATAAATAAATAAATAACTTGTGTAAAATTGTATCATATTTAATAGTATTTCGCAATAAAAATATAACTATTTCGTATACACCTCGCATAACATCAGTGCGGAAGCATGTATCACTTAACGTTCAAGGACCTGAGAAAACATATAGAAAATTGTCAACGAAAAACGTTGGTGAAATCATAGGTATAATAGTAAACATTGTTTTTGAACCACAAGATTTGTATTTTCATAACGTTGATTATCTAAATCGTTTACATTCCAAAGTTGTTATTCGTTTGTGGAGCACCCAATTATCATGACTTAACTGTTGACGTACCCCGTTATGATAGTGTTAGAACCTACACTATATACTCAAAAATATATTTCATCCGCTAACGGTAGCGAACCGTCCTAATGAGGGCTTGTCAAGCCCATGTGATCACATAACATAAGTTCACGTTTACACCCTGTAAGTGTAACTAATGATAATTGAATTGAGGCCTTTTTGTTCTAACTCGCACGTGGAATGTTTGTTTTCGTACTTGTGTTCAAAGCATAAAAGTATAATACGTATATGTTTCTCATCCCATAGTTTAAAGAGTAAAAGTTATTGAAAAGGTGAGACTATGATCTCACCTTGATTGCACGAATGTAATTGTACTTCACAAGTAAACGTGGGCAAGAACGTTTGTAGTGTCGACCTAAACAATAGGTTGTATCAATATCGGTAAAGCATGAAGTCGGTCAAAGTGTTCAATTAGTCCTATGGCTCGTTACAACTCGATTAATATAGCATGTGAGTCAATTTGTCAAGTTTCATGCAAGATATAAGTATAAACGCAAGTTAGAACGATTGCATAAGTGTTTGGTTAAGTTTGACTAAAATTCAAAATTGGTCAAAGTCAAAGTCAAAGTCAACGGGATCGGGTCGGGTTTCCGACCATTACACATAAAAACGTAGTCATATATAAGCATATTGGCAAAATTTCATGTTAAACGGAGTTGCGAGTAACCGGGAACGAAAGTGCAAAAATAAAAAATTGAGTTTGGTTAGGGGTTTTCTTACTATAGCGAGATTTTGTGCACACCAGGGCTCGCTATAGCGAGGCCCCTGGTTTCAGGTGCTGTTGCTGAATTTTCAAGTGCACGAACCAAGCTTTTTTCAAACACAACTAATGAACCGTAAATATTCAAAACACGTATCTTATATCGTTGGAAAGGTAATTTAATGAGGAATACAACTAAACACATTTCATCAAACAAAGACATCATTTTCAATAACCGAATTCTCGTTGAATGATCATTTAAAGCTCATTATCAAAGTTTCAAGTTCATAAAATGCATAAGATGATTCGGGAACTTAATACACACATATAATACGCCGTTTCATAGGTAATTACGCATAAAATACTACTAAACACTTACAAACAACATTGCAAGGCTTTTAATGCATCAAAAATCACATTAAAGGCTACCAACCCCTAACTAACAATCATAAAATCCTTAATCATGTTAATGAGGCTTTTACAAGTCAACTTACATACCAAATTTAAGCTAGTAATGATAGTAACACATTTAATACATGCACTTTTAACATTTAACAACATATGATCAACCAAATCTCAAGATTAATCAAGCCACTTTTCAAGTTTAAGCTAGTTACATCAAAATGACAAGAACAAGCATATAAATCACACAATCATGTTAGACTTGAGCCATAGTGTAGTGACCCGTCCTAATCCACCTGGACGAAGTCACCAACATCTGGTCCCATTGCGATGATCGACTCCAAATAATGTCTTTAAAATGAGCAAATGCACAGCGGAAGACTTAATTCGTACCTGAGAATAAACATGCTTAAAAGTGTCAACCAAAAGGTTGGTGAGTTCATAGGTTTATCATTACAATCATTTCAGTATATTAATAGACCACAAGATTTCTGTTTATAAATACATGTACACTCGCAAGTGTATAAAAGTATTCTATAAATTGTAGGCACCCGGTAACAAGCCTTAACGTTCATGTTTTACCCTCTGAAGTACACCATATCGGGTGTGTTTAAAATAACCTCGAATTACTAAAGCATCCCATAGTCAGGATGGGGTTTGTCAGGCCCAATAGATCTATCTTTAGGATTCGCGCCTACCGTACATAGACAAGTAGTTTAATGTTACCAAGCTAAGGGTATATTTCTGGTTTAAACCCAAGTAGAATTAGTTTTAGTACTTGTGCCTATTTCGTAAAACATTTATAAATTAGCGCATGTATTCTCAGCCCAAAAATATATATAAAAAGGGAGTAATGAAACTCACCTAATGTATTTTGTAGTAAAAATACATATAACACCATTGATCAATTATAAGGTTGGCCTCGGATTCACGAACGTATCAATATTGAGATTCAATATTGCAGGAAAGGTATATAAACACCACGGAGATGATAAACATTAATTTGACTCACGAGCAAAAACCCCCGAACATTACCTATAACCTCCATAGCTATATCCCATAATCTCCTTAATGCTATCCCACTCATGAAACCAGTTTTGGAACATTTGGGCAGAACCCCGTCATAGTATTTTACGTATATTTAATATTAATGACACTCCTAATCATGAGATTAACATTATTAATCTTAATCTTTAATCTTATTAATAATAATAAGATTAATTAATTTTTAATATTAATAATAATAATAAATTAAATATAAATATTTACGGAGTATTATGTATTGTGATTGTGTGTGCATGTGTTATGTTTTAAAAGAAATGAATCAAAAGACAGAAACGTCGAGCATTTAAAGCCTAAACCTGAAATGTGGCCCCCGCGACTTGCGGGCCCTTTACCTTCAAACACCGCTACTCGCGGCTTCCAAAAATCCAGCTCACCTCTTGGATCTTTCTTGCCGACATATTTTTTATTTATTTATATATTTAATTATTTAATTTATATATTTAATTAAATATTATATTATATTTACGTTCGTGGTAAAAATATAATTTTTACAAAAATTACTTTTACGTTGTCACCCGACTAATGTCCCGGTTTCGGTTTTTAAAACAAAGTCTCGTACGCTGAGAAAACTAGCCCTTTATGTTTAGTGACTCGTACCTTTATCAAAATAATGGATTTAAATTATGAAAACAATCCCACTAAAAATGTAACTTAACCTTTTGAGCGTTGTGGTCATTTACTTTTATAAATCAAAGTCTTGTTATTTTTCAAAGTGTATTTAAATTCAAAACGTTTTATATTTAGTTAAATATTATCTTTAATCATTTTGTAAAATACAAAAATATATATTTAGTCATTTCGTAAAAAAAAAATATATATATATTTAATGAGCATGTTTTATTTAAATATTTATTTTTTATTAAAATATGAACCGTTATCAGTTAATAAGTATATATCGTATATGCACATAAATGTTCGTGAATCGTCAGGCTTGGTCAAAAGGGTAACTGATTATCCGAATATAGATTTCAAACTTTCTAGACTCAATATTACAGATTTTGCTTATCGTGTCGGAAACATATAAAGATTAAGGTTTAAATTTGATCGGAAATTTCTGGGTCATTACACATAGACACTAATTAACACACTTTTAAGTTTTAAAGATCAAGAACAAGAAATTTAGTGTTTTTAGAAAGTTACCCAAACTAGATGAAGTTGATATGGATTCGAAGAGGAAGATGCAAGGATTTCAAATATATAATTTGTTTTGAAGAACGCTTATTAGATTTAAAATGGATGATGATTCTTTGATTTGGTGTTTGAGAGAATAAAGTGGAAGTAGTGGGAAAGTGGAGGATAAAATGAATGGAAGAGATGGGTGTTGACCCTTTGACCTAGTCAAGACTTTGGCCCATTGACAAGTTTAGTCCCTCGGGTTTGAAAGCGGGTGCGTGAATTACCTAAACGAAATATTTTAAAAAAACGCGTATTAACGGAAGATGTTATAATTATATAACGGACTTCAAAATAATTAAACGGAAAGTAGACGAAAAAAGGTGGGATGTTACATTACCTACTCCTTAAAAGAAATTTCGTCCCCAAATTTAAATAGGCGTAGTAGTCGTTTTTTCTTCCTCGAGATCTTGCGTTTCCAAATCCACGAATAAATGAGGGTACTTCTTTTTCATTTGATCTTGCCTTTCCCAAGTAAACTCGGGCCCTCTCTTGGTGTTCCAACGAACTTTGACAATCGGAATTCGGCTTTGTTTTAGTGTTTTGACGGTGTGGTCCACAATTTCAACCGGTTCTTCCACAAAATGAAGTTTGTCATCAATAGTAAGCTCCTCGAGAGGGATGACGAGTTCAGGTTTGGAAAAACACTTCTTCAAATTTGATACATGGAAAGTAGGATGAACGGAGCTCAGTTGAGGTGGAAGATCTAAACGATAAGCAACGATTCCAACACGCTCCAAGATTTCAAAAGGACCAATATATCACGGATTTAGCTTCCCGCGTTTCCCGAAACGGATTACACATTTCCAAGGTGCGACCTTTAACATTACGCGGTCACCGACTTTGAATTCGAGGTCGTTGTGTCTAATGTCAGTATAGCTCTTTTGACGACTACAGGCAGTCCTAAGCCTATCTCGGATTTGAACGATCTTCTCGGTTGTTTCATGAATGAGTTCGGGTCCGGTGATTTGTGTGTCGCCTACTTCGGCCCAACAAAGAGGAGAATGACATTTGCGGCCATATAATGCTTCGAATGGTGCGGCGTTAATACTCGCGTGATAACTATTGTTGTAAGAGAATTCGGCGAGAGGCAAGTGCTTGTCCCAAGCTTTTCCGAAATCGATAACGCAAGCTCGTAACATATCTTCCAAAGTTTGAATCGTGCGTTCGCTCTGTCCATCAGTTTGTGGATGATATGCGGTGCTCATGTCTAATCGTGTTCCCAACGCTTCATGTAAGGTACGCCAAAATCTAGAAACAAAACGACCATCTCGGTCAGAAATAATCGATAAAGGTACACCGTGAAGGGCTACGATCTCTTTAATGTAAAGTTGTGCAAGTGTTTCCATTTTTTCGGTTTCCTTCATGGCTAGGAAGTGGGCAGATTTGGTGAGATGGTCAACAATAACCCAAATGGTATCATAACCGCCCGCCTTTTTCGGTAGTTTTGTGATAAAATCCATCGTTATTCTTTCCCACTTCCATTACGGGATTTCGGGTTGTTGAAGTAACTTGGACGTCCTTTGATATTCGGCTTTGACCTTGGAGCAAGTTAAACACTTCGCAACATAAGTAGCAACATCCCTTTTAATGTTCGGCCACCAATATTGTTCTTTGAGGTCGTGGTACATCTTATTGGCACCGGGGTGAATCGAATACCTTGACTTATGGGCTTCATCTAGAATAAGGCTTCTTAAGTCCCCATAACTAGGCACCCAAATTCTTCCGGCGAAATATTCGGAGTCCGGTCTCCTTAACTTCGAATTGTGAGGCGAGAACGTTCAAGCGTTCGAGAGAGATGTTTTCATCCTTGAGAGCCTCGTCTTGGGCTACACGAATTTGGTTATTGAGATTGGTGTGGATGGTGATGTTTAAAGCTCGGACACGAATAGGCACCGCTCTTTCTTTTCGACTTAAGGCATCGGCTACTACATTTGCATTCCCGGGATGGTAACGAAGCTCACAATCGTAATCGTTTAAGGTTTCAATCCACCGTCATTGTCTCATGTTTAGTTGCTTTTGGTCGAAGATGTGTTGGAGGCTTTTGTGATAGGTGAAGATGGTACGTTTGGTCCCATAAAGATAATGTCTCCACATTTTGAGTGCAAAGACGACGGCTCCGTGTTCGAGATCATGTGTCGTGTAGTTTCGTTCATGGATTTTCAATTGTCGGGAAGCATAAGCAATAACCTTCTTTCGTTGCATCAATACGAACCCAAAACCATGTTTCAAGGCATCACAATATACAACAAAGTCATCATTGCCCTCGGGGAGAGATAAGATAGGAGCGGTGGTTAACTTCTTCTTCAAGATATAAAACTCGGATTCTTGTTCGGTTGACCAAATGAATTTCCTTCCCTTATGAATTAACGTGGTTAGAGGACGTGCAACCAAAGAGAAATTTTCGTTGAACCTACGATAATACCCAGCGAGGCCTAAGAATTGGCGAATGTGAGTAGGAGTAGTAGGGGTTTTCCATTTACTAATGGCTTTGATTTTTGCGGGATCGACCTTAATACCTTGATCGCTTACAACATGACCAAGAAATTGAACTTCCTTCAACCAAAATTCACACTTGGAGAACTTGGCATAGAGTCGTTCTTGTCTCAGGAGTTCGAGCACGAGTCGAAGGTGTTGTTCGTGCTCTTCTTCTCTTTTAGAATAGACCAAGATATCATCGATGAATACAATAACGAACTTGCCAAGATACGGTTTGCACACGCTGTTCATAAGATCCATGAACACCGCCAGTGCATTAGTTAGACCAAATGGCATGACAAGAAATTCGTATCTACCATAATGAGTCCGGAAAGTGGTTTTGGAGACATCTTCCCCCTTAACCCTTAGTTGATGATAACCCGAGCGGAGATAGATTTTTGAATATACACAAGATCCTTGTAGTTGATCAAAGAGTTCGTCGATACGTGGAAGAGGATATCGGTTCTTAACCGTCAATTTGTTTAGTTCACGATAATTGATGCACATTCGTAGGGATTCATCTTTCTTTTTAACGAGTAAAATCGGAGCGCCCCATGGTGAATGACTAGGTTGGATAAAACCACGGTCAAGTAGTTCTTGAATTTGACTTTGCAATTCTTGCATTTCGGATTAAGCAAGTCTATATGGTGCACGTGCTACGGGTGCGGCTCCTGGAATAAGATCGATTTGGAATTCTACCTGTCGATGAGGTGGAAGACCCGGCAATTCGTTGGGAAATACATCAGAAAAGTCACGAACAATTGGCACATCATCAATATGCTTCTCATTGGTCTCGACTTTCTTAACGTGGGCTAGAATCGTGAAACAACCTTTACGAAGTAATTTTTCAACTTTAAGGAACGAGACGAGGTTGAGTCCGGTGCAACTCTTATCGCCATAGACAATCAAGGGTTCACCACTCTCGATAGAAATTTGAATCGCTTTAAGATCACAAAGGATGTGAGATTTCATTTTGGCTAACCAATCCATACCAATTATTACATCGAAGCTCCCTAGTTCTATAGGTATTAAGTCAATTTCAAACTCTTTACCCATTAAGTTTAACGTACACCCCCGATAAAACTTGTCGGCACTCAATAGTTTCCCGTTGGCCACTTCAATAGTGTAAGTAGTATCTGGTGGGCGTGGTGGAGTGCAAAAAGAATGAGTCAAGGTCTTAGATACAAAGCTCTTATGGGTACCCGAATTGAATAAGCAAGAAACATAAGAGTTGTTGAGAAGAAACGTACCAGTGACTAGTTCATTGTCATCTCGGGCATCCTTGGTGTTGATGTTGAAAGTTCGACCGCTTGCATTGGGGTTAGCTTTCTTCTTTGGGCATGCATTTCTAAAATGACCCCGTTGGCCACATTCGAAACAAACACCTGTCTTTGGTGCATTGGGCCCATTTTGAGCAACGGGGGCGAAACTTCTACAATCGTTGGCCACATGACCACTTCTTTGACACCGGTGGCAAAATGGCTTGCCACATTCACCATAGTGATGCTTGTGGCATTTGTTGCAAAAAGGTTGAGTTCCGCATAACTTTTCTTGCCGTCGGATGTGAAAGGCTTTTTGGTGAAGTTGTTGTTATTGTAGTTGCTTGATTGAGTGGCTTCCCATTTTCTTTCGTTGCCACCCGATTTATCCTCGGCCTTAGGTGCCGGCACTTCGGTTTCATCCACCGTTTCTATCAATTGGCAGGCCATCTTTAAATCTTCTTGTAGGTTAGCGGGTTTGAATGACATTACTCCGTGTTTGATGCTCTTAGGGAGGTCATCCATGTAAAGTTCGACTCTTAAGGACTCGGGAGTCACGAGAGCCGGACACATTAAGGCTAGCTTAGCAAACCGTTGATTATAAGCTTTGAGGTCGTTTCTGACCGCTTTTAAACTTCTTAGCTCGCTTTCGAGCCTTCGAGTCTCTTCAGTGCGGGAAGTACTCGGTGATCATCTTTTCTTTTAAGTCGGCCAAATAGAGCGCGTGGGCATCATCGGTACCCACCGATTGTACATACGTATTCCACCAAGTGAGAGCAATACCGGCGAAGGTGTGAGTGGAAAGCTTAACCTTATCTTGGTCCCGGAAACCGCTTATGCTAAAAACGGCTTCCGTTTGTTTGAACCATCGGGTGAGAGTAGCCGGTCCTCTGGTCCCATCGAAAGTGTGAGGTTTGCACCCCATGAAATCTTTGTAAGAGCATCCCTCGTTTGAATTACTGGCTCTGTTGTTATTGTGGTTGTTGTTATTGTTATTGTTGTTGGAAGAGTGACCGGCCATGGCCGCGTCTACGACGGTGGCTATCATTCGTTGAAGAGCTTGTTCGGGAGTTTCATTGCATGGAACTTGGCGAGGAGGCATTGTTCCTTCAAGACACAAGAATATCATTGATTAGTATTCTCAATAATACTAATCGTGATATGAAATAAAGATAGATAGAAATTTCCTTGACTCGCCCTAAATTCTTTATGTCATAATGTCGGAACGTCTATATGAGTCATCGTAATATAATCACGGCAATTATATTACCCTCATTCATATGTGCATTCGACAATATCTCATAAAGTCAAGATGGCATGTCAATCAAATTAAACAACGTGAGGTTAAGATGAAATAAGAGTTAGATACGAATAGAAGAGTTCAAGTATAAATGCACAAGTAGTCAAGCAAGTCCTACTTCAACTATATATGCCGGTTGTACTCTAGACTCACCAATTGAAATGTCCCGTTCTTATTGATTAAAAACGTTCCATATTAATTGATTTCGTTGCGAGGTTTTGACCTCTATATGAGACGTTTTTCAAAGACTGCATTCATTTTAAAACAAACCATAACCTTTATTTCATCAATAAAGGTTTAAAAAGCTTTACGTAGATTATCAAATAATGATAATCTAAATTATCATGTTTACACACGACCATTACATAATGGTTTACAATACAAATATGTTACAACAAAAATAAGTTTCTTGAATGCAGTTTTTATACAATATCATACAAGCATGGACTCCAAATCTCGTCCTTATTTAAGTATGCGACAGCGGAAGCTCTTAATAATCACCTGAGAATAAACATGCTTAAAACGTCAACAAAAATGTTGGTGAGTTATAGGTTTAACCTATAGATATCAAATCATAATAATAGACCACAAGATTTCATATTTCAATACACATCCCATACATAGAGATAAAAATCATTCATATGGTGAACACCTGGTAACCGACATTAACAAAATGCATATATAAGAATATCCCCATCATTCCGGGACACCCTTCGGATATGATATAAATTTCGAAGTACTAAAGCATCCGGTACTTTGGATGGGGCTTGTTGGGCCCGATAGATCTATCTTTAGGATTCGCGTCAATTAGGGTGTCTGTTCCCTAATTCTTAGATTACCAGACTTAATAAAAAGGGGCATATTCGATTTCGATAATTCAACCATAGAATGTAGTTTCACGTACTTGTGTCTATTTTGTAAATCATTTATAAAACCTGCATGTATTCTCATCCCAAAAATATTAGATTTTAAAAGTGGGACTATAACTCACTTTCACAGATTTTTACTTCGTCGGGAAGTAAGACTTGGCCACTGGTTGATTCACGAACCTATAACAATATATACATATATATCAAAGTATGTTCAAAATATATTTACAACACTTTTAATATATTTTGATGTTTTAAGTTTATTAAGTCAGCTGTCCTCGTTAGTAACCTACAACTAGTTGTCCACAGTTAGATCTACAGAAATAAATCGATAAATATTATCTTGAATCAATCCACGACCCAGTGTATACGTATCTCAGTATTGATCACAACTCAAACTATATATATTTTGGAATCAACCTCAACCCTGTATAGCTAACTCCAACATTCACATATAGAGTGTCTATGGTTGTTCCGAAATATATATAGATGTGTCGACATGATAGGTCGAAACATTGTATACGTGTCTATGGTATCTCAAGATTACATAATATACAATACAAGTTGATTAAGTTATGGTTGGAATAGATTTGTTACCAATTTTCACGTAGCTAAAATGAGAAAAATTATCCAATCTTGTTTTACCCATAACTTCTTCATTTTAAATCCGTTTTGAGTGAATCAAATTGCTATGGTTTCATATTGAACTCTATTTTATGAATCTAAACAGAAAAGTATAGGTTTATAGTCGGAAAAATAAGTTACAAGTCGTTTTTGTAAAGGTAGTCATTTCAGTCGAAAGAACGACGTCTAGATGACCATTTTAGAAAACATACTTCCACTTTGAGTTTAACCATAATTTTTGGATATAGTTTCATGTTCATAATAAAAATCATTTTCTCTGAATAACAACTTTTAAATCAAAGTTTATCATAGTTTTTAATTAACTAACCCAAAACAGCCCGCGGTGTTACTACGACGGCGTAAATCCGATTTTACGGTGTTTTTCGTGTTTCCAGGTTTTAAATCATTAAGTTAGCATATCATATAGATATAGAACATGTGTTTATTTGATTTTAAAAGTCAAGTTAGAAGGATTAACTTTTGTTTGCGAACAAGTTTAGAATTAACTAAACTATGTTCTAGTGATTACAAGTTTAAACCTTCGAATAAGATAGCTTTATATGTATGAATCGAATGATGTTATGAACATCATTACTACCTTAAGTTCCTTGGATAAACCTACTGGAAAAGAGAAAAATGGATCTAGCTTCAATGGATCCTTGGATGGCTCGAAGTTCTTGAAGTAGGATCATGACACAAAAACAAGTTCAAGTAAGATTTTTACTCGAATTAAGATAGTTTATAGTTATAGAAATTGAATCAAAGTTTGAATATGAATATTACCTTGAATAAGAAAGATAACCTACTGTATATAACAAAGGTTTCTTGATCTTAGATGATTACTTGGAATGGATTAGAAAGCTTGGAAGTAAATTAGTAAACTTGAAGGGATTTTTGAAGTGTTCTTGAAGTGTTCTTCCTATGATGATTATAGCTTGATTCTTGAAGTGATTTTTGATGAAGATAATGATTAACTACTGGAAAAATACGTTCATAATAGTGTGGGTGTGTTGAGAGAGAATTAGAAAGAGAATTGGAAGTGAAATGGAGTGAATGATGAGTGGTAATTGGTGAGTGGTGAGTGGGGTTAAAAGGAGTTCTAGTTAGTTGACTAGCTCATGGTAGAAGTTAAAATTGATTAGTCATACATGACATAATCAAGAGTGGAATCCCATGCTAGTTCCTATTGGTATATACCCATAGTAAGTACGTTTTGAAGCTGTGTATAATACGGGTAAAAATACGACTAGAATTCTTGATGAAAGAAAAGAATGGGAAAGTAACTGTAACCATTTTCGTTAAGTATGAGTGTTTTGATATATGTCTTGAAGTCTTCCAAAAGTATTTTAATACATCTAAATACACTACATGTATATACATTTTAACTGAGTCGTTAAGTCATCGTTAGTCGTTACATGTAAGTGTTGTTTTGAAACCTTTAAGTTAACGATCTCAATTAATGTTGTTAACCCATTGTTTATTATATCTAATGAGATGTTAAATTATTATATTATCATGATATTATGATATATTAATATATCTTAATATGATATATATACATTTAACTGTCGTTACAACGATAATCGTTACATATATGTCTCGTTTCGAAATCCTTAAGTTAGTAGTCTTGTTTATATGTATATAACTCATTGTTAATATACTTATGGAGATACTTACTTATAATAATCTCATGTTAACCATATGTATATCCATATATATATCGTCATGTCGTTTTTACAAGTTTTAACGTTCGTGAATCGCTGGCCAACTTGGGTGGTCAATTGTCTATATGAAACATATTTCAATTAATCAAGTCTTAACAAGTTTGATTGCTTAACATGTTGGAAACATTTAATCATGTAAATATCAATCTCAATTAATATATATAAACATGGAAAAGTTCGGGTCACTACAGTACCTACCCGTTAAATAAATTTCGTCCCGAAATTTTAAGCTGTTGAAGGTGTTGACGAATCTTCTGGAAATAGATGCGGGTATTTCTTCCTCATCTGATCTTCACGCTCCCAGGTGAACTCGGGTCCTCTACGAGCATTCCATCGAACCTTAACAATTGGTATCTTGTTTTGCTTAAGTCTTTTAACCTCACGATCCATTATTTCGACGGGTTCTTCGATGAATTGAAGTTTTTCGTTGATTTGGATTTCATCTAACGGAATAGTGAGATCTTCTTTAGCAAAACATTTCTTCAAATTCGAGACGTGGAAAGTGTTATGTACAGCCGCGAGTTGTTGAGGTAACTCAAGTCGGTAAGCTACTGGTCCGACACGATCAATAATCTTGAATGGTCCAATATACCTTGGATTTAATTTCCCTCGTTTACCAAATCGAACAACGCCTTTCCAAGGTGCAACTTTAAGCATGACCATCTCTCCAATTTCAAATTCTATATCTTTTCTTTTAATGTCAGCGTAGCTCTTTTGTCGACTTTGGGCGGTTTTCAACCGTTGTTGAATTTGGATGATCTTCTCGGTAGTTTCTTGTATAATCTCCGGACCCGTAATCTGTCTATCCCCCACTTCACTCCAACAAATTGGAGACCTGCACTTTCTACCATAAAGTGCTTCAAATGGCACCATCTCAATGCTTGAATGGTAGCTGTTGTTGTAGGAAAATTCTGCTAATGGTAGATGTCGATCCCAACTGTTTCCGAAATCAATAACACATGCTCGTAGCATGTCTTCAAGCGTTTGTATCGTCCTTTCACTCTGCCCATCAGTTTGTGGATGATAGGCAGTACTCATGTCTAGACGAGTTCCTAATGCTTGCTGTAATGTCTGCCAGAATCTTGAAATAAATCTGCCATCCCTATCAGAGATAATAGAGATTGGTATTCCATGTCTGGAGATGACTTCCTTCAAATACAGTCGTGCTAACTTCTCCATCTTGTCATCTTCTCTTATTGGCAAGAAGTGTGCTGATTTGGTGAGACGATCAACTATTACCCAAATAGTATCAAAACCACTTGCAGTCCTTGGCAATTTAGTGATGAAATCCATGGTAATGTTTTCCCATTTCCATTCCGGGATTTCAGGTTGTTGAAGTAGACCTGATGGTTTCTGATGCTCAGCTTTGACCTTAGAACACGTAAAACATTCTCCTACGTATTTAGCAACATCGGCTTTCATACCCGGCCACCAAAAATGTTTCTTGAGATCCTTGTACATCTTCCCCGTTCCAGGATGTATTGAGTATCTGGTTTTATGAGCTTCTCTAAGTACCATTTCTCTCATATCTCCAAATTTTGGTACCCAAATCCTTTCAGCCCTATACCGGGTTCCGTCTTCCCGAATATTAAGATGCTTCTCCGATCCTTTGGGTATTTCATCCTTTAAATTTCCCTCTTTTAAAACTCCTTGTTGCGCCTCCTTTATTTGAGTAGTAAGGTTATTATGAATCATTATATTCATAGATTTTACTCGAATGGGTTCTCTGTCCTTCCTGCTCAAGGCATCGGCTACCACATTTGCCTTCCCCGGGTGGTAACGAATCTCAAAGTCGTAATCATTCAATAATTCAATCCACCTACGCTGCCTCATATTTAGTTGTTTCTGATTAAATATGTGTTGAAGACTTTTGTGGTCGGTATATATAATACTTTTGACCCCATATAAGTAGTGCCTCCAAGTCTTTAATGCAAAAACAACTGCGCCTAATTCCAAATCATGCGTCGTATAATTTTGTTCGTGAATCTTCAATTGTCTAGACGCAAAAGCAATCACCTTCGTTCGTTGCATTAATACACAACTGAGACCTTGCTTTGATGCGTCACAATAAATCACAAAATCATCATTCCCTTCAGGCAATGACAATATAGGTGCCGTAGTTAGCTTTTTCTTCAATAACTGAAACGCTTTCTCTTGTTCATTATTCCATTCAAATTTCTTCCCTTTATGCGTTAATGCAGTCAAGGGTTTTGCTATTCTGGAAAAGTCTTGGATGAACCTTCTGTAGTAACCAGCTAGTCCTAAAAACTGGCATATGTGTTTCGGAGTTTTCGGGGTTTCCCACTTTTTAACAGTTTCTATCTTTGCCGGATCCACCTTAATACCTTCTTTGTTCACTATGTGACCGAGGAATTGAACTTCTTCCAACCAAAATGCACACTTTGAAAACTTAGCGTACAATTCTTCCTTCCTCAATACTTCTAACACCTTTCTCAAATGTTCACCGTGTTCTTGGTCATTCTTTGAGTAAATAAGTATGTCATCAATGAAAACAATGACAAACTTGTCAAGGTATGGTCCACACACTCGGTTCATAAGGTCCATGAACACAGCTGGTGCATTAGTTAAACCAAACGGCATGACCATAAACTCGTAATGACCGTAACGTGTTCTGAAAGCAGTCTTTGGAATATCATCTTCTTTCACCCGCATTTGATGATACCCGGAACGTAAGTCAATCTTTGAATAAACAGACGAGCCTTGTAGTTGATCAAATAAGTCGTCGATTCTCGGTAGTGGGTAGCGGTTCTTGATGGTAAGTTTGTTCAACTCTCGGTAGTCGATACACAACCTGAATGTACCATCTTTCTTCTTGACAAACAAAACAGGAGCTCCCCATGGTGATGTGCTTGGTCGAATGAAACCACGCTCTAAAAGTTCTTGTAATTGGCTTTGCAGTTCTTTCATCTCGCTGGGTGCGAGTCTGTAAGGAGCACGAGTTATTGGTGCAGCTCCTGGTACAAGATCTATTTGAAATTCAACGGATCGATGTGGGGGTAATCCCGGTAATTCTTTTGGAAATACATCGGGAAATTCTTTTGCAATGGGAACATCATTGATGCTCTTTTCTTCAGTTTGTACTTTCTCGACGTGTGCTAGAACAGCATAGCAACCTTTTCTTATTAGTTTTTGTGCCTTCAAATTACTAATAAGATGTAGCTTCGTGTTGCCTTTTTCTCCGTACACCATTAAGGGTTTTCCTTTTTCTCGTATAATGCGAATTGCATTTTTTGTAACAAACGATCTCTGCTTTAACTTCTTTCAACCAGTCCATACCGATTATCACATCAAAACTCCCTAACTCTACTGGTATCAAATCAATCTTAAATGTTTCGCTAACCAGTTTAATTTCTCGATTCCGACATATATTATCTGCTGAAATTAATTTACCATTTGCTAATTCGAGTAAAAATTTACTATCCAAAGGCGTCAATGGACAACTTAATTTAGCACAAAAATCTCTACTCATATAGCTTCTATCCGCACCCGAATCAAATAAAACGTAAGCAGATTTATTGTCAATAAGAAACGTACCCGTAACAAGCTCCGGGTCTTCCTGTGCCTCTGCCGCATTAATATTGAAAACTCTTCCGCGGCCTTGTCCATTCGTGTTCTCCTGGTTCGGGCAATTTCTAATAATGTGGCCCGGTTTTCCACATTTATAACAAACTACATTGGCATAACTTACTCCGACACTACTTGCTCCGCCATTACTCGTTCCGACACCATTTGTTCCTTTCGTTCTATTAACCCCTGGTCCGTAGACCTCACACTTCGCCGCGCTATGACCATTTCTTTTACACTTGTTGCAAAATTTGGTGCAGAACCCCGAGTGATACTTTTCACACCTTTGGCATAGCTGCTTCTGATTGTTGTTGTTGTTGCGGTTATTATTGTTGTTGGGATGATTGTTGTAGTTGCTGTTGCTGTTGTTGTTGTTGTTATTGTTGGGCCGTTTGTTGTAGTTGCGATTGATGTTGCGATTGTTGGGATAATTGTTGCGATTATTGTTGTAATTGCTGTTGTTGTTGTATTGGTGATTCTTATCACCGTTTTCCTCCCACTTTCTTTTGACTTGCTTCACATTGGCCTCTTCAGCAGTCTGTTCTTTAATTCTTTCTTCAATCTGGTTCACTAGTTTGTGAACCATTCTACATGCCTGTTGTATAGAGGCGGGCTAGTGTGAACTTATATCTTCTTGGATTCTTTCCGGTAATCCTTTCACAAATGCGTCGATCTTCTCTTCCTCATCTTCGAATGCTCCCGGACACAATAGGCACAATTCTGTGAATCGTCTTTCGTACGTGGTGATATCAAATCCTTGGGTTCGTAACCCTCTAAGTTCTGTCTTGAGCTTATTGACCTCGGTTCTGGGACGGTACTTCTCGTTCATCAAGTGCTTGAATGCTGACCACGGTAGTGCGCACGCATCGTCTTGTCCCACTTGCTCTAGATAGGTATTCCACCATGTTAACGCAGAACCTGTGAAGGTATGCGTAGCGTACTTCACTTTGTCCTCTTCAGTACACTTACTTATGGCAAACACCGATTCGACCTTCTCGGTCCACCGTTTCAATCCGATCGGTCCTTCGGTTCCATCAAATTCCAAAGGTTTGCAGGCAGTGAATTCTTTGTAGGTGCATCCTACACGATTTCCTGTACTGCTAGATCCAAGGTTATTGTTGGTATGTAGCGCAGCCTGTACTGCGGCTATGTTTGAAGCTAGAAAAGTACGGAATTCCTCTTCATTCATATTCACGGTGTGTCGAGTAGTCGGTGCCATTTCCTTCAAAATAGTCAAATGGAACCAGTTAATCATACAGAATATTAAGAGTAGTTAATAGTATTTCGTAGCATAATATGAACTCATTTATAAAAGCTTTTTCTTCATATTAGCGTTTTATAAGTTTAAATTCGGGTAGTACCTACCCGTTAAGTTCATACTTAGTAGCTAATATACAATTCAACTACTACAATTCTATATGAAAAACTGATTATAATAATATTTCGCGTTCAAACTTTTATACAATATTTTACAAACTTACAATACCGCTTATTTTACATAAAGCATGAAATATAGCACACAATAATTTTGATACAAGATAGTTGTGAAGATAATTCTAGCTAGTACACAAGTCGTTCAGCAAAGGCAATAAAGACACGTAATTCATACGTCCAGAAACAAGTCATGCATTCTGGTTTTACTAGGACTACTTCCCATCCTTGGTCTTGTGCAACATAACCGTTATGGCCGTTGATAAGACAGCGTGTTGTAACGTCGTCAAAGGGACGAGGGTTACGTAATGTCCAACAGTCCCGTAATAATCTAAAAACCTCATTTCTTACCCCAATTACCGACTCCGTCACTTGTGGAAACGTTTTGTTTAATAGTTGTAGCCCGATGTTCTTGTTCTCACTTTGGTGAGAAGCGAACATTACTAATCCGTAAGCATAACATGCTTCTTTATGTTGCATGTTAGCCGCTTTTTCTAAATCACGAAGTCCAATATTCGGATATATTGAGTCAAAATAATTTCTTAACCCGTTGCGTAAAATAGCATTTGGGTTCCCCGCAATATATGCGTCAAAGTAAACACATCGTAACTTATGGGTTTCCCAATGTGATATCCCCCATCTTTCAAACGAAAGTCTCTTATAAACCAAGACATTCTTGGAACGTTCTTCGAATGTCTTACAAACTGATCTCGCCTTAAATAGTTGTGCCGAGGAATTCTGGCCGACTCTAGACAAGATTTCATCAATCATGTCTCCGGGTAGGTCTCTTAAAATATTGGGTTGTCTATCCATTTTGTGTTTTTAAACTGTAAAATAGACAAGAGTTAGATTCATAAAAAAAATACTTATTAATACAAGCAATTTTTACATATATCATAAAGCATAAGAACACTATATTACATATATTACACCACACGAATACAACTATCTTATTCCGACTCGGTCGTTTCTTCTTCTTCGGTTTTGGTTCGTTTTGCCAAGTTTCTAGGGATATATGATGTTCCCCTAATACGAGCCGTTGTTGTCCACATTGGTTTAGAAAAACCTGGTGGTTTAGAGGTTCCCGGGTCATTGTTACAACTTAAGAACTTCGGGGGTTGACGATACATATAAAGTTCATCGGGGTTGGAATTAGATTTCTCTATTTTTATGCCCTTTCCCTTATTATTTTCTTTTGCCTTTTTAAATTCAGTTGGGGTAATTTCTATAACATCATTGGAATTCTCGTCGGAATCCGATTCATCGGAGAATTGGTAATCCTCCCAATATTTTGCTTCCTTGGCGGAAACACCATTGACCATAATTAACCTTGGTCGGTTGGTTGAGGATTCTCTTTTACTTAACCGTTTTATTATTTCCCCCACCGGTTCCGATTCTTCTTCCGGTTCCGATTCTTCGTCCGGTTCCGATTCTTCTTCCGGTTCCGACTCTTCTTCCGGTTCCTCTTCGGGAACTTGTGAATCAGTCCACGAATAATTCCAATTTACATTTGACTCTTCATTATTATTAGGTGAGTCAATGGGACTTGTTCTAGAGGTAGACATCTATCACATAATATCAAACACGTTAAGAGATTAATATATCACATAATATTCATATGTTAGAAATATATAGTTTCCAACAAAAATGTTAAGCAATCATTTTTAAAGAAAACACGGTCGAAGTCCAGAATCACTAATGCATCCTAACAAACTCGATAAGACACACTAATGCAAATTTTCTGGTTCTCTAAGACCAACGCTCGGATACCAACTGAAATGTCCCGTTCTTATTGATTAAAAACGTTCCATATTAATTGATTTCGTTGCGAGGTTTTGACCTCTATATGAGACGTTTTTCAAAGACTGCATTCATTTTAAAACAAACCATAACCTTTATTTCATCAATAAAGGTTTAAAAAGCTTTACGTAGATTATCAAATAATGATAATCTAAATTATCATGTTTACACACGACCATTACATAATGGTTTACAATACAAATATGTTACAACAAAAATAAGTTTCTTGAATGCAGTTTTTATACAATATCATACAAGCATGGACTCCAAATCTCGTCCTTATTTAAGTATGCGACAGCGGAAGCTCTTAATAATCACCTGAGAATAAACATGCTTAAAACGTCAACAAAAATGTTGGTGAGTTATAGGTTTAACCTATAGATATCAAATCATAATAATAGACCACAAGATTTCATATTTCAATACACATCCCATACATAGAGATAAAAATCATTCATATGGTGAACACCTGGTAACCGACATTAACAAAATGCATATATAAGAATATCCCCATCATTCCGGGACACCCTTCGGATATGATATAAATTTCGAAGTACTAAAGCATCCGGTACTTTGGATGGGGCTTGTTGGGCCCGATAGATCTATCTTTAGGATTCGCGTCAATTAGGGTGTATGTTCCCTAATTCTTAGATTACCAGACTTAATAAAAAGGGGCATATTCGATTTCGATAATTCAACCATAGAATGTAGTTTCACGTACTTGTGTCTATTTTGTAAATCATTTATAAAACCTGCATGTATTCTCATCCCAAAAATATTAGATTTTAAAAGTGGGACTATAACTCACTTTCACAGATTTTTACTTCGTCGGGAAGTAAGACTTGGCCACTGGTTGATTCACGAACCTATAACAATATATACATATATATCAAAGTATGTTCAAAATATATTTACAACACTTTTAATATATTTTGATGTTTTAAGTTTATTAAGTCAGCTGTCCTCGTTAGTAACCTACAACTAGTTGTCCACAGTTAGATCTACAGAAATAAATCGATAAATATTATCTTGAATCAATCCACGACCCAGTGTATACGTATCTCAGTATTGATCACAACTCAAACTATATATATTTTGGAATCAACCTCAACCCTGTATAGCTAACTCCAACATTCACATATAGAGTGTCTATGGTTGTTCCGAAATATATATAGATGTGTCGACATGATAGGTCGAAACATTGTATACGTGTCTATGGTATCTCAAGATTACATAATATACAATACAAGTTGATTAAGTTATGGTTGGAATAGATTTGTTACCAATTTTCACGTAGCTAAAATGAGAAAAATTATCCAATCTTGTTTTACCCATAACTTCTTCATTTTAAATCCGTTTTGAGTGAATCAAATTGCTATGGTTTCATATTGAACTCTATTTTATGAATCTAAACAGAAAAGTATAGGTTTATAGTCGGAAAAATAAGTTACAAGTCATTTTTGTAAAGGTAGTCATTTCAGTCGAAAGAACGACGTCTAGATGACCATTTTAGAAAACATACTTCCACTTTGAGTTTAACCATAATTTTTGGATATAGTTTCATGTTCATAATAAAAATCATTTTCTCTGAATAACAACTTTTAAATCAAAGTTTATCATAGTTTTTAATTAACTAACCCAAAACAGCCCGCGGTGTTACTACGACGGCGTAAATCCGATTTTACGGTGTTTTTCGTGTTTCCAGGTTTTAAATCATTAAGTTAGCATATCATATAGATATAGAACATGTGTTTAGTTGATTTTAAAAGTCAAGTTAGAAGGATTAACTTTTGTTTGCGAACAAGTTTAGAATTAACTAAACTATGTTCTAGTGATTACAAGTTTAAACCTTCGAATAAGATAGCTTTATATGTATGAATCGAATGATGTTATGAACATCATTACTACCTTAAGTTCCTTGGATAAACCTACTGGAAAAGAGAAAAATGGATCTAGCTTCAATGGATCCTTGGATGGCTCGAAGTTCTTGAAGTAGGATCATGACACAAAAACAAGTTCAAGTAAGATTTTTACTCGAATTAAGATAGTTTATAGTTATAGAAATTGAATCAAAGTTTGAATATGAATATTACCTTGAATAAGAAAGATAACCTACTGTATATAACAAAGGTTTCTTGATCTTAGATGATTACTTGGAATGGATTAGAAAGCTTGGAAGTAAATTAGTAAACTTGAAGGGATTTTTGAAGTGTTCTTGAAGTGTTCTTCCTATGATGATTATAGCTTGATTCTTGAAGTGATTTTTGATGAAGATGATGATTAACTACTGGAAAAATACGTTCATAATAGTGTGGGTGTGTTGAGAGAGAATTAGAAAGAGAATTGGAAGTGAAATGGAGTGAATGATGAGTGGTAATTGGTGAGTGGTGAGTGGGGTTAAAAGGAGTTCTAGTTAGTTGACTAGCTCATGGTAGAAGTTAAAATTGATTAGTCATACATGACATAATCAAGAGTGGAATCCCATGCTAGTTCCTATTGGTATATACCCATAGTAAGTACGTTTTGAAGCTGTGTATAATACGGGTAAAAATACGACTAGAATTCTTGATGAAAGAAAAGAATGGGAAAGTAACTGTAACCATTTTCGTTAAGTATGAGTGTTTTGATATATGTCTTGAAGTCTTCCAAAAGTATTTTAATACATCTAAATACACTACATGTATATACATTTTAACTGAGTCGTTAAGTCATCGTTAGTCGTTACATGTAAGTGTTGTTTTGAAACCTTTAAGTTAACGATCTCAATTAATGTTGTTAACCCATTGTTTATTATATCTAATGAGATGTTAAATTATTATATTATCATGATATTATGATATATTAATATATCTTAATATGATATATATACATTTAACTGTCGTTACAACGATAATCGTTACATATATGTCTCGTTTCGAAATCCTTAAGTTAGTAGTCTTGTTTATATGTATATAACTCATTGTTAATATACTTATGGAGATACTTACTTATAATAATCTCATGTTAACCATATGTATATCCATATATATATCGTCATGTCGTTTTTACAAGTTTTAACGTTCGTGAATCGCTGGCCAACTTGGGTGGTCAATTGTCTATATGAAACATATTTCAATTAATCAAGTCTTAACAAGTTTGATTGCTTAACATGTTGGAAACATTTAATCATGTAAATATCAATCTCAATTAATATATATAAACATGGAAAAGTTCGGGTCACTACACCAATGTACCCTATGACTTGGGGTTGACACCAATGAACTCTAAATCCCTACAACCAACGCTCTGATACCATGTGTAGCGACCCGACCAAATCGTCATTGACGGCACCATCTACTTAGGTCCTGTTACATGGTCATAAGTCTTTAAGATAACGTTTGACCAAAATATGTCGCATTCATTTCAAATGTAAAGATGTTTCAAAGTTTAC